>NW_017728949.1:70631748-70644828 GCF_001723895.1 Crocodylus porosus
TGGAGCCCGGGATCATGGGCTCCATCTGGGTGGCCGTCTCTGAGGTGCCCAATGGGGTGGCCGCAGAGCCCGAGGGGACCCTTGGGGTGCGGTGCATGCCCATCTGTGTCATGCCTCTGGTAGGCTGGCTACGGCTGGGGCCGACTACTCTGGGGGGGTCGCAGGCAGGTTCTCGTGTCCTCCTGCGCCCTCCCCTGCGCGAACTCCACGCTAACTCGAGTGCCTGTTTACACAGCCTGTTCACGTGGCTCCGGTCACGGGGCTTCCTGGGGGGCTGGGCCAAGTGGGGGCCTGGGCGGGGGCTTGACCCGGCCCGGCACCAGGCAGCGGCCTCCTCCCAGCAAGCGAGGAGTTAACCCCTTCCCACCATGAGCCCACTTACCTCCGGCTGTGGTGGGGGTCAGCAGGGGGCTCTGCGGCTGCTGAGGGAGTGTCTGGGGGGCTTTGGGGGAGCGGGGGAGCAGCCAGCTTCACCTGCGCGTCTCTCACCACTCCGGAGACTAACTGAGCTTTTTTTTTTCCCCCTGTTTGGTGGGCCCTTTTAAACTGCGTGCATGTTTTCAATAGCTCCAAGTGCACAATGTACTTCATAGTTGCAAACAGTGGCACTGAGCATTTTGAAGAAGGATCTAACCTGGTACAATACAAATATAGTCCTTTTATTATTATCTTGGAAATCAAAAATCAGTGGTGGCAAGATAGATCCAGCTTTATGCTGATTAATATGACATGTATAGCTTTTCCCAGGCAATGAAAGCCATCTATGGATCAGCTTCACACAGTCCTACTTCCCTGAGATAGAAAGGATGGCTCAGTGCTCCTCAGAGACAATGAATCTAGTCAAGCTAAATGGAAAGAACACCTTCAAGAATTCCTGAACCCTGAGTTAACTGCCAGATATACTCACTGAGTCCATCCCCCAGCACCCTGAAAGGGGACCCCTTGCCAACCCTCCTATCCTAAAAGAAGTCTAGTTACCATTAAGGAAACCAAGAACAATAAGCATACTGGAGTAGATAGCATAACTACTGGAATCTACAAGGCTGGCAGTAAGGAACTTGTACTGAGACTGTAAATTTAGTCTACAAATTAGGAACAATGAAGAGATCTTTGGCGACCTAAGGAATGCCAACCACTTGACTATCTCCAAGAAAGGAGCTAAGTCTGCATGTAGGAACTATAGAGATATTGTCTTCTTTTCCACAGCAGGGAACGCCTTTGCCTGCATCCTCTTGAACCATCTTCTACGTATTGCTGAGGAAGTCCTGCTGGAATCTCAGTGTGCTTTTACAACATCCTGTGGGGCAGCTGATATCTTTCTTGCCTTCCAGAACCAAGAAAAGTCCTGGGAACAACATCAGAACCTATATATGGCTTTCATTGACCTTACTAAGGCCTTTGATTCCACCAGTTGCAAAGCCTCATGGAAAGTAGTGGCCAGATTTAGATATCCTGAAAAGTACATCAAGGTCCTGAGGCTTTTTCATGACCAGACGACTGTGATCATCTTATGCAGTGGATCAGAGACAGCTCCATTTGTCATCCAAACTGGGAACAAGCAAGGATGTGTCATTGCCCCTAGTCCTGCTGTCCATGTTTTTGACAGTCATCTTGATTCTCATTAAGGACCACCTTCTTTCTGGAATTAACATTGGAGAGCACTGCATCTGTTCAGTATTCTGTCTAGGATGTTTTCATTCATAGGTCAAAATACTCAAAATAATCGTCCTTGACCTTCAATGTGCCAATGACTGTACCGCTTTTGTGCATGCTGAGGAGAACTTCCAAAACTGGAGGCTGGATCTTTTCAGAGATCCAAACTTTGGGTGTCTCTCTCTCAACATTGAGATGACTAAAGTGCTCTATAAGCCTGCCTCAGGCCATGAATGTGACTCCCCCGCTATGGGGGGAGTCACATTCCCCAAATTATCATTGAGGGAAAGACCCTGGAGGTAGTTCAGCACTTCCCTTACCTCTGTAGCCACCTCTCTTACAGAGTGAACATGGAGGAGATCCAGTACAGGATTTAGTGCCTCCTTTGGGAAATTACTTCAGCATTTTTGTTTTCTGTGATCTGTAGAAAAAACACCAAGATCCAGGTCTACAATGAAGTCATCATCCCTACTGTCCTCTACAGATGTGAAACATGGGTGAACTACTGTTGGCATCTCTACAGCCTGTATAGATATCACCAGCGATGACTTAGGAAAACCCTCCACATCAAATGGGAAGATTACCACACAAAATTGAGCATCCTTGCTGAATCCAGCATTACCAACATTAAGCTGGTGATCTTCAAATACCAAGTTAATTGGACGAGACATTGTGTATGAATCCTCTACTCTCAACTCCCCAAACAAGTGTTCTATTCCCTGTTTAGTAATGGCCTGAAATCTTGTGGTGGCCAGAAGAAAATTCTATAAGGACATATTGAAGCCATACCTCAGTAAAATGGATTCCAACATCAACAGGTGGGAAGACCTGGCTGCCAACCAAATCCAATGGTGCTGCAACTTCAACCAAGGGGCAGCCCATTTCAAGGTAAAGTATCTTGCCCTTGAAGCAGAGAAGATATAACAGAGAAAGGAAAAGGAGAGAAATCCTAGCCTATGGCATACTCTCCTGTGAAAAGATATGCAACTTCTGTGTACAGGTCTGTGGCTCAAGGACCCATCAAAGTCACCTCAAGACCCATCAGTGAACCATGGCAGAGATCATCCCCAAATCAAGGGGTTACCAATAACCAATTTATGATGTGATATTATGAAAAGAATACATACTTTGCACCTGGGAATAGGGGCATCCCTGTGTTGAGCTCAACAGCATGTCTACTAGCCAGGGATGAATTCCCAGATGAGGACATATGTGGAGCACTGTGAGTTATGCAAAGAGCATGGATAGAAGACAACAGAAGGAGATCCTGTGACCTCATGAGATCCCAACACAACCTTGGGAAGAGGTTTGTACCTGTTTGTGTTCAATGATAGAAACAGTAGATTATTAGTCCAATTTTTGGGGAGGTGGACTATCTAGAGGACACTCAAGAACAGTAATCAGGAAGTTGAACGCACACTTTGCCAGGTATGGCAATCCCAATACCTTGTTTTCAGATAATGGATCATAATATACAGAAAAGAATTTCAAAAGATTTAGTACAAAATGGGAATTTGAGCACAAGATGGCTTCCACAGGAGCAATAAGAAGGCAGACTCATCTGTCAAGATAGTCAAAAGACTCATGGAAAGGGCAAAAGGGACTGGTTATGATCCTTATCTGGCTTTGTTGGATGATCACAATACCCCTTTCCCCAGAATACCACAGCCCAGCCCAGACACTGATGAGGAGAAGAGCCAGGATATTATTTCCCATGAGGGGCAGCCTGCTGCAACTGGATGGAGGGAAAGCAGACAAGGAACAGAGGCTTCAAAGAGAACATAAAAACAATCAGCATATTACTGTAGAGGAGCTAGAAACCCGGGGCTTCTCCACATAGGGGAAACAATCTTGGTTCAACCATCCAGCAACCACATACAACTGGCAAAAGGCCACTGTCCAACCTGTTGTTGGGCCAAATCCTATGAAGAAGCTGAGAAAAATCATAGACAGTTGTGGAACAGCAATATCATGGAACCAGTATTCAGGGACAGAAGAGGTTAGCACCCAGATGACTAGGATTAGGTCTCAACCATCAGTTAACCAGAGGTCAGTTAGATGCAGCAAGGAATATGGGTGGCCATCAGGAAGGCAATCACCACCAGGAAGACCACAACAGGAGAGGCAAATCCTGCTCCTGAAGCAGTTTGCCAGACAAATAGTAGGAGACTAGTTTAACAAGCATGACATCTGAATGATTACAACACATGGGAGGCTACATGTTAGACTGGAAGTGAAAGCCATGTCCTAACAGCGGGCCATGTGCTGGCAACCTCCAGCCCCAAACAACCAGACTCTCATGTACATCCATACAAATGTTTTTCCTCTTCTCTATTTTGTTTAGTTTTTAGGTTTTTTGGGTAGTGGGGGGCGGGGGTTGTTTGTTACAAGGAAAGACATAGCAACCTACAGGTTTTGGTAGGTTGGAACTCAAGTTGTAGCAGGGATGTTTTCAAGGGTTTACCCAGGAAGCTCAATGTGTTTGGAGAATTGTGCAACAGCAGCAGCACTGAGCATCACATAAAGATCTAACTGTTGTGGTCCAACGCATGAAACAATGGTTGGTCCATCATCCTGTGAAAGGTCCATATACAATGCTATGCTACTAGTTTTCTGATTTCAAGTGGTGTTAGCTTGCAAAATCCGTTTAATCCTCTCCAGAATTTCAGTGCTTATTCTTGTCCCCTCCCCTCCCCTTTTCACTTGTGCTAGCAGCAAAGTAAAACTGATTAAATTTTCTTAAAGTATTATTCAGAATTCAGAAAGCAAATACTTGTTGGTTTTACTTTTCCTCCCAGTCTCAGAGTGACAAAGTATTAGAGGTCAGCAGCATGTATTTACAAGTACTACTCTGCTGCAGAGTTAATTAGTTTACGCCAGCCTAATAGAGGCACATGTGTAGAGGTACAACATTTACTGTGGAGCTAATTAATCTACTTCATAGTAAACTAGCATGGATGCACCCAACGTAATTTAATGGATGTGGATTATCCATAGACAATCTGAGAATGAATCTGGCCCAGTTCTGTTAGTCTGTTAGGTCAAGACAGAGCAGAATTTCTGCTCTGAAGAGGTGGCACGAGGCAGCATTACATGCCATTCTCCTGGCAGCAGTGCTGTGTTCAGCTGCCAGTTGTGGCAGTGGCTATTTTTGTGTCCTGTTCCCAAATGCAGTAGCCAAAGCTCCTGCCCTGGACACCACCTTTTTATGCTACATGTACAGAGCAATTTCTTTATTCATGTTCAGAAGTGAACAAAGGCAAAATTTCCTTTTGCCTGAACAGTGCTTGATCAGTCTGACTTTAAATGAAGGCTAAGAATAAGTCATCCAGCAAGAATGAAAAGTAAAGAATAAGAAATATATATTCTAAGGTTTGTTTTATGCTTATCATAGCCACGGCTACTGCTTGCAGGGATGCTTATATTATGCTTATATTGAAATAGACTTGGAAAGACCTGCATGCTTTCTGTTAGGTCATCCTCCTACCCAGGCAGGTAAAACCATATTCTTCAGTGTCTTGTTATGTATGCTTTTTCCCCTACTATGTAATCTGATTAGTTATAGTTAATGAAGGACTTTAGGATATAATACTGATCTTGCCTTTTGTTCAAATGAAACCCAGAATGCAATTACAAACCTCCTTCCCCACAAAAAACAATGCTCCAGAAAATAAGCTATACAGCCAAAAAAAAAAAACCCATACCAACAAACCCTATATAGATAAATAATTTCTACTGAAATTTAAAAATAAAAATGTAATATGTTTAATACTGCCAAGTGCATTTTGACAGTAGAAAACACTTTAGGACAGAAAGTGAAGTTGCTATTGAGAGGAAGTAATAACCCTGCATTCTTGACCCAAACCATGTTCCGCTAGAAATTTTGTGTTCCAGCTTGTCAAAAAATTGCAACACTAGTCACCATTGCTTGAGCCCTGACCAAGAGAGAGGGCTCCTACCTCAATCAAATCCTAACCAACACCCATAGGAGTCAAAATTTCACCTATCTTGGCAAGAAATGAATTCAAAGTGCACAGAATAATACCATGGCAAAAACAGCACTTCTTCCAGAGTCAGTCATGATATCAGTTTCCTCTCCCTACATGCTTTAGATAATAGCTTAATAGGCATCCGGTTCCCTAGTGTGATTCAATGATCTCTAGCAGGCACTAAGCACTATACTGTCTTGCGCTAATCTTGTCAAACATTAGTCTATTAGCATTCAGAATAACATGATTTTGAGTTGGTAGTGACCTGGAAACAGATAATGCTATTATTGATGGGTGCATCTACATGTTGCAATACACAACATTGTTACTGCACTGTGATTTAGTACTCCCTTCTGGAAGTACTAAAGCATGATGCAGGAACTGCTCATAAGCATGGTGCATGGTTATTTTTAGCAGCTACTTCACCACTATAAGAGGGGAGTGCACTGCTATGGCAAAGTAGCTGCTGGTTATGTGTAGACACCCATGGATGCTACATTACTGTAGTGTGTTGCTATGATGACGTAGCATCACATATAGAGTGCCATTGTCCCTACCATTGTCTGTGTGCCCACCTGAACTCATATAGGTGTTCCTTTGCCACCTTGGAGCACGTGCCCAAGGTTGGCTGCAGCGTTGGTTCCTGTGATCTTGGTGACGGCTCATGTTCCCCCTGAGGAAACCCCTGAAACTCTCCTGCCATGACTTTGGTTTTCCCTTAAGTGGTGGGGATCCACTTCCCCTACACCCCAGCCATGAGCCAGCCCTTAAGACAGTCACTTGATGGTCAGTTGGCTCACCGTCCGAGGTTGCCTCCTGGGCCTCCCCTTTCCACAGGGTTCCTAGTGATCTTGTTCTGTCCTTGGTTTCTTTGGGATGTCCGACTGTCCCTGTAGCTATGCCGGATCTCCCTGGCTGCACTGCCACATGCAGTGCTGTCTCAGCTGCTTCTATCCTCTGAGCATCACCCTTGACCCTAATCACTTTCTTAGGGCTCTTTAGGGAGATCCATAAAAGAACAACTTAAACAGAAAAAAAAGAAGGGAAGTGGAGTCTTAGCTCTTCCCCACTCACAGTTTCAGTGTCTGCAGCTCCATAGTCCCTCCACGACATCCTCATCTCTAACTGTTCGTGGACCCTTCCAATGGGTCTGCCCTGGGGTCTCTCAGTGGCTACCAGTGGCATCCTTGCCTGGTGTGGGAGACACTCTCACTGTCTGCTCCCGCAGTGCCTCCTCCTGAGCTGTTTCTTTGCTGCTGGCTTTTATTTTTGCCAGGTGGCATTCTCCAGTGACATCACCCACCTGCACTGCTTTCAGTTGGAGATAAAAGCATCTGATGAACCATGTGGGTGCTCCATCCCAGCATAGCTCATCTGTCCCTTCTCTCCCTGAAAAAGGTAAGATTGCCCTGTTTTCAGGGCCTGCTGTGGGAGCAGTCTTCTGTCCTCTTGTTACCATTCCACTGGGACAGTCTACTTATTCCTTCTAAAAATAGTCCAGCTTACAGCTGATTAGAAATTTTAAATGCTGATTTGTTGAACCTGAAGTTTTTTTGGGAACATGGAACGTGCTAATTTTTATAAAACATTTTTGGGAAAGTTTTGAACCTCCCAGATGGAATTACCTAGTCAAACATTCCTCCTCTATTACAGACAAACGCATGCACGCGCGCGCACACACACACATACATGTGCACACGTACACACACACTCCATTCTCTTGATGGAGCTATTTTGTATTAAAAAATCTTAATTGGGCAAGAGAATGACTGAATTTATAGCCCAGTTTGGATATTAGTAATCCCACAACAGCTCACTAGTTAGAGTACTTACCTAGCACATGGAATAAAAGGTTCAAGTTATTTAATAAGTGTTTGATTATCAATTTAGCATCCCTGACAGAAGATTTTGAGAGCTTCAGTTTAGAGTGGTCAATAGGGCAGTCATTTGGGATACAAATGCCTCTGTATTCTATGTCTCAAGTGAATGACCAAACCATTGGCCCCTGGGCTACCACAGAGTTATACTCTTTTTGGTTTTTCATAAAAACATAAAAAAACTCTCAGTTTTGACCTGACATAGAAAAAAAAAAATTTGAAATCTTGAAAATTATAATGAGGTGGGAAGGTAGGTCTTCTAGCTCAATCCCAGAGAAGCTCAATGTCTTGTATTGTGAAAATGATCACCAGGGATCCTAGTTTTCTGTTTGCCATAGAAAAGTGCAGAAAAATCCATGTTTTTCTGTGACCTACTGAAAGCATGGAGGCGTCCTTCAGTGAGCGGCGCCATTTCAACTCTTTTATTTTTGCCTCAATTTTTTATGTCTTCCTCCCTCCGCTGCTGGTTGGCCAAGAGGCAAAAACCACAGTGAAAATAAGAGAAAGTTGAAAGGGCACCACTCATTGTGGGGTGCCACCACTGCCATACTTTCAGTAGGTTGAGGAAACGTGGATTTTTGTGGTTTTTAAATGGAGATTTTTTTGTTTTTGCATGGTAAACTAGAATCCCTGGTAATCACTATAGCCTTAAAATTCTTAAAATCTATTAATGTTTTACATTTAGTGTAATGGATTGTTTGTATTCATAACTTTTAAAAGACTTTCCTATGAAATTTCCATTCTAGAAGATTTCTGGTATAAAAAATTGAGAGCCTAATGGTGTCATCAGTGCCACAAGGTGATGCATTCTGTGCTGTTGTGTATGTTCAGTTATGGTACTACCAGGCAGCAATCGTAAAAATCCTTCTGCAAGTTCCTAATTTTTTTGTTTGTGACTAGTTTCATGGAAGGCAATGGAAGTAATTATAAGTATAAATAAAGCACACGCACAACTTTTTGCTGGATCAGGATAATGCTGCAGGGATGTCACTCAGACTTCTTTGGGCAGAGATTATTTATGAAGAGATTCTTCACAAGGGTCCTGGTGAGACACCAAGGAAGGATTCTTTATTAAACCTTATTAAAACAATCAAAATAAGTTTGCTTTTTGCATGCATCCAAAGAAAAGTTTCCTTCAGTTAATACATATATATCATGTTGCCTGTGCTTTTGGATTCTACAAGGCCTTCCTGAGCTGTAAGATTTAACTGGTTTTCCAGTTTCAGTCCATTTCCATCAAATTTTTGTCACCTACTGACAAGGGTACTTGATATTCTCCAAGAGTACTCTGCAAGCTCAGCCCTAAAACATAAGATGGAGTTGTTTTGAATCAGCAGATGTATCATATTCTCAGAAGTGTATTAATGACCTAAAGTGTCTATGCACCCATGGAAGGAGTATAGGTAATAAGCAAACAGAACAAGAAATGTTAATTAATTGAGGAAATGGGATGTAGCAGGAACTAGTGAAGCCTGTGGACGATTTTCATAACTAAAATAGCAATTATTATCATCATAATGAGAAGAGATGGAAAAGAAAGAAGAGGTGGAGGGTAGAGGTGAGGGTGATTTATGTCAAAACTACCTGCATTGCAAGGGAAATACAATGACAAAGTCAAATGCATTAATGAAAATCTTGAGTGAGATATAGCTTATGCAAGAGGCCACCAAGCAAGTGCTTTCAGATGCCTAAACTCTTTGGCCTTTTGTAATGTAACTAAGGTGCATATTAGTGGGTCAGTGAAATGCAGCCTCCTATGTCTTAATCCTTTATTCCAGTCTTGGAATAACATAAACCACTACAGCTTTTATAATGACAATTATTTGGTGTTGCTCACCAGAGATCTGAACTAGAGGCTCAGTTAAAATGACTAGCCCAGGAAAATAGAATGTATGGTTGGATAGTTATAGAAGAAGGTCCTCAGAGGCTCACTAGGTCATGAACTGGAAAATTATTTGAAATAAAGAGGTCTCCTATTTTAGACATAAATGCTGAGAATATCAAGGGAGCTTAGGAGCCGAAATCTGGTTGAAATCCAGTGGAACTTGGATGCCTAATTGCCAGAGGCTGTTTTGTTAATTCCATCTAAAACAAATAAAACCTTATTGGGAAGTGCCAAGAGAATCATAAATGTATAAACAGTCTACTTAAGGAACAAGACTGGCACAGTATGCCAGCTCTTTTACCTTTTTTTTTATTGCTGCTTAATAAGCATTCATAAAATGAAATATCCACATATATCAACACTACAAATAGTGAAGATAAGTTGTAAATGTAAGGTAACTCAATAAACAGTCTCTTTCACACTTTTTTTTCTTATTACAAAAAGGGAAGCAAACTATTAATTAGATTTCTTACTATCTGAGTCCTTGTTGTCAACTCTAATCTTAAAACTAATGGAGAAGCAGTGCAAATGGCACCATAAATCTTTACGCATTCTTTCTCTATTCCATTAAGAAGAGAATAGAACTAATGATAAAGTAGCTCTGATGAATCAAATTACCTGTGTTATGCTATTGCAGGAAGGTTGAGTCACAGGCTAGGTAAAGACATTCAAAAAACCCAAGGCAAAATCAATCTCAGTTGCGTGGTTTTCTGTAAGCAGCATAGGTTAGATCAGTAGCAAAAAGAAGGAACATTTGCTCTTTTGGGGGGAGGTGCAGCATGCAGGCTGCCTGCATTGGCCAAGGCCAGCAGGTAGACAGGTTGGGAGTGGTCCTGCATGCTTCCCAACATGTCCCATGGGCTCCCCAGGCTGCTGAAGACAACCAAGTACAGCCACAACCCTAGGCCACCTGTGATTAACTGCCAGGCACAGGTGATCATGCCCTCAACTCACTGCTGCATCGTCTGTTTGGCTACAGGTAGGCAGCACAAGTGAGGAAAGGAGGCATCTGCTTTCTTGTGCATAAGTCCTGGCACCTGGGCACCCCTGTCCCTGGGCTGTCCCCCCACATCGTATCATGAAGCACCTCATGATGTACACAGACTGACATGGAGCCCAGGAGAACCCATATGCTTGGGCGCAGCCCCATGGAGTCCAGTTGGGTTGCCAGGCACAGGGAACTAGCAAGGGGACACAAAG
The DNA here is from genome assembly GCF_001723895.1 of Crocodylus porosus. Lineage (NCBI taxonomy): Eukaryota > Metazoa > Chordata > Crocodylia > Crocodylidae > Crocodylus > Crocodylus porosus. The sequence goes on from NW_017728949.1 coordinate 70,642,353, forward strand.
AAGTGTGAGATGCCAGCAGATGGCAACCTAACTTGAATCAATAGGGAAACTGGTACTGAAGTTTTGATGCACCACTCTAACATAATTAAGTTTGAGTGGACATAGATCCAAGTCTATCTTATACTGGGTTCTGCCATTTTGGACCAGTCTATGTGGGCTGAACTTGTGTTATGAGTTTAGATTGGTTTCCCATCAGTTAGACTGGTAAAAATGTAATGTCTGTATGTGGCCACAGTCGAATAATTTTAAAAAGTAGCCATAGCTGATTGTAAAACAAATATTTACAGAAAAGAGGGAAGGAGTAGTTAAACACACCATGAATATGAGGTTGTTCTTGATATAATTTCTGCCAGGTCAGTGAAAATGAGTTTATTTAGTTACTTGACCAAGTCAATGAATAGCAGATTTGTCTATCTCAAGACTGCCTTAATACCGTCTAGTACTTCTGAAGTATTTAAAATTGTCATTTAAAATATATATTTTGAATTCTGAATAGCAATACATTAATTAGGTCATTAAGTAAGAGGGTGGCTATGTTTTTATCCTTTGTCATTCCAACAGGCCTCTAGAAGCTGAAGGATCCAAACTTCTATGGAAGGTGATTAGAAGCCTAAAGTGGGTACGCATGCTTTATATATTAGTGGGTCATGTACAGAACATGTTCCCCAACATTACATGTGAATATTGTGGATGTTCTGGACAGGAGTCATCTCTTGAATCATGATCTTAAATTGAAATGAAATGCAAACAGGAGTTAGCATACAGCGAGATATCCCTGGAATGCAATGGTCTATTTTAGTTCCCACTTTTCTCTCCCAGTTCACAAGGACAATTAAAGTGGCTCTAATTTTAGAGTGTTGCATGTCCCCTCCACTAACATTCATATGGTTCCCTGCATATTTTCTGTAGATATTTGATTGCTGAGAACACTGTATACACTAGACAAAGCTTAACATTTTGAACCACTTAAAAATGAAGAGGAAATCATACTATGATCTAGGAAAGGCAAAATATTTAAGTCATCTTTATAAACATAAAGAGGGTAAGTTATAGTATCCACCAGTTTCTGAAAAGTACAATAAGAATCTCTGAGTTGATGAGACATTAACAAGATACTACATGAGAGGCCATTTACTGAAACTGTCATCATGCTAAGCTGTCAAGAGACAGTTGAGTTGTAAAATGCTCCAGCTACCATGGGAGATGCATCATACCATTGAAGTATGCAGATAAATTGCTACTCAAGGAAGCTGCTATATGAACAAAATAGAGGAGTAAGATAAACTTGCCTTTCAGTCGATGAATTAAAACGAAAACAACAGAAGAAACAGAGTACACTACTACAATTCCTAGAATGTATTAGGCAATCAATTTTTTCCTGCAATGTGTAGAATATTCCCTTGTGGTTCCCAATGGATTCTATGCACTCCAAATACAGCAATCAAAGTAATAGGTGTCAAAATAATCAAAGCAGTATGTGTCAAAAAGAAGCAAATGAGTATATACATTCATTAAATAAATATCCCAAGAGCTTAACATACAGAGCTCTCTCCAAAAAAAGCTGTACAAACCATTTCATGTGCTAACGTGGTTTTACAGCAATTTCAAGTCCATATGAAAAATATTTCTCCATTTAATTCAGTTCCTCATATTTCACTGTAAATAAAAATAGCATCATGTTTAGGCATTGCAGCATGCACAATTTGATGAGGAGTATTCACATTATAAATTAGCTGCCTTACCTTGGCTTGAACTCACTTAACTAATAGAGCCCATTCCCAACAAAGAGTTAATGATAACAACTTTCATTTATACAGCAGGGCAAGTCTTAGCTATATTCACAATTGTGTCTCCATGTAGGAACTGCCAAGACAGAGGCATAATTCTGGAACAAGTCAGTTAGAATGAATCATATAAAACAGGACAGTCCCAGTGGAACATATTTCTAGAAGATATTAGACCAATCCAGACCTCTACAGAAAAGTATGCAAACCTAAATGAATAGCTTTAAGAGCTTGCTTCTCATCCTCTTTTAAAATTTGTCACGTGCAAAATCCTGTTGTAGTTGTTTTGAAAATGGTTAAATCCTCTTTGTTACTGAAGTCAATATAAGTTTTATTTTAGAAAAGAGGGAATTAAAACTGAATAAGGACTTCAAGATTTGCCCGATTTGCAAAGTATGCAATACTTATTAATGATTAGTATTAATAAGTAGTGATGATCATTATTAATTAATATTAGTTAATGATAATTGCTCATTATAAAATCTTGTTGTGAATGCCAGTGTTCACATAAGCTTGAATGTGAAACTGTTTTATTTGACAGTTTTCCAGAATTTTAAGTTATGAATGGACCTGTAGTTAAGGCACTAGGTTAGAACTCAGAAGTACTTGTTTCAGTATTCAGTTCTGCCACAGACTTAATGGGCATTTAGAGACGTGTTTCAGGACATGGTAGGGCACTTTAATTAGCAAAC
>NW_017728949.1:70644928-70646988 GCF_001723895.1 Crocodylus porosus
CTTTAATTAGCAAACCGTGCTAATTAAAAGTGCCTGTGTGTCACATGTATCAGCCTCCTGGTGCTGAAAAAATAGCAGTGGCGCACTTTGAGCTACAGTTTGTTCAAGCTTTAGTTCAAAGCGCCCCACCAACATTTTTCAGTGCAAGGATGTTGATACATGTGAGGCTGGAGGCTGCTGCAGCACATTAATTTCCATGCTCCAGCAGACTTGATTAATCAAGCTTGAACAAACTGTAGCTCAAAGTGCCACACTGATATTTTTTCAGCACTGGGAGGCTGATACATGTGACACACAGGCACTTTTAATTAGCACTGTTTGCTAATTAAAGCGCCCCACCACATCCTGAAACACATCTCTAAATGCCCATTAAGTCTGTGGCAGAACTGATTAATCAAGTCTGCTATCATGTACTGGATTTATGGTGTTGGTGCAGCCTTCCTTTATTTGTGTGTCTAATTCTTCTATACTCCTGTTACCAATTTGTAATAGTAATTTCCTTTCTATAGTCATTTATCTTGTCTATTTAGGGTCAGATCCTAATTTCTCCTATGAACTTGCAACTCTTAATTATTTACAGGAACTTAGATATGTTCAGTTCTAAGCATTATCATTGTGGATGTGGACATAAGCTAAAAGCAGTTTTTGGAATGGATTATCTCTTTTGAGCAATATAAACAATGGCTAACAAAATGGGCACTCCTAATTTTGGTTGAGATTCCTATTACTACTGTAATATAGTATTAAACAGCTAAGCAATTTAATTATGTAGCTATGTGTAGGATCAGAACAACATTGGAAACTCGGTAATAGAGGCTATTACAGGGTGTCTTTCCATGTGCTCTGGGGCAGGTGGGAGGGTGCTTTAATTAGAGTAGCTCCAAAGAGCACTTTAATTAGACTGCTTTAATTAGAGTGGTTTAAATTAGGGTGCTTTAATTAGAAGTAATTATGGCTGTGTGTAGATAAAACAAGAGGCATGTATACACGACACTTTAAAGCGGGCTAAATGCTTTTGCACCACTTTAATGGTGTTGGTGTTTGAACACATCAGCAGCATATTGCACATTAATTCTAGCCTCTGTAGGAAATTCGGTGGCATAATGACTTGGGGTGCAGCAAACTAAAACCGCGGAGTAAAGTACCAGGCTCTGTGCAGCTCCATGGCTCTGTAGGAAGCCCTGCAGACAGCCAGGCAAGCAGCCCAGGAAAGCAGGCTCCGGTCAAGAAAAGTGGTAAGCCTCATTGATCTCCCCCGCCCCTGCCTCCCTGGAGCCTGCCTATCTGCCTGAGCTGCATGGGGATTTAGTACTTCCCTCTGTGGCTGCGGTGCCCCCTGGGACCACCCAAACCAGCCGCCTGCAGCTAGGTGCTGCCTGGGGGGGGGTGCTGCTGCCACAGAGGGAAGCACCAACCCCCCCGCCCCTGCAGCCCAGGGACTACTTCACCTGCCGGCAGCTCACCTTCCCCTCATTGCCAGAGAGGCAGGTAAGTCAGCGGTGTGTGTGCATGACACAGGGGTTTAATCAGCCCTAAATTGAAGTGGTGTTTTTTAAAACCCATCACTTCAATTTAGGGCCCCTGTTTTGTCTACACACACCCTATATGTATAAATAAAGTACATGCATAACTTTTTGCTGGATCAATATAATGCTACAGGGATGTCATTCAAACTTCTGTAGGACAGAGATTATTTAAGAAGAGATTTTTCTCAAGGGTCTTCGTGAGGCACTAAGGAAGGATTCTTTATGGGCATATGTAGACGGCATGGGGACCCTAAATTGAAGTGGTGGTTTTTAGCACCCCCCCCCCCGGGTCATGTACACCCATGTCTTAGCTGCCTCTCCAGTGGCAGGAAGTGGAGGGTGAGCTGCCAGTGGGTGGAGTGGTCCCTGGGCTGCAAGGGGTGGGTGGTGCTGAGCTATGGTGCAGGGGGACCCAGTTTGGGTGGTCCCAGACGGCACAGCAGCCACAAAGGGAAGGACTGGTTCCCCATGCAGCTTATGCAGGAAAGCAGGCTCCAAGGTTATAAAAAAAAAAAAAAAAAAAAAAAAAAAAAA
>NW_017728949.1:70647088-70653505 GCF_001723895.1 Crocodylus porosus
GTGCCCCAAAGTCATTTAAGGTGCATTATGCTGCTGAATGTGCTACAATGGCTGGAATTAATGCGGAATATGCCTCTGATGCATGTGAACAACAACATCATTAAAGTGGTGCAAAAGCATTTAATCCACTTTAAAATGTTGTGCACACACGCCCCTCATTTCATCTACACATGCCCTATTAAATCTTATTAAACAATCCAAATAAGTTTGTTTTTTGCAAGAATCTAAAGAAAAGTTTCCTTAAGTTAATATTTATATTTCATGTTGGCTGTGCTTTTGGATTCTGCAAGGCCTTCCTGAGCCATAAGGCTTAACTGGATTTCCAGTTTTAGTCCATTTCCTCTCTAATTAAACTGCTGTAATTAAAGCACCCACAGCATCTTGTGTATTCAGTGTCCCACACTTTAAAATGGTGGTGAGAACACTTTAATTAAAGCTCGTTCAGTAAGCTTTAGTTAAAGAGCCCTTGCTGCCATTTTGAGTGCAGGGATGCTGCATACATGTGATCCCAAGGCTGCTGGAGCATGCTAATTAGCACCCTTCAGCAGACTCAATTAATTGCGTCTGCTCCAACATGTGCTAATTAGCATGCATCAGAGCAGGTGTCGGGTACATGTATAGGTGCCCACAGAGTCCAGTGTTCTTGCACTAAATGCATTTTGTAAATCTCTATAACTTTAACAAATCATAATCAATTTTCATCAGGCCATCAAAAGGCACATCTGTGAGTTAGGGATTGTCTGCCTGCCAAATTTCAAGTTTCTAACATCCACCACTGACATACTAAAGCTGTTCAAACATGTCACTCAATATTTTTTAATGTAAAAGAGTATTTTTCCCACTCTCTTCATTACTCCAAACAGCTGCACCATGTTGGCTTTCTTATGAAACAATTAGTCTGTACTGAGAGTAACTGTTCCATATTTTAGGCAGAGAGAAGACCGAAAAGGTTATGAGCAAAGAGAAGTCAACATGCCACCTTTACTATAGGCTCATTATGTGCTCTGCCTATAATAATCATGTAAGGTCAGATTCCAACCTTACTTCCTGTAAGTGTACATTGAATTAATTCCACTGAGGTCAGGGCAGTTACTTTCCATATATGCTGCTTAAAAGGAAACCCAACTAGATATATAAATATTATTACATTGTAAAATGAACAAACAAATGTTGGATAAGTTACAAAAAACATTTTGCTCCATTTTCCTTGTGAACTGTCACTGCTCATTTATCCAACTATTCCTAAACACTGTTGTATTTTCACATAGTCTCGATGCACATATCTGCCAGATAAGTATGGAATATTTAGTTTAAGGCTCGGACCATAAAATGAGGCTTGGACCTTAAATTAAGGCACAAAGAAGGGAAATAACAAATGTCAACAGGAGAGCTAGGAAGGAGGGTAGAAACTAAAACATAGGGAGCTGAGAACTGCTTTACTCATAGACAACGGGGCTAAGTACTACAGACGATCAAAAAGCCCGAGGCTGAATTGATGCAGTCTTTACGGGTTAGTCCAAGCTGTGTAGATTAAACTGATAAGCAAGTGAACAGATATTAACTTTTAATTCTGGAAATGCAACCAAATGCCTGCAGTGGCCCAGGCCAGAAGCCCCAGGTGGTGGGGGTGGCAAGATGCTAGAGCATGCCTCTCTGCTCAGTTGGAGCAGACAGCTTGGGCCAAGGGTAGCCTACCCACCCTGAGAGGTGGGGACTTGGAGGGGAGATGCACAGCATCCTGGTCTGCTGGGGAACTGTGAATTAACTTGAATCTGGAGGGGATCTGGGACAGAAGTTCAATAAACCAATTTAACCTGTGTCAGTTAAGTCTGATACTTCTCCATCCAGGTTTGTCTTAACCCAGTTTTGACCATTTTGAAAGAGATTTATGTGTGCTGAACTTCTGTTGTGTTACAGATTTGAAACAGTTTCCAATCACTTATATCAGTTTATGTCTTTAGTCTTGATGTACTTTATTTAATGTCCTGCATCAGGTAGAAGCCAATGCCAGATGCCTAAGAGGAAGATACAAAAGTTCGATAAGATGCATCTACATGAGATGCATTACTGCATATTAGCCCAATTTAATATGCATTATGGGTGCACGTCTACATGTGTGTGGAAATGCAGGTATCAAATTTAGGTGCAATTAGTTGAAATGCATTAATGCATGTGTAGATGCAACCTAGCACTAGCTTTCATTCTGTGTCTGCCCAGCCACTAGGTGCACATACCAAGGCTGCACGGACTTGGCACTAACTTTAGTGTTAAGTATCTGCATGTGTAGACAACTGGCAAAAAAAAAAATCATTTAATGTGCATTATCTTAATGTGCATTAAATTTAGTTGCACTTAAATGTATGTGTAGATGCTCCAATAGTGGACAGTTACGTACTGATATGTCCATAGGAAACTCTCCTCCTAACTCTAGGCAGTTAGTAGTTGGGTTTTGCCCAGAAGTATTAAAGTTTATAGTCCTTGTGCATTTTCATCTGATCTAATCTAATAGTGGAGCAGTCACAGGACCAGACTCGTAGGGTTACTTTTGTTGTGACTGTGCATAAAGCAAATTGCATTGGTTTATTTTGGTTTTCACTTTTTCAGAGAGAGGAAGATTAAAGCTCGTAGGATTAAAAGAGAGATCAAGTAGTTTAACATGCCAGGTTATTTTCTGCCTTAGCAACTGTTTCTTTAAGTCATGGTGCCATTGCTTTTTTGTCTTGCAAAGTTAATTGCTTGTCTTGGTTGCACTTCATACTCTCTAGTTACCCGTCCAATTTGCACTGCATCTTTCTTCTTCACTCCCTTCAGCCTCAAATACACTAAGATTCTCATTCATATATAATGTTTTAATTTAATTTGTATGAATTTCATGATCTTGAGTACTAGTTTTTGACTCTGCATATAGGCCATGTAAGAATTCCAAATTTTCACAGCCCTCCTACTACATGAAAGGCTTGTAAAGGGAAAGAAATCATGTTGATGCCAATGTATAAATAACTACCTATTTCAACATTCAGTATGTTCATAAAAAGACTTCTTTAAGTCACTGTCTGTCTTTTGACAGTCTTACAGAGTTGTCTGAGAAAAGTTTATGAAGCTCTACGTAGTTTGTGAAGCCCACATCTATGAATCTCTAAGTTGCTTTTATTATTGTGGTGGTAGCTTTACTTAAAATACTCCAGCAGAGGAACTACACACATGGGTGTCCCTTTTATGTTCCTCAAACATACAGGATGGTGTGAAACCCCAAAATAATGAATTTACCCTTAATGACTATAGGTTTCACCGTTCCTGCAAATATGCCTGAAGATGATAAAGAGAGTTCTTCTTTGCTCTTTAAAAGATTTTTCTTGTGCTTCTTAATGAGGCAGCTGCAGAGAACTGTGTGGTCAGACTTTCCTTATTCACACTGAAATCCTTATGGGATTAGTACATTTGTTATTTTCAGAGTATAAAAGTAAACAGCATCTGGCTTTGTTAATATCATTATAATGTCACAGCACAATCTGTCAGAATGTAAACTGTTTTGAGCAATTTCAGAAGAAAAAAACAAAACATACAAAACTGTGAATCATCTAAAAGACAAAAAGCTATTTCCTAATTCTTGTTTTGTATTCCCACTTTAATAAGTATGTCTATGCATATTACCTTCAATAACAAAACCAAAGTGGAAAAGCAGTTGCTTTGTTACCAGGAGTTAAAAGGTCATTTCCCCATGATGAAAAAGCTTTTTCTATCAGATAAGTAGCTGCTACACTCCATAAAACTGGCAACCCTTCAAAAGGTTTTAGAAATTAAAGGCATTGTTTGAAGATAAAGAAGATAAGGTCATTTGCCTTGTGTTTAGTCCTGCAAACCTTACTAGGTGACCCTTTGATATTCAAATGAAGAATGCTCTAAATTGTTTTATCTTTATAAAGCTAATGAGTACTGGCTGATAATCACTTTTAAAACCACCAGAAACCCTTTCTGAATTAAATTTTATAAAATATCCCAGCATATATTCAGCAAGGGATAACTGCTGTCCTATACTGTACTTGGGCATTGCCTACAACTAATAACACTGTAAGGTTTTTATCTTCTAACTTTTCCCAACATTTCTTTCTCATTTTGACAGACACTAATAGTTCAGTAATGGCTGACATGATTTTACTGTTGTATAATTACTGTGTCGCTCTGATATATCACTTGAGTAAATTAATAAAACTGCACAAGTAAACTAGCAAAGCCTGTTTCCTATTATTTGGGAATACTGTAAGTTAAACAAAGCTCACATTTAATATGTACAGTACCGAAAATGACTTGTGACATTTAATTGCCAGAAACAATATATCCATATATTATTATATGTGTAATTAACTGAACTATAACATGTCTCTGCTTTTAATATATAGAACATATACTCCTCTTGGAGAAGCAAATTCTGACTTGAGACATTTTTGTTTTATGGTTTGTTTAAGTATTTTGCTATAACTGATACTGTTTAAATCAGCTGAAACTTGCTAAGAGAGAGAAACATTTCCAGAACGCCTCTATTTTCTCAAAAATCTTAAAAAAGAAAAAGAAGCAAAAAAGAAAAGAACAAACTCTCAAAAACAGAAAATACTGTGCCTTCTAAGCAGCCTTCAGAGACCACAGCATAACTTACTGCTGTGTAACCAATTTTATTTGTTAATTGTACATTCTGATCTCATTTCCATCCTGATTTTCAATACACTGTATAAAAAAATACTCTATCCCTGTAGCTATTGTTGAAGAGAACGTGTAAACAAGCTGTTCCTCTTACTTCACAACATACACCCATGAAATCACTGTCAAATGATTAAAAAGTACAAAATCCTTACCTAATGGAGCTGACTCAATGTAAAGATTCAACAAGGAAATCCAAGAGAGGTAAGCAACAAGTAGGAGATGCTGATAGAAAAATATGGGCTGATGCATGTTGTCCAAGACACGTTTTATCCAGGCATCTGCAGTTTCTTAGAAGTTAACTTTAGAAGTGGTAAACTTTTCAAGAAAAGACATCAGCTTCCCTGTGTGGTGAAGTATTCTTTTTCCCCGTTACCTTTTTTTTGTTTGTTTTTAAGTCCAAGCTCCTGAGGTTGCCTTAATATATTTTTAATCCTAACATTGGCAAGAGGGAACCCCGCCAGCTGTACACAAACTACCTACATAAACACATACACAATATAGTCACTGATCAGCAGATTGTAACCCTGACTCCAGCTGCTCTGATTTACACACCCCGTACACACACAGGGTGGGAGCTGCATGTACAGTCATTGTCAGGTTCTGTGACTTTTAACTTTCAACAGAAGGAGGCGGTTCTGGGCAAATTAGGGTTGTAAACCAAACACACTTACTTATGCAAGATACAAAAGAGAAAACAAGAGCTGGAGATCACTGCAGCTACAACTGACATCCGCAATGCAAAGTTATTTCCAGGAGAATAATTCCAAACTGTTGCACTCTGAGAGTGTCACTATTTTATTTTAACTTTGAGGTTTGGTTTATCCCAAACTCATTTCCCACGGAAGTTACCTTGTGCAGAACAAAAGTCATCTTTTCAGGGGTAACAAAGGACTTGAAATTGTGACCATTCAATGTTGCCTACCATCTTAAACACACTATTGTTCCTATAGTACTGAGGTATAGTTCTGTAGCATTAAGACTCACATCCCATTATGAAAATAAGATGTGTATCTCACTTAGGTTAACCCATCAGCAGAGGTGTAATACAAATGCAAAGTAGATGCAAGGGTTATCTTTCTTAAGTACTGTTTTCTAAAAGCACTATCTCATTTTAAATTTCCCTGTTGCTACAGCATGGTTGCATTGTGGCATGTACACTCACACTGAACAATCTGTTCAGTGTACAGTAACATGTACTGTCAGTTTAATCTGTAACATGAGGAATTTGCTGCTAAGTCTTGTGCTGTACTCTGGTACTGATAAGTTGTTGTGTAGAAGACAGTATATTCCTTCCCACTGTTCAGTGTTTTTTATACCTGTCGTCTCTCTTTTCTTGTCTGTTCCTGTCAAGATTATTTATTTTGTCTCTGTTCATTTAAATAAATGTACATCGTCTACCTATATAGTGGCATGCATTTCTGTAAACATTCAATTCATATTAGGCTAATTAGCGTAAAAACAAGAGAGGCTATTTTATTTATAAGGGATAAACAAAGCCAAGTGTATTTTTTTTCCTAATACCTTTTTCAAGGAGCCTGGGTTTCTCAATCTGATCAGGCTGAGCTGTGAGCTAAGCATTGAGTGGCTCAGTGACACAATCTGATACTTTTGAGCAGGTGTAGGGGCCCAATTCTAGAGCCAAAAGGGAAATTTAAAGTGAAAATCTATGGAATTAAGGTGCCCCCTTCAGTTAAGGTAGTAACTAAAATGGGAAGTTTTAAG
>NW_017728949.1:70653605-70661302 GCF_001723895.1 Crocodylus porosus
GCCAGAACATGCGTGCAGGGGCATGCCTGGGAACAACTAGCGGTGGCACCTATCAAATACATGCCACTGCTAGTTGTCCTTGAGGAAATGCATGTTCCCACTTGTGGGGATATGCCCAAACTGTCCATAATCTTTACTTTTGGTCACAGGTATGTAAAAATGGGAGCTTGGGGCTTGAAATTGCATGTAAGCACACCTTAATCACTAGTCCTAGTGAAGCAGAATACATTGCTGATTTATGTATTGCCAGAGCAGCTCCTTGCCTTGGGCACCAGCTGCTGCAATGGCTATTTTTGGACTCCTGACAATGTCCTGTCACCATTCCTTCCCCCCAGCTTTGCTACTGAGTATAGATGGTAGAATCAGGTCCTCAGTGGCCATGTCTACACATGCACTTTACTACAGAATAGTAATTAGCTGCTGAGTAAAGCATTACCATCTACAAACATCATTCTATTAGGCCGCAGTAAATTAATTTATGCTGGTATCTGACAGTGCTGTTGAGGACAGTACTACCTTATGCTGGTGTAATTTACTGTGATTTAAATGCACCTGTAAACACTGACTGCAAGTGCAAGTTGCACTCGGTCAGCCCAACCAGTTGGGGGCCTTACTCCTGCCTGCTACCTAGCCACACAGCTCTGCATTTTCAGCACCCTTTGGCCCAGCCAGCCCTCTGCCACCCTCCACCACCACACAGAGCCTGGGGCTGATCCCCCATACTCCTTGCCAGCCTAGGCCTCCTCTGCCCTGGGTCATATTGCCCAGGACTAGTTTACTGTGACTCAAACTGCTCTGGAGTTTATTGCTTTGCATTATGTGGACATGTAGATGCACCCAGTTAGAACTAATTTAATCTTACCAGATACATGTCTTTACCAATGTGCTTATGTATGGAACTGTGAACAACAAACTAACATATAGCACATCTGTATTTTATAGTGCACCACATTCAGGAAGCTACTTTCCCATGGAATATGGGAACTGATCATTTAAGCAATTTATAAATCTTGGTAATTAAGAAAGTACCATTTCCATAATATTCTAACTGGAGCTGGTTGGGAATTTGTTGTAAGAATGTTTTATCAACAGAAAATATATTTACAGTATCATTTTTTTTACAGATGACAATATTTTAAAAATTTACAGATCATTCTGCCTTTAAATTATTTTTGTCTGAGGTGCTGTATTGTCACATGGGATCTGTAGTTTGGACATCTTTGTAGCGCTGACTTCTATGGTGCACTACACCAGATGAAGAAGACGCACTAAAATGCTGAGTTAATCTGAAATGAAAACTTCTACTTTAAAAAATATTATGATTTTATTTTATTTGTGATGAAAATGAATATACAAGTATTGGAGTTTCTCACAGGGTAGAAATTCTGACTCTCCGGTATGTCCACCGGTCCAAAAACACAGGATGTTCTTGAAAAAAGCCATTTGGACATCTACTTACATAACTGTCTTCTCTCATAAGTTGGTTTGAATAATATTACTTTTTTCAGTTGGCCATTATCACCAAAAGGCAATAAAATGCCTACTTTGAATGTCCATATAGTATAAAGAATGGTCCCACAAATACAGAAATTCTTTGCTTGTGCAAAAGATTATAGGCTCAAGTACCTCACTGACAACCTTCCAACCGGGAAATGATTTTATTCCACCAAAGAGAATACAGAAGCAGTTGATGTGGTCTTTAGGCTATAAATATATCACAACAACCACTGAATTAATTCTGAAACTGTAATACCAACCTAATCCTCCCAAATAAAGCAAAATTTGAATACTAAAGAAAGACTGTGAGGTTAGAAGTAATAATGGAAATTAAGGCAATAATGGCAAGTTTAAAAACAAAACCAGAGGGTTTGTCTTGTGCCAAATATTTAAATATTAAAAATAGCATGGCAAAATGCCATTAATATGGTATAAAAACCCCTGATCGTTCCTGGATAAGTCATATCAAGTTCTTTCATCCTTCTACCTGTTTTTTAACCATTTTAAGTTCCAATTTTGTAGTCAGATCCATGTTAGGTAATCCCTTGTGCCCAAGGAAAGCTTAGTGATCTTAGTGAAACTCCATAAACACCTGATTTCAGGATGGATCATAGCCTAGGGCTTTACATTATTTGGCATGTCTCCTCCTGCGTTCCTGAGCATTGTTTAACACACTGTGGGCTCAGAGTATAAATAATGCATACAGTACATATAATAAAGCATGATATAATAAAGCATGATATAACTCTTATTAAAAATTCTAATTTGAATAGTATTAGTGGGAGAATCACAAGTGGCAATAACTCAGAAAATGCACATATTACAGTACAGGTCATTTCCCTCACTAGATTATTTGGCTTCTTTATGTTCATTCAAAAATGGACAATATTACAGATGTTATTCTTTTCAGAGATGATAGATGTTTATCTAGGGATTAAATCACATATCCAAATAGAAAATGAGTTGCAACAAGTTTATGGAACAAGTAAGTGGGTGTTTTCAAGCCTTTTATGAAAACTCATTGTAGCGTATGCTCTGCTCAGTAACCTTACCACATGGTGTAGCTGGCTTTGTAAAAGACAGAGATTTATCTTAAAGCATTTTTCTTTCATCTCTTTATAGTTCTACTGATGATTTTAAATGTTTATGCTATTGATACTTACATTCAGTAAATGATAAATGGTATATTGCTACAACTCTATGAAATTGAATTGCTTTTTTAGTGAATTTAGTGCCCGTGAAAAGTAACAGATTGACAGTGCTAGTGAATTAAAGTCTGTGTTTATCCCCAGAACAAGTATAATACGGGTGACTTCAATGCAAATTTTTCAACATCCATAAATCAGTCATTGTACCTCAATCATCAATCAAAGGGATTTGCTCTAGGAGTGAAGTTTTCATGTTTTCGGTTCCTTTTTTTAACCTCTTTCCATAGTTGGTGAATCCAACTATGGGGGCTTCTAGGCTGAGGACAGCAAAAGAGCTACACTGAAGCTCAGGATCTGAGCAGGGTGCATTTTTCTTTGTAGTGAACCATTTTAATAAGGCTCTTAGCATTTTTTTTAATCAAAGTTATATAACTAAATGTTTGCGTCAGTATACCTTTCCTGCTAGTGGATAGGACTGTTCAAATGTAGATTGCAGGACACATATATAGATAAGAGTTTTTCCTTGCTTTAAATAGTAGGAGGCTATACTGCTGGAGAAGGGTGATCTGAGTACTTAGCGTGCTGTTGCCAGGAAATTCTAAGTAGTCATGAGACAGGACAATGACAAAAATAACACTTATTGGCAATGCTGAAAATATGCTGTGATGTGCCTGATGTCAGAAGTAGAGACCATTTAGTAGGGAAGGGGAACTGTCTTGATTTAGGAGTCTCCAAACATAGCTCTGTAATCCATTATTACATGCATCTCTTCAGCTATCCCTTGATATGAGGATGATGTCTTCTGGTGGGGGAGAGTGGGGATTATTGCTGAGTTTTAAGATGGCTGAAGAGTCCAATCTGTGCTTCGCAAGTTTTTCCACAGACATCGCAAGTGTTGCCTTGGCGGAGCACAGGTGTTGGCCAGGATGTTCCTTCCTCCTCTGCCATTTCTTGGTTTCCTGAACAAGACTTTTCTCTTTGAAGTGAACTGTAGCTCGACGTATGGTGCAGCGCCACTGAGATCTCTTACCAGACAGCACTTCCCAGTATGAAAGATTGATGCCACCCTTTTTAAGGTATGCTTCCAGAGTGTCCTTGTAGCACTTCCTCTGTCCTTTGTGGGTCCCTTACCACGACTGAGTTGAAACAAAAGGATGTGCTTTGGGAGACAAGGGTCAACCATCCACACACAGTGGCCAGCCCAACAGAGTTGGTGTTTCATGATCTTTGCCTCAGTGCTGGTTATGTTAGTTGCAGAGAGGATGCTGACATTGGTGCAGTGGTCTTCCCATCTTAGGGAAGGACCTTTTTGAGGTAACACTGATGGAACCATTCCTGGCACTTAAAATAGCTTAAATATGTCACCCACATCTCACACCCATAGATATGCATGGGGATAATCATTGCATTGTAGACCAGCATCTTAATTTCCATCCACAGATCTTGGTCAACAAATACATTGATTTAGGAGTCTCCAAACACAGCTCTAGAATTTGTCAACTATATTATTACATGTGTAACTGTCGCAGGGCACTACGGTGCCTGCTCCTTTAAAGGCAGAAACGGCCTAGGGAGAGAGCCCTAGCAGTCAGTCAGGAACCCCTCAGCTGCAAGTTACCATGGCAGCAGGGATGAGGGAATTATCCCGCATCTGCAGGTGGTCAGCTGATTGGAAGAGGCAGGACCAGGGGCATATATAAACCTCAGGGCTAGGACCAGGGAGTCAGTTCTCTGCCAGCAGCCAAGCAGGAAGGAGCTCTCCTGGAGGAAGCTAAGTGAAGAGATTTGACTGCCCATTCAGCTTCTTGTAAGATTAAGGGACTTCAGGAGCTCAAAAGATACCCTGGCTTACAAGGCATGTAGTGCTGGAGGGAAGGGTGATTCTTTTAAAGGGAGAGCTGCTTGCATTATGTTATAGCCCAGGGGCTCATATTTTGATTTCTGTTTGTAGACTGGAGGATTGGGCTGAGGCTAATGGGGAAGGAGGAGACCTCATTGGGGACCCACTACAGTGTGGGGACCCCAGCACCAGTATGGGTACAGTATTTGGGGGTGAACAGACCCCAGCACCAGTGTGGGCACAGTATTCAGGGGTAAGTGGATCCCCAGTGGCAGGGGGTGCTAAAAGAAAGACAGAGCTGTGGACAGCCCAGAGCCAAGGGGCACTGAGAGAGAAACAGTGCTGCGGAGAGCCCAGTGCTAAGGGGCGCCAGGAGAGAGATGGTTGTAGAGAGCCCAGTGATGACTGGAGGCCAAGCTAAACCAAGGCCTTGGAGGAACAACAGGTGAATGCCATCTGTGAGACTTGGGGCATAGTAAAGGGGTGGTTTGGAGCCACGCATCTAGCCCATAAGGCTGAGGGTGTCCCAGGAGACTTTCATTTTGGAGCAGGACCCAAAAGGGATCTGAGAATCCACAGGGTTCAGTGGGGTCCATCAGGACCATGTCCAAACAAACTCGAGGGCAGCCTCCCTATTTATTATAGTTACAACAAGAAGTGGCAGATGAGAAAGAGGTTGCCTGTTGGGCAGGATTGGCATGATCAAGGAGCCCTAGGGGTATCACGGCCATCTCTGGGGACCTCATGTCTTGACAGTAATCCTGCATATATTGTGCATTTTTTAAAAATAATGGTACTTCTCATCTGCATACCCTTATTAGTATGCATGTAGGTTTGAGGGGCTACTTATGTCTGTTTTCACTTTTGGGGTTAGGGCTTATTCTGTTTAAGGTTTAAGTGTGCATTTGTAAAGGAAAAGTGGATCAGATTTTGTGTCCATTGTCCATCTCTTCCAAAGTGTAAAGTTTGCAGGTGCATAAATGTTGTTGATCTCAAGTTATACAAAAATCACTGAAAGATGAGCCCTCACTGCAAGCTCTGATGACGTATGCAGTGGGGTGGCCCAGAGTTTTAGTGTAAAGAGGTAGATGTGAGGAATAGGAGAGAATCCAGACAGGAATTTCTCTATGGGTGGCTTGATGGGTGGCTTTTTGGTTGATTAACTCTTCAAGGAAAAAAACCCTTGTGAATACAAGTACTTATGGTAGGTTCAGAGGGAAGCCTGAGACTCACCATTTTTAAAGACCTGAAAAAAAATCCCTGAACCTACCACTGACATATGACAGTGTCTGCCTAAAAGAGCTGAAGTTGCACAGCATCTTGAAAATGAATAGTGGAGATCCCAGGGATGGTGACACAGGGGACTGGTGGAGACGTGTTGTGGCACAGCAGAGCAGTGGAAACATCTGCAGGCAATGGCCAGATCAGTGCTCCCTAGCATTACACCTTAGCTGCCACTCCCTAGCATCAGAGTAGCAGCAACTGTGGTGTGGGTCTCCCCATCTAGCACTTGTTACCAGAGATGACTGTAGCAGGGTGTGGGGCCTGGGGCAAATCAGCCTGTGTGGGGCCCGGATGTGGTGGCAGGTGGGGCGGGGGTTGGGGGAAGGAGAGCTGGATGCAGAGTCAGCCGGGCTTTGCGGGCCCCCCCCCAAAGCACAGGGCCCAGGGCAGTCACCCTGATTCGGACCCCCTAGGGACAGCTCTGCTTGTTACTTTGGCTGGTGTAGGTGGTAGGTTCCCCAGAGCAGAAAAGCAGCCCTTGGCAGCAAAGAGCAACATGACATTTGGTGTAGGACCTTGCTACCCAGCACTTGGCATTTGGCTGGCATAGCTGGTGGAGCCTGCCGATAGCAGCCCTGGATGAGACTCCCTTCCCAGCTGACTGAGCTACATGTTAACTCCCCAAGTTGGTTTGTCATTTGTCTATGACTATGACTGTGATTTGTTTGAGATACAGTGAAGGGTTAATAGTTACATTTTCCTTAAGGCGTATACCTACTCCCCTTTTTCTTTGTAATAAATCCCATTGTAGTTTAAGATTCGCTTGCAAGTGGGGAAGTTTTTCATGGTAGAACACCCAGATTTTATTTTACCAGATTTCTGGGTAGCGGCTTGAGCTGAATTTAAAAGTGCTGTAAAACCCCTAAAGTTGAACTCGGCCCTTGTTACTGCCATCCAATGTCTGACAGAAGGTTTACAAATATCTCTATACTTTAAAGCCAACTGAAAATAGTCTTCACATTCCTGATAAGAACCCAGGAATGCGTTCTTAGAGTATATTAAACCATCCATCATAACCCTAAAATCAGTTTTCCTTTTGGTCAGGCTCTAAAAGCTATCTAATATTGAGCTCTGGGGTGGAATTATCAAAAGTGATTTAGGAGCATGAAGCTTTCATTGGGATTTATGCTCCTATAACACAACGACACTTCTGAAATTCCTACCCCTCAACTTGTGGTTCACTGACTCACTTTACCAAAATTGGATCTTCGTTGATAGACTGAGAAATATGAAACTAAGTATCAGCTACACTTCATGCTTAGTTCTTCCTCAAGAATGACATAAATGAAACAAGTCATGTAGATACTGGGCTGGATTCTTAGCTGGAACTGATCAGTGTAGTGATTTCAGTGGAGTTACATTGATTTATACCTACTGAGACTCCAGCTCACAGAGAACTAACCAAAAAAGAAGTCTGAAAGATCTTTAAAGGACAGAGATATGCTTAAATTCTGATCCTGGTGTTCTTGTTCGAACAAAGCTCCCAATTTGTTTCAGTAGGAGATTCAAGAAATACACCATATAAGTTCATGTTTTTCATATTTCAAATAAAGTAGGCTAAATTCATTACAGAATATTTTTGGAAGCAGGTGGAATATTGGGGGCTAAAGAAAAGGGGAAGCACTTTAAACATAATCTCATGGCTGTTTTAAATCAGAGAGATCTCTAGAATTTATTTTCTGTCCCTCTTTATGAAAACCCAGTGAAACAAAATTATTAGGTTAATAACTATTATTAGAGTTCTAAAACATTTTAAAGAGAATGAGCTATGTGATATGATTTTTTTACTAAAGTAAGCATCCATTCAGAATAGCAAATAAAAAGGAATTATAACTTTATTTTATAAACCAATTTGGCTTTTAAGAGCAACAGACTATGGACTTATCTTAAATAACAGTTAGTACTTCTGTCCATGTTTTCATAGGGGC
>NW_017728949.1:70661313-70684818 GCF_001723895.1 Crocodylus porosus
CCCCCCCCAAAGCACAGGGCCCAGGGCAGTCACCCTGATTCGGACCCCCTAGGGACAGCTCTGCTTGTTACTTTGGCTGGTGTAGGTGGTAGGTTCCCCAGAGCAGAAAAGCAGCCCTTGGCAGCAAAGAGCAACATGACATTTGGTGTAGGACCTTGCTACCCAGCACTTGGCATTTGGCTGGCATAGCTGGTGGAGCCTGCCGATAGCAGCCCTGGATGAGACTCCCTTCCCAGCTGACTGAGCTACATGTTAACTCCCCAAGTTGGTTTGTCATTTGTCTATGACTATGACTGTGATTTGTTTGAGATACAGTGAAGGGTTAATAGTTACATTTTCCTTAAGGCGTATACCTACTCCCCTTTTTCTTTGTAATAAATCCCATTGTAGTTTAAGATTCGCTTGCAAGTGGGGAAGTTTTTCATGGTAGAACACCCAGATTTTATTTTACCAGATTTCTGGGTAGCGGCTTGAGCTGAATTTAAAAGTGCTGTAAAACCCCTAAAGTTGAACTCGGCCCTTGTTACTGCCATCCAATGTCTGACAGAAGGTTTACAAATATCTCTATACTTTAAAGCCAACTGAAAATAGTCTTCACATTCCTGATAAGAACCCAGGAATGCGTTCTTAGAGTATATTAAACCATCCATCATAACCCTAAAATCAGTTTTCCTTTTGGTCAGGCTCTAAAAGCTATCTAATATTGAGCTCTGGGGTGGAATTATCAAAAGTGATTTAGGAGCATGAAGCTTTCATTGGGATTTATGCTCCTATAACACAACGACACTTCTGAAATTCCTACCCCTCAACTTGTGGTTCACTGACTCACTTTACCAAAATTGGATCTTCGTTGATAGACTGAGAAATATGAAACTAAGTATCAGCTACACTTCATGCTTAGTTCTTCCTCAAGAATGACATAAATGAAACAAGTCATGTAGATACTGGGCTGGATTCTTAGCTGGAACTGATCAGTGTAGTGATTTCAGTGGAGTTACATTGATTTATACCTACTGAGACTCCAGCTCACAGAGAACTAACCAAAAAAGAAGTCTGAAAGATCTTTAAAGGACAGAGATATGCTTAAATTCTGATCCTGGTGTTCTTGTTCGAACAAAGCTCCCAATTTGTTTCAGTAGGAGATTCAAGAAATACACCATATAAGTTCATGTTTTTCATATTTCAAATAAAGTAGGCTAAATTCATTACAGAATATTTTTGGAAGCAGGTGGAATATTGGGGGCTAAAGAAAAGGGGAAGCACTTTAAACATAATCTCATGGCTGTTTTAAATCAGAGAGATCTCTAGAATTTATTTTCTGTCCCTCTTTATGAAAACCCAGTGAAACAAAATTATTAGGTTAATAACTATTATTAGAGTTCTAAAACATTTTAAAGAGAATGAGCTATGTGATATGATTTTTTTACTAAAGTAAGCATCCATTCAGAATAGCAAATAAAAAGGAATTATAACTTTATTTTATAAACCAATTTGGCTTTTAAGAGCAACAGACTATGGACTTATCTTAAATAACAGTTAGTACTTCTGTCCATGTTTTCATAGGGGCATTTTTGAGGGCAAGTTATTTTTTAGATGTTTTATTCTGTCTCCTCCTCTGGTTTGATTTGTCATATCCATTTTTTTTGCTTGTAATAAATGTCTCTCTCTCTCTTTCTGTGCTCTTACCTGTATCGTCTTTTTTCCTGGAAATCTTTTCTTGAGGGTATTGGTCCTTTATTTCTAATATTTAACAAATCTAAATCTTGGCTATATTCAGCCTTATTCACTGCTTTGCAATAACGTTTTCTTCATCCTTTCAAATTTACTGACATAATTACATTCAGAAATAAGAGTTGGTATTTGTCACTCAAAAATAGTGACGCCATTGGAATGCTGAATCACAACAATCCAAACAACTGCAACAGAGGAGAATTTTGTTAATCTTAACAATTTTAATGTTGTTATTAAACTAACAAAATATGGCATAGAGCTTTATGCAGCTGCATCTCTCATAAGCATTCATAATTGGTTTTATTTTTTATAAATACTATCACAATGACTTTTTTTTCTTCATGTGGCTTTAATCACATTTGTATATTTAGATTTCATAGCACCAGTCTCAAACTTTAGGCCTTGTATACTATTAGCTATTAAATGAATAACATAGTAGAGTCACTAATTCAATCTCACCAGCCGGTTCTTCAAAATAGCCATCTCTTTAATTACACACAGGAAAAAAGTGGCCAATAAAACACTGGCATATTTTAATTTCTGAACTATCACAATTATATTGCACCAAAGAGCCAGTCTGAGTCCTTTCATAATTGCCTTCCCATGTCTAACTTTAACAGTTTTTATATAGAACTGGAAAGGTCTCTCATTCAGGCAGACGTTTTCTTTATGAAACTTTTCAAAAAGGAACCTATGTAGTTTCATTTCTAATAATGTTTATGTTAATCTTTTTTTCTTGCTACTTTTATCATTGTTTCATTGCAAACAATTCTCATTCATGTTCCTATGACTGATTATCTGCTCCAGCATAATTAAGTATACAGCAGACCAGACCTTTATGGGAAGAGTTTCCTGTCAGAGCAGTAGCAATGCACACGCTTGGAATGAAAAGTACCTTTTTTCCATTATGAAAATAAGATAAACGTGCACTGTATAAATTATCCACAATAAGCCACTTAATGCTGAATTAATTTCCTAATATGACATACTATTGCAATATTCGTTAGCTCCAAAACCAATGCCTTCTACCTCAATATAATTTTCCTGCTCTCTTTTCAGTTTTCAAAATGCTTTACAGAAATTAAAGCTCCAGAGCTCCAGAGATAGGTATTGTAGACCCATCCGACAGATGCACATAAGGAAGTAGTGACTGTGTGACACTGAGTGAGACCCAAACATAGACCTCAGGCATCCTAACTGGTAAAGTGCTGCTCTAAGGCTGTAAAGAGATGTTGCTAAATGAAGCCGATAAGCTAGATTGGGATGTATAGTATCTGTATACCCATCACAGCTGATTGACTTACTTGGATTAAACAGATGTGGCCCATTGTTCTGCAGGCTTGGGCCCCGGCCACCTCCAGGAGCAGTCAGGACCCAAGCCTATGGGACAACAATTGGGGCATATTTCTGAAAATGGAGGAATCCCAAGGTTTACAGAGGCATGCCCTGACTCAGGGAATATGTGCCTGAAGAATGCCCTGTGGACAGATATCTGAGGCACACTTCTGCAAACCCAAGGAGGCAGACTGGGAATTCCTGGCGTGAAGGATTGGGCCCGTGAAGCGCCAGGAGCACCTGTTCAAGGTAGTTGGGGAGACTGGGCAGCTCCAGGCTGCCTGTTTGCTCCCACCATAAAGTAAATAGATGTCTGCTGAAAAATAGGAGCACAAATTTATACCGCCTATGTTGCAGCCACAGTTTTTGGGCTCTTGTGGTGCAACAAGAGGCATAGATGTCTTTTATTTTGGCCTTTGTGCCACCATAAAAAAATGTTATGGTGGCATAAAGGCAATATCCATTTCCAGCCCAGGCTCTTGACCAGTATTTCTCAAAGCTTTCCATACTGTAATTTCATGTTACAACAGAATTGCTTTCAGGATGTCCTTCTCCTCTATCTATACCTCTGTCTACTTTCTCTAGTTCTAATTTGTTATCCTTTAGCTTGTTTACAACTTCTAAGTTATGAGCCCACAACCACTACAACTAGCAGCATCTCACAAAAGAGTTAATTCTGGTAGCTGGAATAAGGTGCATTATGCTTGGGATTCACTGCATTATAGGATTTTGTTATGTATCTGATGGTATCCACCAAATAACAAAGGTTAAATTATTAACATCACCCTATTTAAAATGTGCTTTGCTCTTGTTGTATGCTATCTGATGTATTACAAACTGTGCATTTTTTTCATGCTGTTATATGTCAGATTACATTGTTACTTGGCCTAAAGTCAAACATAACAAACGCTTTGTTAAATAATTGGGCTAAGGCTATAGAATGAAATCATTCATTAGCAGGTCGTCATTTTTAGACTGTTTCCAGTAATTGTTTCAGTGCAATTTCCTTTTGTAATTTATCTTATATCTATGATATTTCACAGCATCTCATAGCAATGGATTTACTCTATGTAAATGTTTAGGAAGGCGATGAGAAACCTCAATGAATAGCAGACACATACAATTATTTTAAACAGTTTTACAATTTACAATGCATATAAATTATTCAAAGCTTAAGCCAACCCACTGATTGCCTGAGGTTAGAAAGACCTTCTGTGAACAGGTTATTTCATGCCTGTTCATTATGGATGTTCTGAATTGTGCTTGAATGCATCTGCTACTTGCCAAAGCTGAACTAAGTAAACCAACAGTGAGTTTCATTCTGGCTATTCCTATACAAATGCATGAGAAACAGTAGTACAAAATTTAAAGACTTGGCGTAAAATTTTTTTAAATGTCAGAACTGCCTATATGACTTAGGATTCACAGGTCCCATAGGCTAAGTACAGACCTTCAAAAAGCCTGAGCCTAATCAATTCAATCTTTGTAGGTTAGTCTAACCTGTATAGCTTGAACTGGAAAGCAAGTGAATAGACATTCATTTTTGATTCTTGAAAGGCAGCCATATGCCTGCAGTGGCTCAGGCTAGAAACCAGAGGGTGCTAAAACACACCTTCCCTTCCTTCTGCAGTGGCTGGATGGCTGGAGGGAAGCTGAGCTGAGGGGGGTGTGGCCAGGCTTCTGAATGCTGAGTATGATTGGGGAGCGGTATAAACCCCTACACTGGTCTGCACCGTGCCCAGTCAGATTGTGCCTGGAGGGCGAAGGGGGCAGCAGCCCTTGTCAGGTGTCCCCAGTCCCCCCAACTCCTGCTCACTGCAGGAGTGCTCAAGCTTTCTCCTTCCCTGGGTGGGCACAACTGAATTTGCTTGGACTGAGAGACTTTATTATGCACCGTACTTGGAAATGTCACTGAACACTGGACTTAGAAATTGGAGGCTGCTGAGGATTGTGAAATCTGTTCCAGAGGTTTGGAAACTCAGCCCTTAAACTTGCCAAACTGGTTTTGCAAGGGTGGGAACACAGGGGTCCCCATGCTGGTGGGAGAGGGCACTGAGGGGGGATTAACCTTCCCCCCTTCCCCCTCAGGCTACTGGTGCTCTGGGGCATGATTTCCTACCTCTACCCTCTTCTCAGCCAGCCAGAGCAGTGATAGTGCTCCAGCTAGGGAGGAGAGGGGTGGGGCCAACCCTGCTCCGCTGGAGCAGACGGCCCGGCCCAGCCCAGCCCAGCCCAGCCCAGCCCAGCCAAGCTTCCTGGGATGCTGGGGGACTGTAAGTTAACTTAAACCAGGAAATGGGTTTGGAACAGAAGTTTCATAAACCAGTTTCAGCTAAATCAGTTAAGCCTGATACTACATTCAACCAGGTTTATCTTAAACCGGTTTCAGCTATTTTTATTGCTGTTTATGTGCACTGAACTTCTGTTCTGTTTCAGGTTTAAACTAGTTTCTGATCACTTTAAAAAGTTGATGGGTAACTTTTGTCCCTAGCCATAGAGTATGCTTATTAAAGGTCATCTTTGAAGTCATTCTTAATGTCAGCAGGGCTTGCCTATTGATCTTTTCCACGCTGGGGAGCTGGAAATTCTTAACAGCTGGAGGAGTACAGTAGAAATGTGGACCTAGAGAGGTATCCAAGGAAGAGCTTTAACAGCATAGGGAAAATGGTGGATGCTCTCCTGGTAAGGAAACAACTTCTGGTCAAAGAAACCAGGATTTTCTTCTAAAGAAGAGCTGTGAAGGACTTCAGTGGGTAATGTTTTGGTGTCTGTTTAAGGAAAGGAACTGAAGAAGGACTTTGGGGATGGTATAAGACATTGGAACCGGGCTCTTAGGTTGCTTTTTTTTTTTTCTTTTGTGAATTTGAAATCTGTGAACTGTGGGGAGTAATCAGACTGGGTTGGGATTTTTAAGCACTAGTTGCACACCACCTGGAAATAAAGTGCTCCAAACAGGTTATATTTGCAGTAAGACAGGCTGTGGTGGCATCCTTAAAGATCTAAGGAAGCAAAATGGATCTGATCACTTGAACTGATTTATGTATATTGTCTGTCCCTTGCCTAAAACACTGGAATGGATTTCTTGCTTATTAGATAAAGTTAATGTGGCAGACTTACCAATTCAACCTGGCTCGAATGCTGCTCAGGGAATCTTAGTTTTGATTGGTGGAGCCCATCCACAAATCAGGTAAAGGCTGGGTGGGGCCAGCCCCACCCTCTACATGGAGGTGGAGAGCAAAGAGCCCCCCAGACCTGATTTGAAGCCTGCATTCTGCAGGTCTGGCAAGGCTTTGAGGGCAGAGCCTCCAAAGTGAATAAAAGGAGCTGCATGCCCAGCGTGCAACAGACACACCGGAGGAACAGAGAAGAAGGAAGAAGGGGCTTAGAAGAGCTGGGGAAGAGCTGCCCAGTAGGTGAAACAGTGCCCAGAAGAGCCCCGAAGACTCCCTTCACTGGGATTGATATCACAGCCTCATCAGTGCATGGAGCAGTGCACAAGGCACAGACCTAGAGGCTGCCTGAGGCAGTCTGGGTCTGCATTCCCTGGCAGGCAGTCAAGGTGCAGTTCAGAGATTGCTGCATAGAGCTCAGACCATGGGAGCTGCTCAAGGCAGCTTGGGTCTGTAACTCTTGGCAAGTGGCCAAAGGGCATGGTGCAGAGATCACTGCACGGAGGATCCAGGAGTGGATCAGGGAGCTGCTTTGGGTGGCTAGAGCCCCATTCCCTGGCATTCAGCCAAGTAGCTGACATAGGCAGCATTGAGCCGAAGGGTCTAAGACCTGATTGAGCCCCAGAATGGCATATGGTGGCCTGGGCCTCCAACCTACCTGGGCAGAAGGATCAGCCCTACGGTGCACGGGTCGGTGCATGAGGCCACAGTGGGCCACACTGCGCAGGGAAAGAGAGAGCCCAGGCAGTGGAAGGCCACCACGGTGGGAGGCAGGGAGAGCCCTGCGATGACAGGAATCATGAGTTGCAGGGGAGAGGGGTCTCCCACATGGGAAGGAAACCTCAGGAGGGGAGACAACAGGGGCCCTATGCATTAAGGGTCCTGACCCTACCCAAGAGAGGCAGGAGGACCTGGGATCTTATGACTCTTTCTGATGAGTAGCACCAAGGGCTCCCACTGCAGAACTGAGGGAGGGAAGTGCAGGTATACCTACTCTCATTGGACCCTGAAGGGTGTAAGAGTGCCTAACATTTTGTCAGACTGCACCTTATGTTTTGTTTTATTTGGGTTGTTTTGAGCTTACTATTTTATAAGCACAAGTATATGTAGATACCTCTTCTCTAATGTTTCTTGGTTAATGGTTTGTCACCAGTTGTAAATAGAATAAACCTGTTGTTTATTCTGTGATATTGCCATACTTCCCTGTTGCAGGATCCACCTGCTCACCTGTGGCAGGTGTGGACTGTTGGCATTTGCTTTCACTTATTGTTTTAGGGCTCACTATTGACCTGCATGGGGTTTGAGGCCACTGGTGGTGGTACTGTTCCCAGGTTGTTGATTACTGAAGATAGCATTGTATGTCAAGTTGAATTATAAATATTTATTCTCAGTTGAAGGTTTCACCTGTACCTATGTATATAATTTTATGTATATATAATATATATGTTAATAAATTTATAAATAGTTAAGCCATCTTTTCCTGGCCTAGAGAATAGAGGAGCTGGTACAGAGATGACCAGATCCCTGTCACAGTACTACCACCCGACCACTTATTCTTTCCATTTGCAGATGGGGCACACCCTTGGGTGTACCTGGGCTACATTAAGATCTTATTGTTCACTGGAAATTTTAGATTTTTAAGAAACCCAAATATCTCAGAACTCAGAAGAGAGTGGTAACAGCTTGACTACTTGTAGTTTTGTGTTGCTATCATGTGACCTTCCCATGTCCCTCACAATTTCAAGTATAAATGATAAATCTCTCCCGAAGTGACTTGCCAGAAATGTTAGCTGAGACACTGAGTGACAAGTCATAGCAAAATACCTTGATGTGGGGGTCTCATATACTGTTCTATGATGAGGAGGAATAATCTGAAATGATGAGATACAAACTAAGTCCTGCAAATCTCTGAAGATTTCCTGAAAACATGGTGCATAGGTACATATCAGTATGTTGATATGAAGCCAGTTTTCTGACCCACTGATAGTTGCACTGGGACTGCTCATCAAGTAAGATAAACAAGGGTATTAGACTCTACTTGTAAGCGGGAACATGGGAGGTGGATAAACATGCAAACCTTAAAGCCTTCATTACTTTCATATAATTAAACAAACAAACATTAATGCATGTATTCTATGGCTATAACACCTATAGTGTATTTGCCCATGGTCGTAAAACACATCAGTTAGTAAAACCCAAGACTAGCCTAATAAAAAGACTTGTCAGGGATTTTTTGAGTACCTGCAGTGTTTCAACTATGCTTACAATGTGCAACTGTCATTTTGTGATAGACTGCAAATAATTAAGGACTACCTAAATGTACTGCTTGGAAATGGAAATGCTGTAAACTTTGATCACAGATAGAAAAGAATTCTTTTAAAAACCTACTGCTAACAGTAGGTAAAAAGTTAATGAGAAACATGTAAATGAGAAACATGTAAATAATTAATTCTTCCTCCTGAGTCACAAAAGATTTGTTGTTCCTCCTTATAGTTCCAAAATACAGGGCCATATTTTTTTCTAAAGTAGGCATTGAATAGCTTGGAAATAAATGATTGTACCCATAAATTTATTAGTGCTACTGTTCCCAAAAAGGAATATTGCCATTGGTGAGCTTAAGGAACTTCTGTTGTTGAAATACTTGGGAAGGGATATGCAAATTGAAACTTCAAAACAAAGTATAGGTTGAATATTTTCTCAAAAATCTGTTAAAAATATTCAATAAAATGGCACCAAACCTACGTAATAGCACCAATGAATGTTCAAAGACAAGTTAGTTGTTCCAGGGAGTCTAACATGAGTCGATGCATTAAGATCCGTATCTTATGCCACAGCGTGATTTTGCTTCATGTCAGCATCATTGAAAGACATAATCATTTTCCTTTATTTACAGGTATGGAATGTGCAGAGTTATCACAGCTTGAAAGTACTTATGGTAAAAATACTTACGATCCTTGGTGTTCAGAAATATCAGGTAAGTGATTTATCTGCAAAAATATTAAATATCTACCAGTATATCATTTCACATTTTAACAGTATTCTCTCTTCTTCATGCCATTGTTAAATACCTTGGCAATAGTGTTTGACATCATGATATGAAATAATGCAGTTTTTTAAAGAGACCTATTTAAATATGTTTCCAGCCTAGTTCTGTCTCTACGTATTTACAGGGGCATCACAGTTGTTATGAATATATTGTCTGCACTATAACAATAGTTGTACCAATAGAGATAGACTATTAGGTACAACAGAGATAATGAGGCATACCAAGATATGTTTGTGTAACACACACAGAATGTAAAAGCCATTTTGTATAGTTGTTGTATATGGTTTTAGTTAAATATGATTTTTTTTTTTTCTCTGCTGTGCTGTATGTACCCATGTTTTCCATATTTAAGTGTCTTGTTTTCTCTCCCCTGTTTGAGTAAGCTGGAAAGAAGAGACAGGAGATACTGCGCCTAGGTAGATACCTGTGGCTTTTGTTAGGCCTGTTGTCTAGGGAACCCCCCTGTGTTTACTGTAAATAAGTCACCTGGCTTCTTGTCACATAAACAGGTGGGGATTAGACCCCTAGCCTGATTGGCTAACTGGGGAGTGATCTTTTTTTAAATTAATTGGTTTATAGAAAAAAACTAAGGTCTGGAAAGCCCTGATTGGAAATACTTGGGTAATGTCCTGCACTAGAGTAGGGAACTGGAGCTATGTGAAGGGAAAATCCAAGGTAAAGAGAAAGAGAATCTGTCTCAAAGTTTGAGACTCTTCTCCTTTCCCTCCTTTCCCCCTTTTATTTTTTTCTGAGTTTTGGAGTGGGATAATACCATGGGGACATTAATCCCTGGAGCATGCTGACCCGGGTTGGAGCCTGGCAGTTTTACTGGCAGTTTTGGGCTAGGGTGAGATGCTTGGCTCTCTTTTTTTTTTTTTTAGTCCAGGCCCAGTGCAAGTAGGTCTGGGCCCTCCTTCTATTGTTCTTCTATTGCTGAGACCCAATGTAAGTTCAGGCCTGGGCGAAAATAGGCCTATCTCCCCTTCTTTGAGTTCTCTTGCAGTTTTCTGCTCCAGCAGTGCTGGGGATTGGGAGTAGGAAGTATGTCGCACAGTTGCATAGATTTGGTGGACATCCCCGAGGAAGTTTTATTCCTAGAGGATAATGATTCTCTGCATAAAGCACAGATAATAGATTCTTTTCCTTGTGGGCATTTCTTCCTGAAATAGACAGTTCTTCAAATTCCAGAAGTGTCAGCTAGGAGGCTGAGATTTAATGACTTGATCCTTGTTTTCCAGTATCCCATAAGGAAAAGTTTTAGTTTTACACCCTTGCCCTAAACTTTTGGCTGAAATAATCTTTTAGAATTGGCACTGTCAGTTTTTCTGATGGCTACTTTCTCCTCACAATTACATCCAGAAGAAACTGTAAAGAGCAGGGAATTTGAGTCCAAGGCCTCATACACTTAATTTCTCCTAGTTGCTCCTCTCCCAGAAGAAACCACAAATGTATAGATGTTTAGTTTTTCTCCCAGGGTAAAAATGGCTACTCCAGGAGAAAAATAACCAGAGAACAGCAGGATTAAATCACTCCAGAGTTTCTCCTGGAAAAGCAAATGTCTGTACATGTCTCCATGGTTGCCATTTACCAATTTGTCATTCGCTGCCTGGCATCTGTGTTTTTATAGAACACTGTGCACGCATCTACACATGATGCTACATTGCTGTAGTGACACACTATAGCTATGGCTACATGTGACCAGCAGCTACTTTGCACAGTGGCTTGCTCCCTTGTTGTAGTGTGCTGCTACAGCAAAGTAGCTGGTAAAAATAACTGGGTACTTCATGTACCGCCAGTTACTGTGCTGTGCTTTAGTACTTCCAAAAGGAAAATACTAAAACACAGTTCAGTAACAAATGTTGCAGCAGGGCAACTTGTAGATGAGTCCTATTTTATTGAAAAGAGCATCATGCTATAAACTCATCTAGAATAAATGTTCTGTGGTCTCTGCTTAGGGACCACAGGATACAGGTGAGAAAAGTGCTTATTAAAAAATGTAAAGAACATTTTGCCTCTGCATAGCTTCACTACCCCTCCTTCTTTCACACTTATCATTTGTTTTGTCAATTCTTGAAACCTGCGGAGACCACTGGTGCTATCTAGGGGCCTTTGCTCTACTCCAATAGCTCCAGCTCTCCATTGTCCCTAATTTGAGGCTACATCACTCAGTATAGTTGCAAAGATACCATACACATATGGTCTGCTTTACTTTTGTTATTTACATGCATGTGGAGACGCATACACAGACGCACACAGACATGCACACACACACAAATAGCAAAA
Organism: Crocodylus porosus; assembly: GCF_001723895.1. Lineage (NCBI taxonomy): Eukaryota > Metazoa > Chordata > Crocodylia > Crocodylidae > Crocodylus > Crocodylus porosus. Next base: position 70,672,879 of record NW_017728949.1, read on the forward strand.
ACTCTCACAGCAGTCTAAGTTTCTCACATGAGTATCTTTTTTCCTCTCTTATTCTGGGTCGTTGAAACAAATAATTTTATCAGTTTTGTGTCTATTTGCTTGCATCTTACATAAAGACATAGAAAGTAACCTATAACCATACTAGAATAGATTGATAGAGACTGAAGAATTGTGCAGTGAAGATTTGTTAACAGGAGTGCATCTATATATTCCTGATGTAGGCATCTTGGATGTTCCATATGCTTTCTTTTTCATAATCTACTACATCTGATGTATTGACAAACTGTCCAGTAGATGGTAGTGTTATTTCAACTGCGTGTTCTTTTATTCTGAAACAAATCATCTGCAGATAGAAGAGAAGTGTAAAAAGTTACTTTAGAACTATGTTACTTATATAACTCTCATTAAACACATAAGTTACTGTAGACTCTTATATGGCAATTGCAGACCATGGCCTACATTTCCTGATATTGCTTCTTGTTGTAAAAGTAATACATATGCATAAATACAAACATTACTATATTTTAACTAACTAGAAAGTAACCAGATATTCTGGGGGAGAGCGTGGTACAACCCTTCTCTTCTCTCATGCACCTACAAAAAGTAGTCTAGCTCCTTGAAGAACCTTTTCCTTTCTGCCAGTTACTATGCATTTCTTCCCAGGACTTTGGATAGAATTTCTTGCTTGCATAAAAAACACTCTAGTTCTTGCTTGTGGCTTTGTCCTTTACATGATCTCTTAGGCGGATATTCTTTTCCAGCTGTTCTGAAGCCTCTTAATCCCCATTGTTTCTAGTCAATCATAAAAAGTTGTTGCTCTGTCTCTTAAACCCCTGACTGGCTGTTCCAGAGTAAGGTGTATAAAATCCCTTCTTAGACCTCTTTCCTTCAAAATATACCAGGAACATTGTGTGTGGAAATTATGAAAACTCCCTGGAAGTAGAAGTCAGTTTTCTCATGATGCCACCCAACCAAAGGCTCCATAAATAACTGACACAGTTGTAAAAAGAAGCAATAATGCATTAGCACCTATCTGCACAGAGGGCTAGGATTTAGGTCTTTGTTCTGACTCATAGGGCATGTCTTCAGGAGCATAAAGGGGTGGTTTGCAGTGCTGCAAACCTGCCTTCAGTGCCACAAACCACATGCACTGCATGTGCATGTGTTCGCTGTGCTGCTAATTTGCAGCGCAGCAGGTTTTTTGACACTGGGAGATCCCAGTGTGGAAAAAAACCAACAAACCACATCAAAAAAAAAAAAAGCAGCATGGAACACGTGGCTGCAAAACTAGAGCCTGGCTGGCCAGAGCCATGCTCTGGCTGCTGGCCAGGGTCCACACACTTGGATTACTGCCACTGCAGCCCCAGCAGGCCCCCCAGGACCTCGGGTAAGGCTGCTGGGGCCATCCCAGGTACTGGCCCCAGCCTCCTACCCTAAGCAATCTGCCATGTGGTAGAGCATGCATACAGAGGCATGCCCAGGGACAACCACCAGTGGCACAAATATGTGCCATTGCTGTTTGTCCCTGAGGAAATGCACATTCCTGCTCCTGGGGATGCACCCATAGGGACCATAAGGAAATCCTGCTGGGCCTTCCAGAGTTTCAACAGACTGAGATGTTCTGTTTGTTTCTTCTCACTGCCTAAGTGGTAAGCCTCATAATTTCCAAGCCCCAGTTTCCAGGACCTCTTACTTTGGAGGTAACCTGACATTTTATTGTTTTACCTGAAAACTTGGTCTTGATCCAACTTCTGTGTTTAAACCCCCTTTTGTTTACCCCATATTTAAACCCCTTCTTGTATTCTGTTGCACAGAGTTTATTAGCTTCTCCTTCGGCTTATCTTTCAATTCGAGAAAGTCATGTATGACATAGAAGATCATGTTCCCTTGTTCCTTCTTCTTTCCTTTCACAGGATAAGGATTTCATTAAGCAGACAGCTGTAAGAAAGGGTCTGGAAAGAAAATGGCTGAAACTTGGGTGCCTTCATTTACAGGAGAAAGAGCATCTCCCAATACTCAATAGAAGGGTTTGCTCATCTGGAATGTTTAAATCCTTATGGGTTATGATACAAACATCCAGCAATTCATTGATTTGGTAAATTGATACAGATTCTTAATATGTTAAAAAACATACTTCTTCCATCAGCTCTGAGGTGCAATTTTTTTCCCTTTATTGTCAAAATCTTTCAAGGTAGGCATACTGTCTTACAAAGAGCTTTACCAGTTCAGTTGCTATGGTTTGGGCTGTGGTTGGGCTTCAGGATTCAAATAACATGATCTGATATACTCACTTGACTCTGATAGGTATAGCCCAGTTTGTTTAAATAATAATTTTCTGGATGGGAAGAACAGTAGGGCTAGCAATGCTAGTTTATGGGCCATGAGTCAGCAATTCGAATAGGATGTGCAAGGCATTAAAACGTCTCCTCAAAAGTCTTTTGGTAATCAAACAGACTCATTGGGTACTTCTACACATTCGTTAATATGAGATAGTACTTGGTTATACAAGTACTAAATGAATGAGTGTCATGGGATGGGGTCCTTAAGGAGAGCCGTGATCTCCCAAGGCCCCTTACCGTGCAAGTTGGCCTAATGGGCACCCTCGATTCTTGCCTGCCACATCTTTGATGGTATGTATGATAGGGAGGCTGCCTCTAAGTCCTCTTCAACACAGTGAAGATTGATTCTCAGGACCCTGTGGGTCCCTGGACCTCTGGCGGTTCCTGCTCCAAGATGGATGTCACAACAGGTGTTTCGGGGCATCCTAGCCTTATGGGCTATGCATGGCTCCAGCCACCCCTTTACCATCCGCCAAGCTTTGCAGATGGTACCGACATTGTTTTGGTCTGGGCCTTGTTGTAATCTGGCCCCTTGTCCTTCCTGGGCTCCCCGCAGCCCTATCTCACTCTGCACCACACTGGTGCTCAGGTTCTCCGCAGCCCTGCAGAGTGCTGTGCACTCTCTGGCACTGGGGTCCTCACACTGCCGTGGGCCCCCCCCATGAGGCCTCCTTCTTCCCCTAATAGCCTAACTCAGACCACTGGAGTCATACAACAATAAACAAAACACAAGCCCCTAGGCCATAACAAACTCAAGCCGCCTGGCTATAACATCATTCAAACCCTAATGGGGAATGCTCCATCCGACAACAGTATCAGGAGCTGCTCGTGCAGTCAGCCCTCTCCCCTTTGGTTGCTCTGGGAGAGCTCCTTCCCCCTTGGCTGCCAGCAGGGATCTGCCCTCCTGGCCTCAGCCCTGGGCTTTATATATGAGCCAGGCCCTGCCCCTTCTGGTCAGCTGTCCACTGGTAGGTGTGGGCTGCTAGCCTGTTCTGGCTGCCCTGGTAACCCACAGCTGGGGCCTCACTCACCACTAGGGCTCTTCCCCTGACGGTTTCAGTTCTTTAAAGAAGCAGGGCACCCTAGTGCCATGTGACAATGAGCCATAACTGGTGTTGTGCAGTGATGCCAGTAGCCTAATAATACTGCACAGTAGCATATTAGCATTGTTTGTGGTGTGACATACAATAAGTATTATTAGGCTACTGCACAGTTGGAATCTTGTGCAGATGCACCCATTGTGATGAAAAATGCTCCTTAAAACTATATCTCATTGTCAGATTTGGCCTCTAGGCACATGTCTCACCCTGCCATTCCTACACCCTACCATTGCTACACCTCTATTAATTAAGTAACCATCGATGTGTTATTGTTTGCAGGAGTTGGAGGTGTACTGCAGCTTGCATCTGCTACTTCTGGGCCTAATTTGAAGCATTAAAGTTTGCTATTGCTCCCTAAGTAGCACTTGTTATTCTAAGTTTGTAACTGGTTGTTGGGCTAGTAAATGGAGAATCTCTTCTGTACTTCACTAGGACTTCACTAGTTCTACTATCAGGGTGCTGTTTTTATGTCAAAGCTAAGGTGAGATCCTACTCTGGCAGAAATTATACAGGGGAAGGTGCCATTTCTCCTCCACAGACCACCAGGATGCATCCTAGCTTCTTAATAAGACTGTTTTCTTGGTTTTCCAGGCAGCTATTCTCTAATCCCTGTTCTACACATTCCCCAAGTTTGAGGATAAAATTCCCTCCTCACTTAAAACCCAATCTCATCACAATTCCTGGGGAAAACAATGGGGAAGAAAAATATCCATCTGGCTGTTTTCCCCACTCCCAATATCTTCAATCCATGAGAAGTCTGATCTTGGTCCGTAGGAAGATCTTTAGCAGTCTCTTGTTGATGAGCTCCCTCACGATAATCTGCAGCCTCTATAGCAAATCACTAAAGCTGTGTGAAATTTCACCGGCTGTTTTGTTTTGACACTGTTTTGACTCATTTTGAGCTTCAAACAGCAAAGTCAAAATGAAACAAAGGGCTTCAAAACAGCTTTGAAATGAAATGAGGGCACTCAAAACATTTTGGAAGTTTTGAAATGTTTCAAGTTTCAAAACTGAAGCTGGGCTTACCTTACAGAAAGTAAGGGGAGATAGCGGGGAAGGACACAGTGGGGGTGCACCTTAACACACATGCTGGAGAAGCTTCTGCAGGAGAGGAAAGACAGGCTCTGTTACAGTTTGGCTGCCTGAGATGGTGCTGATGCTACTGTGCTGCTTACTTGCTGTCATTTAAAGTGGTGGACCAGGCTGAGGCTGTAGGGGAAGAGGAGACCTCGTTGGGGCACACTACCATGTCGTGTAGAGGCCCCAGCACCAGTGGGGACATGCCTTAACACACATATACAAAGTCACATGTCATGAGTTTTGCTTGTCAGCAGCTTGAGGTGCAGTTTCCCAGAAGCCCCTGTACCTATCTCCTTGAAACTTGGCAGACTTCATGCCTTCAGAAGTGGCTACCAACTCTGCTGTTTTAATCCAAATCTGCCAAAAAATGACAAAGTTATAGGTAGTTTCATGCTTCCCCATTATAGTTTATGACAGAAACAGTGAAACAGCATTGAAACAGCAAAACAGTTTTGACGAAACAAAACAGAACAGTGCTTTCAAAATGAAATGAAACTTGAAATGAAACACTGTCCTGTGTAAACAGCAAAATGGAAGCTGAAATGAAATGGTGCTGTTTCGCACACCCCTACAAATAACCCTCTTCTACACGAGCTTTTATTCCCCATTGTCGCTCCTTTATGTTAGCTGCAGCCGGGGAAGCAGCTGCTCTGTCCCTTAACTCCTTAGCTGTTGTTGTGGAGTGCAGCATATTAGCCCCATAAGAGTTGACTCCTACTAGTATTCTGGAAACTAAAAATTGAAGAGCTAGTGACTAGAATTAATTACTCTCAAACACAAGTATAGATGCATTTTAATAATGACATCCAGATGAGATATCTATGACCAAACAATACAGGTAAGGCATATCAGGCAAATGATTAGAATTTATAAAATGCACTTTTATCCAAAGAAATTGGTCTTATTAACATTAGTCTTAAATTCTCTAGCAGGTGGCCAGGCTGTTAGGGGACAGTAATTTTAAATCTAGGAAAGAAGTACATTTTAAGAGCACTTATTTTGGTTCATCCACAGATGAGCTGTTCAGCAAGAACTATAATTCAAAGCTGAAGAGCTAAGATTCCAAGGTGAACCTGGATTTTTATATTCTAATGCCTGTCTCAATATCAAAAAGCTTACTAAATAAGGCCAATCTTTAAAAAAACAAGGCTTCTAATATGTTCTACTCTAAGTAATATTCATATGCCTAATTTTAATCCCCTGTTTAAGCTACTGCAGGTGCTGACAGACATAGGGAAAGACAAAGTGCTTTACCAGAAGCAGCAGCACGTTAGTTCAACCTGGCTCTGCAGTGTCTGTACAGATTGGGCACTTTTATCTAATAGCTGATTGAATCAGTTATTAGATAAAAAGCACCAAAAAGCCCCAACAAAGCATCTGATCTCTCTAGACATTGGGAAAGTTGAGTGCAACTAAGGTGCTGCCTCTTCTGGCCATGCCCTGAGCTTGGCGCAGGAAAACGCAGAGTTTGAAGTGCCATTATTTTTGGTTTTTTCCATGTCTGCAAGCAGCCACACTTGTCCTAAACTGGATCTAACTAGCATAGAACCACAAAAAGCACTCTAAGCGATCTTTGGATGACTTCTTTTGATCTGTCTTTCTCAAACTTTCTAAAATTATTCTCATCTATGTTATACTCTTGCGAGCTCATCTCTTTCGCCTCTTCTGCCCTTCAAAACTTTGGTCAAGCAAATGCAAGCAACTGCTATACCATACTGCCAATGAGTAGCTTAGGGGGAGTTAGGGCCTACTACTGTCACTAGAAATCTTGCAACAGTTGCAGATCTTCAGTTTCACTCAGGCAGCTACAGCAATTCATATCCACTTAGCAATACAGAGTAAGGTATTAAAATGTAAATCACATAAATATGAGACTGCCTTAAAAATAGGGAAGAGATTTTTGTTGTAATATAAAGCAATTTATATGTAAAACATCTATAACCACAAAAGTTCCTTAAATACACTATGCAAATTCCAGCAACAAAAGCCCCGTGTGACAATGATAAAGCAACATATTAAAAACATTTTAGAGCAGCAGATGCTCTTTGCAAGGGAAACTGGTCTGCAAAGTAGAGTTAGAACAGTGGTTCCATAATCAAAAAAAGTCAAGGCACATGTTACCACCCACTACAGTATGGGAGCTGAGAAGGTACAGTAGTAGCAAGCTATGCAGTATGTTGCAATCAAAATTATGTTGAACAACCCTATTAATACAATGCAAGTACCTAGTAGTATGTTCCCTGAATGGTTCCAAATATGTTGAAACAAATAATCTAATTACTAGTTATAGTTAAATCCTTTCAAAGCTGAGTACTGTATCCATGTTTTCCTCTTTTTATTCTGTCAAGACCAAGATTACATATCATTACCCTAAAATTCACCAGATATAGAAATGAAAAAAAATCTAACAAATGTAACCCTCCTCTTCAGCATCCTGAGGAAGTAGCTTTTTACGTGAGAATACCTAATGAATCAAACCTGTCTGTAGTCTTGTAGGTGGCTTTTCTCCTCCTAATAATTGCTACTGGCCCAACCAAGAACTGGCTTGCATAGAATCTGAAGATTAAAGGGACAGCTGAATTTCTCAGAGAAGCAGAAACAAAGTGCAAAAATGTTCTTTTCGCTTAGTGGGAGAACATCTTTAGAGAAAGTTTGCAAATAAACTTCTCAGTTGGTACATATACCAACTCTCCATGTCCCTGAGATGGACTCTCAGTAGGCTTGGTGGAGGCTTCACAGACAGTTATACAAATCCAGAAATATAGGTTTAGATTCTTAGTGGTGCCTAGCTCCCTTGGGCCTTAGATACAATAATATCTTTGACTGTCTGGAATCTAGGCAACCCAATAGTACACCCCCAAACCAATCTGTGGTCCAAGGTCCAAGGTAGCTTTTTTAAAATGTTTAAAATATTTGGAGGCTTTTAAGTTTTCAGTGCTGAAGAATGGCCATGTCTTCAAACAAATAATAAAATCACTAAAGAAATAAACAGGAACTGCACTAAACAATTTGGAACAATGGAACTCCAGCTAGCTACAATATCAAGGACAATAAAAAATCCTTTCTTAAATATGTGGGGAGCCAGAGGAAAAGCAAGGGCAACACTGGACCCCTGCTAAACCAGATGGGACAACTGACAACGATGCCCATGAAAAAGCAAACTTGCTTAATGAGTTCTTTGCTTCAGTTTTTCACCAGTCCCATGGAATGCCCCTGCCCACTGTGGGTCAGGGAGGCCTGCTTGAGGGAGATTCCTTACCCTCCATCGAAGCTGACTTTGTGAAGGAACACCTTGACAGGCTGGATACCTTCAAGACAGCCAGCCCTGACAGTTTACACCCAAGGATACTCAAGGAGCTGACAAGCATTATAGCTCAGCCCCTGCCACAGATCTGCGAGAACTCCTGGCGCTCTGGTGTAGTGCCTGAAGATTGGAAGAAGACCAATATGGTGCCTATCTTCAAGAAAGGGAGGAAAGTGGATCCATCAAACTATAGGTCCATCAGCCTGACCTCTATCCTGGGGAAGGTCTTGGAAAAGATTATCAAAGAGGCCATCCTTAACAGATTAGCTGATGGTAATATCCTGAGGAATACCTGGCATGTGTTTGTTGCGGGTAGGTCTTGCTTGACCAATATTATTTTATGACCAGGTGACCTACTACCTGGACAAGGGGGAAGAGATTGATGTCATATATCTTGACTTTAAAAAAGCCTTCGATTTGGTATCCCATGATCACCTCTTGGCAAAACTGGCTAAGTGCAGCCTCGACCACACCATGATCGGCTGGCTGGGGAATTGGCTTTGTGGCAGGACCAAGAGGGTGGTGGTTGATGGAAGTCAATCGTCATGGTGTGCTGTGACCAGTGGGGTCCCTTAAGGCTCTGTCCTAGGGCCTATACTTTTTAACATCTTCATCAATGATGCAGAAGTGGGCTGGCTAAGTTCGCTGACAACACCAAACTCTGGGGTAAAGCATCCACACCTGAGGACAGGCAGGTGATCCAGGCAGATCTTGACAGGCTTGTGAAATGGGCGGATGAGAACCTGATGGTGTTTAACACCAAAAAATGCAAGGTTCTCCACCTTGGGAGGAAAAACCTCTAGCATGCTTATAGGCTCGACAATGCTACGCTGGTTAGCACTACAGAAGAAAGAGACTTGGGGGTCATGATTAACCACAAGATGAACACGAGCCTGCAATGTGATGCTGCAGCTAGTAAAGCAAGCAAAATGCTGGCTTGCATCCATAGATACTTCTCAAGCAAATCCCAGGATGTCATTCTCTTGTTGTACTTGGCCTTGGTGAGGCCATAGCTGGAGTACTGCGTCCAGTTTTGGGCTCCACAATTCAGAAAGGATGTGGAGAAGCTTGAGAGAGTCCAGAGAAGAGCCCACGTGCATGATCAGAGGTCAGGAAAATAGACTTTATTATGAGAGGTTGAGAGTCGTGGGACTCTTCAGCCTAGAAAACTGCAGGCTCAGGAGCAATCTGGTGGCCACCTATAAGTTTATCAGGGGTGTTCACCAGGATCTGGGGGAACATCTGTTCACCAGAGCGCCTCAAGGGATGACAAGATCAAATGGTCACAAGCTTTGCTGCAGCTGTTTCAGGCTAGACATAAGGAAGAACTTCCTTACTATCTAAGCCCCCAAGGTTTGGAATAGACTGCTGCCAGAGGTGGTTCAAGCACCCACTTTGAACACCCTCACGACACATTTGGATGTTTATCTTGCTGGGATCCTATGACCCCTGTTGACTTCCTATCCCTGGGGCAGGGGGCTGGACTTGATGATCCTTTGGGGTCCCTTCCAGCCCAAATGTCTATGAAATCTATGGAATCTATGAAATTTATCAGGACTAGCTGAAACTAATAGTTCAGATTTTGTTTTAAACTATTCAGCCATTTTCTGTCAAGTATTTCTAATTAATATGAGTTTAACAGTACCATGTAGCAGCTCCAGAGCTCCAGGGTCTTTACAATACTTGTCACAACAGAGTTTTTAATTACCATAATTCTGTCCCTAATTTCAGTTATAACTTTTCCAAAACATCAGCATTCACAGAGCTATGCATCAAACCAAACTTTTAACTTACTTCACTTGACTTTCAGCACAAATTGAAGTTTAACCTTTCTGAATTAAGTACTGTTCCTTCTGTCTCCCCGGTTTCATATTTAAATTACCATTTCTTTTCTTCTGCTCCACATGTCAGAAGCCACATCGGCATCAGGATGTCATATAACACTTTATTTAAGACTGAGAACAGAGCCAGAGGGACAGCTATGGAGGGCCATGGGTTAATATCTGTAAAGGTTTTATTAATCCTAAACATAAAATAAAATAAAAATAAGGTAAAATATAATTATAAAAAATAATAAATAAATAAATAAATAATAGAATCAACTGAAACAGCCATATTACCTTGACCTGCAATTTTCTGAAAGAATTTAGGGTTATTACTTGAATGAAGATCTTCAGGAACAGCAAGAGGCATTGATACTTATTTAGCAGATAGTATAAATCTGTCATAGAGTTTGTTTGCATTAGAAAAATCAATCTATTTGGTATCCATATTGATTACATCCAAGGATACAAGTTGTAATTCCTGCCTGCTGCAAATGCTAATTTACTTTACGTGTGTGTGCATGTATTATTAGTGTTGCAAAGTGTCCTGATATTTGCATTTGCCAAGTGAGGCCAACCTCCAAAAACTTAAAATCCCAATGCATGGACCTCCTAACCTCCATCAACTATGAACACACTTCAGCCAATGGCTCATGCAGGATACAGCCATGTGTTGCTTATGTTCCGCATCAGAGGTGAAATAGCATTTGATTGCAACGAAGAAAAGTTTGCTGAAATTGAAGGCAGTCCATTGTAGTGGGTTATTTGATGCCTAATCCTACACACCTACTGAAGTCAATGGGAGTTTTACTATTGATTTAAATAGAAACAAAAAAGTGCCCTTAGTCCACTCTTTTGTCTGTGTGGTATTATTCAGTATAGCACCAACACTGTGTCCAGTTTAAAAACGCAATCTTGTGAGTTTAGATGAAATTTTAAAAAACCACAAGAAAACAACTATTTAGGAATATAACAAATGGTGTACAATTGATAAGGCCTTAATGGGGAAAAATAGCCACCAATCATATTGTCATTTTCTATCACCTCTCTGTAGGAGACTACAGAGTTTAATAAGATTGTGTGGTTTAGTGGATAAAGCTGATTTTGGTAGCCAGCTGAGCCACTGAGTAGCTATGCAATTTTGGTCAAGTCGCTTGACCTCCTTTCATTCACTTAATTCAGCTGAAAAAGGGGATGAATTTTAAGACCTTAGTAAAAACTGGACACAGGACCCAGTTATATTTCCTGGACAGGTATAAAAAGAAAGGTTGTAAAAAGAACAATAACAATTTTGTTCAGCTTTCTAACATAATTGTGAATTATATGTGGAAAACTCTATATTGTCCCTAAATGCTAAAGGTTAAACAGAATATCCTTTTAAGTTTTTGGCTCTGCATTTTGTATTACAAACCTCTTGTTTTAGCAACCTAAACTGTACAGTTAATAAAATTCAAGAAGCAGAGAATTATTAAAAAAAGTCTAACATATCCTCTTTACATTTTTATTCATCCTAAAATTGCTATTTGGAAGACAAGTAGAAAAGATCAATATAAAGGCTGCCGTAATATCACAGTGGGACACTTAAGCACTCTGCCATAAATAGCATCATGGTCTTATGCATATTCATCAGGTTACTGCATGAGCAAAACCAAGGCCTCAATCTAGGAAATGTTGTAAGTCAATTAAGCCCTCTGCTAAAAAAGTATCTATGACTTGACTTACCCAGGGGGTGGAAATTTCATTTCAGGAAGGCCTTTAAGATGCCATGTTTTGTTGTTGTTCTGAATTGAGCAAAATCATAAATGGTCAAAAAGGAAAAAAAAAACCCAACAAGTTTTATTCCAAAAAATAAAAGTCCCCCATTTTTTTGAAATTTAAAACAGAATTATGGAGAAATTTGCAAATGCAAATGAGTCAACTAAATTCCATAAACGGAGCATAGGGAGAGCAAGATGTCTCAGAAAGGCATCTGCAGTACACAGCATTAAATAAAATCCTGCTTCCCTTTTGTAGCTGGACACTCATCTACCATCCTAAGTTAAATGGCTTTGTGAGATGTGGGATTCACATCCTGAAATGCCCACCTGAAGCCTAAAATCTTCCCTTTGAGGGCAATGGAATGGTCTTCACTGCCACCCACCTTTTATAGAATACAGATTATTTACCCAGGTCGTGGAAGCCCTTCATTTGATATCTTGTTCAGCTTGAGGGGATTCATGCCTTCATCTCCCACGTTCCAAGGGGCTGTCCTATTATCAGTCTGTAGGAAAGGTGGAATCGGGTCTCCACCCCTA
>NW_017728949.1:70684918-70729138 GCF_001723895.1 Crocodylus porosus
TTGTCTGTGTGGTATTATTCAGTATAGCACCAACACTGTGTCCAGTTTAAAAACGCAATCTTGTGAGTTTAGATGAAATTTTAAAAAACCACAAGAAAACAACTATTTAGGAATATAACAAATGGTGTACAATTGATAAGGCCTTAATGGGGAAAAATAGCCACCAATCATATTGTCATTTTCTATCACCTCTCTGTAGGAGACTACAGAGTTTAATAAGATTGTGTGGTTTAGTGGATAAAGCTGATTTTGGTAGCCAGCTGAGCCACTGAGTAGCTATGCAATTTTGGTCAAGTCGCTTGACCTCCTTTCATTCACTTAATTCAGCTGAAAAAGGGGATGAATTTTAAGACCTTAGTAAAAACTGGACACAGGACCCAGTTATATTTCCTGGACAGGTATAAAAAGAAAGGTTGTAAAAAGAACAATAACAATTTTGTTCAGCTTTCTAACATAATTGTGAATTATATGTGGAAAACTCTATATTGTCCCTAAATGCTAAAGGTTAAACAGAATATCCTTTTAAGTTTTTGGCTCTGCATTTTGTATTACAAACCTCTTGTTTTAGCAACCTAAACTGTACAGTTAATAAAATTCAAGAAGCAGAGAATTATTAAAAAAAGTCTAACATATCCTCTTTACATTTTTATTCATCCTAAAATTGCTATTTGGAAGACAAGTAGAAAAGATCAATATAAAGGCTGCCGTAATATCACAGTGGGACACTTAAGCACTCTGCCATAAATAGCATCATGGTCTTATGCATATTCATCAGGTTACTGCATGAGCAAAACCAAGGCCTCAATCTAGGAAATGTTGTAAGTCAATTAAGCCCTCTGCTAAAAAAGTATCTATGACTTGACTTACCCAGGGGGTGGAAATTTCATTTCAGGAAGGCCTTTAAGATGCCATGTTTTGTTGTTGTTCTGAATTGAGCAAAATCATAAATGGTCAAAAAGGAAAAAAAAAACCCAACAAGTTTTATTCCAAAAAATAAAAGTCCCCCATTTTTTTGAAATTTAAAACAGAATTATGGAGAAATTTGCAAATGCAAATGAGTCAACTAAATTCCATAAACGGAGCATAGGGAGAGCAAGATGTCTCAGAAAGGCATCTGCAGTACACAGCATTAAATAAAATCCTGCTTCCCTTTTGTAGCTGGACACTCATCTACCATCCTAAGTTAAATGGCTTTGTGAGATGTGGGATTCACATCCTGAAATGCCCACCTGAAGCCTAAAATCTTCCCTTTGAGGGCAATGGAATGGTCTTCACTGCCACCCACCTTTTATAGAATACAGATTATTTACCCAGGTCGTGGAAGCCCTTCATTTGATATCTTGTTCAGCTTGAGGGGATTCATGCCTTCATCTCCCACGTTCCAAGGGGCTGTCCTATTATCAGTCTGTAGGAAAGGTGGAATCGGGTCTCCACCCCTACGTGCCTACCTTCTGCTGAACAGGTACCACTGCGCAAACAAGAATGTAAGATTTATGGGGCCAGAGAAAGAAATCAAGGAAATTAGCCCTTCTGCCAGGCATTGGTTGGCAGCAGGAGGACCAGGTTCACATTTTGGCGTATCTCATAAATTATACCCATGGCTTGAGCCCCAACACAGAAATCTGGAAACCCTAACTTAATTATTACAGTGTCTTGCATAAATAACCTGCCCGTGCCCCCCTCCCCCCACCTCCTTGCAAGTAGTGTAACCAAAAAAAAAAAATTAATAGAGAAAATAGGGAAAACACCAAATGCAATGTGAAATACTACTAACTACACAACATAGTCTATAGGCTGCACTGGGCCAGGGGAAGCTGCTTGAGAGTGCGGGTCTTTTGGCAGTGCAAGGAACCTCTTGGTGCTCTCAGAGGGATAGTGGAGTGGCAATCTTTGCTTCCACACAGAGGCTGTATGTGTGTGTAGTGAGTGACTGCAACTCCAAACAGCGTGCATGCACCCCACACTTGCAGGCTGGATTGTATGGCCTGTTGAACTGAAACTGCAGGAAAACTCCAAAGGAAATAGGTTAATTCATAATTGCAGCCAGCCCCAAACTGGCAGGATTAGAAACACCCAGGTTCCAACCCTGTTTAAGCTGCTAGGCCTCAATCCTGACCAACAAACCCAAGGTACCAATACTCCTTCCCCCAGTATTAATCCCTTAAATCTTCAAACAAGAAAAGGGGAAGAAAAGAAAGACAGAAGAGTTCCCAGACTCTGTGACAATCCTCCTCTCTCCCCCCTGACACTTAATCTTTCCTTTTTGCTATCTGCAACTCCTGCTTTGGAGGAGATGTCACTCTTCAGCAGCCCCTAGCAGCTTCTCTCCACTCGAACGGGACTAGCTTCCCTTATATCCCTTTGCATGACATGACTCTGGCCTTGTCCAGTCAGGGAGTGCTACACTGCCGTCTCTCTCCCACTCAATCAGCCTGAAGAATCCCCTCTTTGCCTGGCCAATGAAGCTATAGGGTTTTACATATTTACCGCAGATACAGGGCCCACTGGCCATGTGCTGAGCACATGACCAAAACACAGGGGCCATCTTGCCTACATAGAAAAAAAAAGATCATACACAAAAAAACCCCTCACAGTATATACCCAGTATATGTGTGTGTGTGTTATACAAGAAAGGGCATGCCTGTGCAATGAGGACACTTGGGGGAGTCCTGGTGTCTGATCCTTGTTCCAGACATGTTGTTTGTCCAATGACTCTTTCATGAAAAACACTCATGAAATCCCCAGTGTCAGTACTGTGTTTTTAAAAGAAGGTTACTGCTCTGCTTTGTGCTGAACTTAGTACAGTCAGTGCATGTGGGTAAGGACTGTTTGCACTACATTGTGCTCACACCACATCTGAGCACACCTACTGGATCAGGGTGCATCAGGGAACTTATGTTCAGGACAGCCTCAAACTTATGCATGAAATAGGTGCAGAGATGCTCAGCCCAGCCAAAATGGAGTCCATCCTGGATGTGTTCAATAACAGAAATGCAGATACTTAAGTAAATTTAGTGGCAAAACTTGGATGCTCATAAATTCTTAGGTGCTAAAGAAGCTAAATGGGTTTCTTCTCAAATGCCCACTTCACCTTAAATACCTAAATTTCACCTAAGTTCTATTTTAGCTGCACAGGTGCTTTGCTGATATAGGCCCTGCTCTACATATTGGTTCCTTTTCTTTCCCAAGTGTTAGTTCACTCCAGAGTCATTATCTGATTTAAGTGGCAAAGGTTAGGGAACATATTCATAAAATTAATGTTAAAACATTAATTATAAAGTATATACTTAAAAAATTGTAAAATATTTCTTTCCCTAAATACAGTCGAAATATCTACTCCTTCACTGCAACTTTGAGAGACGTGGGGAGCAGACAACCAAGATACTGATTCTATAAATGGTACCTCAGAATGGTAGGAAACATAGGCCCTTGCAGGACCAATCAGGACAGTTGATGCAAGGAAAAAGGCAGAGCTCTTCAATGAGTTCTTTGCTTCAGTATTCCTAAGTACTGACCAAGACACTTCCCCTACCTTGAACATAGACAGATGTCCAAAAGGCACCAGACTGCCAAAAGTTTGTGCTGATTTAGTTAAGGAGCACTTGGAGGGGTTGGAAGGGTACATATCAGCTGGCCCATATGACCTCCATCCATGGGTGCTGGAGGAATTGGCCACTGTCATAGCTGAGCCACTGGCATGGCTGTTTGAGCACTCATGGTGCTCCGGCTAGGTCCCTGAGGATTGGAAAAGGGCCAATGTGGTGCCCATTTTTAAGAAGGGGAGAAGGGATGAGCTGGATAACTTTAGGCCAGTCAGTCTTACCTCTTTCCTCGGGAAACTACTGGAAAAAATCATTGAGAAGTGTGTTTGTGAAGGCCCAGCAGGGGAAACAATGCTGAAAGGAAACCAGCATGGGTTTGTCACAGGTAGATCCTGCCTGACAAAACTTATAGCCTTTTACAACCAGGTCACATACTGCCTTGACACAGGAACTGAGGCTGATATCATCTACCTGGACTTTAAGAAGGCCCTTGACACAGTTTCACAGCCTATTCTCATAGGGGAGCTAGCAGGGTGTGGGGTGGATGCTTACACAGTCAGGTGGGTGGCAAACTGGTTTAGGGACCACACCCAGAGAGTGGTGGTAGATGGGTCATTCTTGGCAGGGAAGGAGGTGGGCAGTGAGGTCCCACAGGTTTCAGTCCTTGGAGCAGTGTTATTTAATATCTTCATCAGCGATTTGGATGAGGGTGTGGAGAGCACCTTCTCCAAGTTCACAGATGATACCAAGTAATGGGGCAAAGTTAAAACACCAGAGAGTAGGGAGCAGATACCGGCTGATCTG
Source organism: Crocodylus porosus (assembly GCF_001723895.1). Classification (NCBI taxonomy): domain Eukaryota; kingdom Metazoa; phylum Chordata; order Crocodylia; family Crocodylidae; genus Crocodylus; species Crocodylus porosus. Next base: position 70,689,265 of record NW_017728949.1, read on the forward strand.
GACAGCTGGATCAATGGGCAGAATGAAATAGGATGCAGTTCAACACAGATAAATGCAAGGTACTCCACCTAGGGAGGAGGAATCCCCAGCATACCTATAGGCTGGGGGATGATCTCCTTAGCTGCTCAGTGGCTGAGAGGGATCTTGGAGTCATAGTTGACTCCAAGACGAACATGAGCTGGCAGTGTAACGATGCCATTGACAAGGCTAATAGCACCTTGTCATGCATTAGCAGATGCATGACCAACAGATCAAGGGAGGCGATGCTCCCCCTCTATATATGGCATTGGTCAGGCCACAGTTGGAGTATTGTGTCCAGTTTTGGGCGCCACACCTCAAGATGGACGCGGAGAATCTGCAGAGGGTACAGAGGAGGGCCACTCGCATTATTAGTGGCCTCCATGAAAGACCCTAGGAGGGGAGGTTGAGGGATCTGGATCTCTTCAGCCTTCACAAGAGATGGCTGAGGGGAGGCCTTGTAGCTACCTATAAGTTTATCAAGAGAGGACAACAGGGAATTGGAGATGCGCTATTTATCAGAGCTCCCCTAGGAGTAACTAGGAATAATGGCTGCAAACTGGTGCAGAGTAGATTCAAGTTAGACATTAGGAAGAAATTTTTTTACAGTAAGGTGGCCAGAATCTGGAATGGGCTTCCAAGAAAGGTGGTGCTATTACCTAACTTGGAGGTTGTCAAGAGGAGGCTTGACAGTCACCTGGCTTGGGTCATCTGACCTCAGTCCTCATGATCTAAGTCAAGGTGGGAGTAGTAAAAATGGTTGGGATATAGGGGTATTTTGGGTTTGTGGGGAGGGGTTTTGCCCATATGGCGTGGGAAGAAGGAAAAGCTCAGTCCTGGGGTTGTGGCCAAATGTGTACACACATTCGGTACATTGGGATAACCAAGCTTGATCTAACTTAGTGCACCCCTCAGCCATTTTCTTGCCCAGTCTAACCTCCAACAATAACCTCCCCTAACTTTAGTTAGGTTGATCTAAGTGTAACATTTGCACATGCACTATGTAAATTGAAGTCTGTAAGTCAACCTTGCCATTGAACAAAATCTAACATGAAAGTATAAATACTTGTTAATTATCATTAGAATTAAAAAAAAAAAGATTTAAGACATATTCCAGTTGTACAGGCACAGGAGAAATCAGTTGTTCCTTCTATAGTCTAATAGATATTAAATGAAGGGTCTCTATAAAGCAGCGTTGTTCTAACCCTGACAATTTGGGCAAACTTGTCCTGTAATCTCATAAATACTTATGCATGTGCTTAACCTCACCTGGTTTTTACATGCTGCAATAGAGTATTCATGTCCCTAAATTGAAGTATATACTTAAGTCTTCTTCAGGATAAGGTTCTTTGTTAACTGCTGGCCAATTCCAAAATTAAAATCAGTCTTCACAAACTATTGGCAAAGCTATTTAAGTTATGCTGATGCAAAAATGTCACCTGAATTCTAGCAGAAAAGGATGAAGGAAAAATGGATGGGTTCCAAAAGACAAAATAATATAAGCCAAAACATATGTGTGTCATGGTGAAATTCTATTTCATATTGCTTGGCAATATGTGCTTTACTACTTCAGTGCTGTGCACTGAAAAGCACTTCTGTTTTTCCCCAGAGGCAAGCAAAGAGATTGCTGTATATTTAGTTAATATACATTTGTTAAGTGCTTTGGTATCTTCCTAAATGTAAAGCAGTCTGTAAATGTCAGGTGAGAATCGTGTTGGGTTACATGGGCTTTCACTGCATCAAAATAATTGTGTTCATTTTTTCAATTTTACAGCTGGAGGCCCCATCTCGTGGGCTTCTGAGCACCTTCTGTGACTAGTTCCAGGGCAGTCAGTGGGAATACAGGAGAGTCCGTCCCTTTGCAGAATTAGGGTCTGAAACAAGAGTTATTCACCTCCTGGTAAAAGAGAGAGATTGAGCAAAAATAGACAAGTTCTATTTATAAAAGGCTCAGTTTTCCAGGCATAAAGGTTTTTAGGCACAAGAATCCCATAATAAATCCTCAGAGTCACATAACTCAAACCAACCTGACCACTTTGAGCGTTTTCTCTTTGCTGACAGATATTTGATTCCTCCTTTGTTTTGCCTATCATTCTGAGGACTATCTAAGTTGACAGTCTCTAAGTGCTTCATTCTGCACTGGAGTCAGCATTTTTTTCTAAACAACGTGCCACTGGGTATAATCAGGAATTCCAAACACTTTCTAAAAGAATAAAAATAAAGTAAGAAAATATGTACACAATAGCTTGCCAAGGTAGAGGATACTTGATTGCCAACCTATACTTGAATAAAGAATGCAGATGATTAGAGACATAGTGGGTATTCTGAAGAGAGACAAATTATTACTACTCTTCACTATCCCAAAGGAGAACATGATTAATAAGTGCTGCCCACTGAGATTTATACTAAGAATGTCTCATCGCATATCCGTTAAGCCTGTCCTCAATTATTGGTATAAATAAATAGATATAACAAAGAAAGCAAACCTGTAGCAAAATAGCCACTATTGTCCAAAGGATTTATTCATATGTTATATGCCGGAAAAATAGCATTTATATTGCATCATACAAAAGTAGATAATTGCCTGCCTGTACAATCTGGACTGTGGGCCCAGATTCATTCAATGACCATTTAATTACAGACTTTTGTAATATATATGGGCAACAAGGGCCAAATGAAGGTTGCACAGGATTGTCTCCAATCTGCTTCTTTCCCTTGACCTTCTGCTTTGGATCTTGCCCTTTACCTTAGTTTCTGGCAATGCCCCTCCCCCCCATCCCCCATTCCCAGTTCCTATCCTTTTCCATCACTGGCTCCTACCCTTCTTCCCTCTCCTTATTTCCCTATCCTCATCTTTTATTTCTTCTTGGTATTTCTCCCCTCCCCATATATAACTCTCGGCCCTCTGTCCTGACTTCTTCCTATACTCCCACTGTTTTATGTCCTATTGTGTTGTCACTGCTGTACTGCTTTTTAGCTCCTGCTCCAGTCCCCACCACTCACTTTTTTTTTTTTTTGGGGGGGGGGGCATGTTCCTTACCTTCCACATCCCTTTGCATCCAAGTTTCATTGCTTTCTCCTTACTCTCCATGGTGTCTGAGTATCAGATGAAAAAACACTGAAAGCACAGGAAAAATGGTTTCTTTACTTCTGACTTACTGTGTACTGTGCACACCTCAGCTCATGGGGAGTAACATAGCCCAAAAGCATAGTTGGTACAGATGTAATTGTCAAAAAACTTAGCTGCCAAACTAACAAGTCCCTATATATTAAGTATATGCAAGTGGAAACTTTTCTGAAGCTTTAATTGGCTGGATTGTCCTGGTGGTGGTAAAAGTCACATCCCTGACTTGTAAAAGCGATTTCAAGTGTTTGCTCCAAAGCATGTAGGTAGTAGAGTATCCCAGCAGTGTGGTTGTAAGGACTTCTTTATGTGAGCCTTAATTTTATGTTACTTCAATGTCAAACATGGCTGAACGATTTCATTTGAACCTCCTCCCCACCTTCAGTCCTGCCCAAAAATCCAGCCTGAAGCTGATGCCCGGCACAAAAAGATTCAGACCAAATCAGTTTAGATTTGGTGGGAGTAGGAGGGTCAGGAAAACTGCTAGATTTGTATGTTAGATCCTTCAAAACAACAATGTTGTGAAGCTAGATTTGGCTTTTGGAAAATTCCCCTTTCTGAGGAAAATCCACAGAAGGCAGAGAGAAGAACAGCACTTAGAGCACTTCTCCTCTGGCCCCTGGTGAAGCTGGAATGGGTAAGGAGAAAGACCTTGGCCAGGACACTCCTATACTGTATTGATACCCAGCTTCTGGCATGACTCCTGATGGTCATAGGTAACACAAGGAAGCTATGGCAACTTTTCTTTTCTTTTTATTCACTAAACCCAGAATTGAGAAGCACAAAGGAAGCTTAAAGCCATATTAAATTCCCCCTTACCCACTGATTGCTCTTCTATACCTTAGGGAACCCACCTATAGAAGCATATTGTGTCACTAACAAAAGCAGGTCAAAATGGGGTGCTTTGAATGTGTGATGCTATCAGTATTCATAAATACAGTTTCAACACTAATTTTGACTAGGAGAATATTTGCATTCTTTCAGTCATAAAGATTACTAATCCAGTATCCTAAAGATACTTACTGGGTATGGCTATTCAAGATGTCAACTGTGCAATAGTTGAATAATACTGCTCAGGTGCATATTACAGCACAAACTGAGCTAATATGCTACTGTGCACTATTAGGCTACTGTACAATAGCATCACTAAAAAGGCACGCACTGGCACTACTGCACACTTACTCCAGTTACTGTGCATTGATTTAGTACTTGATTATACAATGATCATGTACAAATGAACATGTAGATAAGCCCATTCTTACTTAATATCCCTGCTGTGAGAAATAGTCTGTTTGACTATTCCTTTGAATAGCCTATTTTCAAGTGTTATTTTTATTTGTCTCTTCTTTTAAAGTGTAAATTCTTCATTGTCCAGAACAACCTAGCTCAAATGCCTCAGGCCCAGTCCACAGGGGTCTATTTTTCAGAGTAAACACTATCATGTCAGATGCTAATTCTCAGTGATTACTTTTCCCAAATATGAATAAGTGAGGAATACTTAAGTTAAACATTGCCCCACTGAACAGTCTTGGCTAAAATATAAAAACAAAATTTCAAAATTACATTTATATCAAATACAACAATTAATCAAGACATAATAAGATGAACTACAGCTTGATGCTAAATGAATGTAGAACCTACATGTGCCATATCATTAAAAGAACTGAAGAAAATGTATATTATATTTCACAAACAACTCAAGATATTGTAGGTTTTTGAAATCATACATGGCATGTAAAAATAACCTTATCTGAATTACCAATGACGCCTCTGATTTATTTAATATCAAAGCAATAGCATTTCAGCATTTTCGCTGTTCCCTTATTTGTTCAGTTTTGCTCATTTTGCACATTGAATGTAGAACAGTCATTTTCGTTGCTTCTTAGAGCCAGTTGTACTTTCTGGTTCTTTGGTGCCAACCTTTTGCTAACCTTTTTGGATCTCCATTGCTGCAGAGAATAGTTTTAAAAAACATCTCTCATTTTGTTGACCTTTAAAAATATTTATTACAAATATTTTTCTTTCCATAGAGAATTTTTCCCAATCTCTGTTTCAAAACATTAATATTGTGGTTAAAACGTATTATATCCAAGATTCTACAATAGATTTTTAACTTGTCCTGACATATTTCTTTGTTTTTGCAGAAAGAAGTGTGTTGCAGTAACACCGTGTTTTATGTCTTATATCTGTATTTGCTGTATCTAGCCTGGATACATTACCAAACAGCAGGCACTGGATTGTACGCTATTAGTTATATACCACCTACCACACAGCGCAGTATGACTACACCAGTGTGAAACAGCTTCTGCTGAAACACAGACATTGGCTCATGAAACCTGGCACCTCATACAGGGAAAGAATATGAACTAGTACTTGGAGTCAGTTGTGTTGGAAGAGTACTATACTTCAAACCTTCTCTCACAGCTGGAATTTCTATTTCATCCACTTGAACTGATTCAGTTCATTTCATGCAAGTAGTAATTCATATCCCCAGAAGAACCAGGCTGCCAAATTATATCAGGGAATAAAACTTGTCAGTACATGAAGAGTTGACTTTGGTCTTGACATAATCTGTAAGCATATATAGTATTAGCTGGTGACTAGGCATGTCCTAAAGAAGTTGTCTTCTGAAATAAAATATACAATAAACTGTGGTTCATCTTAGCTTAGGTAAAGAAATTTATTTACTTTATTTCTACATCAGTGACAGACTATTCATGTCATTCTTTATTTTATTAAATAGCCAAAGCTCATTAAGAGACTTTTCTAATAGATTTGATTGCTATTGACCTAGACATTGACCTAGCATATAATCGTAAACATTAAAGATAGAAAACACTAAATAAGTCACCTTATTAATCTTTTTTGCTACTGCAACTATTTCTAATATTTGCTAGTGCTTTGTCTAATCTACTTTTGACTGTCCCAAACAATAAGATTTCTACCACTTCCTTTAGAAGAACATCACACTGTTCAATAGATTGTCAGTCAAGAACTTTTTCATTGCTATTCAATACTATGTGGTAAAAATATATCATTTTGTAACAAGCAGGATATAGCCATAAAACTGAATGAGTTTATGTACCAAGGGGGAGGGTTTAATGAAAATTATAACTGGGAAAATAGTTTTTAAAAAGTCACACCAACAATTATGGGCTTTTTAAGCAGATGTATAAAATAATTATATTTTGGTTGAGTTTGGGCTGCTGAACCAAAGTGCCTTCTAATAAATCAAATTCTGTTGATGTCTTTATCACATATATCATAAGGTAACAAATCTGTGAGATTATCAATCAACATTATACCAATCAACAGGTATAACATTCACAGGTGTTTTTTTAAAGGAACGTCTGATCAACAATTTCCTTTTAGCTCAGCTGCCATTACTAATGTATGAAAAATATGTATTGCTAGATTAAATCATGGATAGAATAATTTATGGATATAGCCAACCATACCAGCAACGGCTGGTGTTTTAGTGAGGGGAAGCCTTTTTCTTTTGGTAAGTATGAAGAGTAGCATTTTTTAAAGAGCTTAACCACCACATGTAACATTCACTTTTGTTGCAACTTTACCTAAGTCCCTTAATTGGCTTTGAAAATTGCATCCTTTATTTTCATCCTTAATGACACTTTTGTGTAATTTAATTAGTTTGCCAATACAAATTATTTACCAGACTTTTAGAAACGAGTTAACGACTCAAACTCTTGATACCTTTTATCTAGCTCTTTAGAATTCTTTTCTAAAAATGGATTTAAAAAGTTGCAGTGCAAACACCACAAGCCTTGAATTGATGGCCATCTGACATCAACTTTGCTGGGCCAGGCACGTCACCCAGGTATCTGACTCCAGACTCCTGAAGCAAGTTTTATTCTCTCAGCTATGTCAAGGCATACAATCAAGAGGAAGGCAGAGAAAGTGTTTCAAGAACAGTCTCAAGATCAACTTAAAAAAAATGTAACATTGACATCAACTCATGGGAAATTATTGCCCATGATTGCCCCAAATGGAGGAAGAGTCTGCTGCAAGGATCTCAGTATTTTGAAACCATACAACAACAACAACAGGAGATGGAAAAGTGGGAGCAGCAGAAATAGTGTGTCATGTACCAAATCAAGAATCTGGTGCCACCCACCCTGCATGGAAACGTGCCTGAGTTGCAACAGAGTCTGTTAGTCCCAAATCAGCCTCATCAGCCATCTTTGGACCCAGAGATAAGACAATTATCAAAGACGAACACCCTCAACTGTGAGGGAGTGCCAAAGAAAATGTACAGGTAAAGAAAACACAAACATTACCAGGTTTAAGCTTCCTATCTTGTCAGATAGAAATGTAAAAAATATATTTTACATCAGTTTTTAAGGCCACTTACTGAGGTGTTACTTTACATTATAGCTGGGGTGGAGAGTGAAATTAATGATCAGTGAGACTGTTTCAGTCGTACATCAGAAGGTCTATTGGGATGTGCATAAGCACTAACTTATTTACAACAATAATTACAATGCTTACATAGCATTGGAGCTGAGAGAAGTTGGGTCAGCTGGCTAGGCATTGCTGCTTCCCCAGGGATTCACAATAGTCCAAGTTACCCAGCAGAATCTTGGGTGATCTGATCCCTTAAAGCTATACAACTTCTTTTATATTCCTGGCTACATGTTGTTTGTCACATATGCCATTCCATATTTGGTTAACCTAACTCTGCATCCAGTCAGTGACCACAAAATGCTAACCCTGCCCAGTGCATGACAGCCAATTCACTTAGATCACACTGTCACCCAGTTTTTTATGGCTGGAAGCCATATGAAGCCTTTAGCTTCTTCAACACCTGAAGGGTTGCAGCTATCAACAGAGTATGATTTTCTGGGTGGCAGTATTTCTTTCTGATCCAGGCTTGCCCCAGCCATTCTAGGCTCTTCTCAAGAGTGCCTCCACCATTACCTGCCTGACCATGAGTATTTTTAAACAATGGTACATGCGATGCATATAACACAGCATTGCAATCATGGCAATTACCATTAATATTTGAGCTAATGAAACTAGCACAACTGGATGGAACATCCAAAAAATGCTCCTACCCCCAGTGTTTTGCAGCTTCTGTAACCTTTTGTAGTATGTTTTTAATTTTACCATTGCCCACTTGTAATTTCATTTTAATTTCTTCTCTTCCCTCCTCTACTAATACCATAAGGTCTGCAAATTCTGTTCAGTCAAGCAATTCTCATCGGGCTTCAGTATTAGGTCCTAGTCAAATAGGTTCCATCTTGGTGTACAGTTGAGGATTAACTATTATTTGTGCTATGTGAATAGGAGAGGCTTTTCAATCAATGCCGTCATATGTTTGCAGTACTGTGACATTGTCCCAACACACTACAACTGAATAGTTAAGGATCACATTTGTTCCATCATTTAGATTCACCCACTTACCCTCTCCAGCTACACGTGCTTTGCCATCACAGTATCTTCCTTTTATGCTCCAGTCCAAATCTTTTAATTAGACATATGCTTGAGACACACACACATATCCAGCTCCTTTTTGTAATCAACAGTACTCTAAGTTATTGAACATCCCATCCTTCATAATTCACTGAAACAATGGGACCTACTTTATTGTTCACTTTTCCCAATAGGAGCTTCAGGGACTTAATTTGCTACATATTTTTCAATGTCCTGTTACATATTCCTAAAAGGCTTATTCTGAGCGAGCCCTAGCCCTTCCTGCTTTATGGTTTCATTTATCATCTTCCACCATGCCCACTTTTCCTACTATTCCTTATATTCATGGCACAAAATTTCCATCCATGCTGCCCCTACTTTTCCTGGTATTACATCTCTAATCAATTGCATTTGAACTTGATTTAATAAACCCTGTGCTTGGGTGCATGCCACTGCTACTGATGTTTCTTCTGTTATATTAATGATGGCATTAATTGTTTTCCTGACTCTCTCTATCAGTAATTCACCTAACCTCTTTATTCCTGTTTTCATTAAATCAATAAATGTGTTGATATGTAGTATGGAGTCTGACAAGGGTCCTTTTAGTTTTCCCAATGCTGCCACAGCCCACACTAATGTGTTAGCTAAAACTTGTATGTTCATGTTGTTAAGAGTGGCTCCAGCAGTCCTTACTCCTCCTAATAAGCTCCCTAAGTCACACTTCTTCCTATTCCTCACCCAACTATTATGTTCCTTTCCCATTAATTTGTTATAATCTGGCATAACTAACATTTTCTATATCTATCATTATTATTATACCTATATTTCCTACCTGAATTATTAGCATTGACCACATTAAAACCATTTAAATTTGCACACCTGCAACATCACAAAAGTACAGTTTGTTATAGTTTATCTCATACTACTAGAATTACCAAAACTCAGCCCTTCAAAGATGGAGTTTGGATTCATTTTTTGGGGAAAACAATTATTGAATGTCCCATAGATGATATACTATTAGCTGAGTGTTTTACCACATGCTGGTACTACCCTGTCTCAATAGCAACCATGCAAGGCTCATTTGCCTGGTTAAAGTTTAGCCCCACTATGGCATTTGCTCCAAATATTCCTGACAGTGGTTTTTGGTTCGTCTTTCAGTATGCTGTATGTGGACTGGAGAAGCGACTGGAAGGAAAAAAACACCATTGGCCCTGTAGCAATAGTTTCTTCTTTTTTTTGTTAATTGGATTTCCTCCCCTTCCCCAACCATTTCTGACTTCTTCTCTCCCTCTCTATTCCCTATAGATATGTATAAGTGAGCCTCCAGTTTCTGTCTTCTGCCTGGGCATCCCATGTTGTAACAATATGATTTCTTGTACCCCTCCCATGTAAATTGGGTATGATTGAAATACAGTGGTAGCAGGCCTCTACTGAATGGCCTGTAATGACTGGGCCGTCACCTCGCATTGATTCATCCAGGAGCTATGGACCTCACCCAGAAACAGAGACAAGACCAGCATTTGAAAAACAAAAGACCCTGCAGAACCAGCAACACTCACCATTACAGACACCTGAAATTGCACATCCCTGCATGGAGCACACATGCTCAGTATGCCAGGGGCTGACCCTTGCCTGGGCATGCCTCCTGTCACTAGGGTCGCACACGGTCTGCCCCTATAAAGAGGGGCAGTGAAGATAGACCCAGTGGGAATGCCATTTCCATCCGGACCAAACCAGCTTCATGTCACCTATCCACCCCAGAGGCCCTGCTGGTGACCTCCTCTGGACAACATCTACTGGACAAGGACCCTTTTCCAGCCTGGATAGGTAGATATTACCTGCATACCTCCCCCTACAATTTGGACTCTCTCTCTCTCTCTCTCCTGGACTTCAGCACCTGCACCAAGCCTCTTTAACCCCTGCTGCCTGTGTGCGTGCACAAGGGAACCAATTTGGCATTGTGTCACCATCTCCCTTGTTCAATAAAACCACTGTCATTTGCAACCCCAAGTTGGGTCATGTTTTACTGAATCCCAGTCCCTTCCTTATCTTAAATTCCAACCTCATTCTCTCTCTCAGCTCCAGTTCCCACACTCTCTGCTAGTTTCCCCATCTCCTCCCAATTCCATCTCCCCTTTTCTGCCACCTCTCAGCCTCTTCTTGCTTTCCTGCTGTCCCTGCTGCTTTTCCTGTGACTTTCAGTTGCCTCTCTCTCTGTTTTCAGGCTTCCCCCTCACCCCCTGCAGCTTCTGTAATTCCCCCCCTCCACAGCTTCCTAGCTCCTATTAGCTGTCCTGCAGTTCTCTCCAGCTTCCATCACCTACTGCCTCTCTCTGCAACTTCTCTAGCTGCCCCAGAGCCATCCTCTGGCTCCCCACACCCAGAGCCCCTCTTTAACACCCACACATTCCCTTAGTCCCATTTCCCCCCCCTCCCCATCTACCTTTTCAGCTTCCCCATAGCTCTGGCTCCAGTCCCACACTTTGTGCTGGCATACTTCCCTGTTCTGCAGGCTTTGGGCATTGTCTTTTAATCAATTAAGATCAATTAACCTAAAGTTACCCCGAGCCTCAGTTCTTCAGCCCATGCCTCTGTAGTCTACCAGTTCTAATCCCAGTCCTGGTAACTTTAACCCCTACACTTTTAGTTTCTTACTTTAACCTTTCTCCCAAGTACACCAAGCACATACATGTATACATATCACAATACACAACTTAGGAACTCATTTGTGTGTATGTGTAGGTGGGTGGCTATGTGTGTAAATTAGTGAATACACACATATATAGAGATATAGATACAGTGTGTGTGTGTGTGGTATATGAATTAGTAATCTACATATGTATATTGAATGTGCCGGTGTTGGTAACTGGTAACTGATCCTGTCTAAATTTGGTGCGTGCATGTGTGTGTGAACCCAGACTAGTTATTTTGAATGAGTGTGTATCTGAGTTGCTAGTGTGAGAGTGTGTGTGTGCATATATATATGGCATTGTGTGAGTGATATATGAATTAGTGATCTGTGTCTAACTTTTGATGTGTATAGTGTATGTGCCTGAGATGGTAGTATGAGTGTGTAAGCCTAATAGGGGTATATGCACTTAGTGAGTGTGTGCTTATTTGATTTTTATGTGTGCATGTGCAATTGTACACCACACCCTCCTGTCTAACAGCCAATATTGAGATCCTGAGAGTTGACCTGACCCCTCAGGTCAACAGTCCTTGTCTGAGGAGTTGTAAGCCGGGCTGTCTGTTTGCTTTTAAGAGAAAAGCCAAAAGGAAACAAAGAGGAAGAATGCTGTTTGTCAGCATTGAAAGCAGGGAACAAATACCAGCAGGACATTTGCAGCAAAATATGACAACTAAACAAGTTTAGAAACCACCAGTACCCGAAATGCCCCGAGAGTCTCATACTAGTCTTCCACTAAATTAACATGTAAAATCTTATAGCTGTCCTATATTTTATTAAACCCATGGTATATAGTTAAAACAAGAATGAATATCTAATTCCAGCCCTCAGAAATTGTATCCTATCTAATCAGCAGGTTAAAGAAACAGAATCAGATGCAGGGGAAAAAAAGTCATGGGACAAACAAGAGTAATCCCTTTGATGTAAATACTAAACTTCTAATAAAGGAGTATTTCAGAAAAGGAGCAAGCTTGTTATTGTTACAAGAGCAAAATTGGTAAACCAAAGGCAGAACTGAAGCATTCAGCTTTTGGTTATTATTATTTGGTGGGATTGGATATTGAAATACCAGCTAACCTCTAATGTGGAAGTTCATAAACTTCTAATGCTCAGTCTCACATCAAAATACAATGAAAAATCCCATGTCCTTTTCTATAAGTAACTAGGAATTGGGAGATAAAAGTCCAATTCCCAGTCCTGCCACTGACAACTATTGTGACTTAGGGCAAGTCTCTCTTTTACCTCCTATAAAAAAAGGGGTTAATTTTGCCAGTCCCAGGGGTTTGTTGTTTGCCTCCATTATTCTACCTCAATTGTGCACAGAAATAAAATGTTTGGAGGTAATTTGACTGGAGTCTGAAAAGTGCTTTGAATGTAGGTATAAAGCATTAGGATTTTATTAGTGCATTATTATTTTTATTTGTGTCACGTTATGTTTTATTTTGAAATTATTAACTGATATGCATGTAAGCCTTTCATTACTTAGTAAAGAGAATTTTATGTGCATTACTAGAAGCAAATTATCAAATAAGACTAGATATGATGTGACTATGCGAGATTAATGGCTTGCATATTAAAGTTTTGGAGATACAGGAAAAGAAATATAAATTGATGAGACTCAGGTGGAACAAATGTTTACTGTAACTTGACCTACTTTTTAAGCCAAAGTACCCTGTCACTAACCGTCTTCCCTTCTCTCCAAACCGGACACATCTGGCAATTCCTTTGTTGGTTGGTTTGTTTTCACTGTCTTTGCTTCTATGTTTTAGAATCTCACTCTTTATTGATTTGAAAGGGTTTTTTAACTATCTTTCTCTGCTGCCCCATTCTAAACCTTGCCAGCTATTCATTCTCCCTCTCTTCCTTTCTTTAAAGCTGCTGAATGCACTGTACCATCCAGTGAAGCAGCTCTCGTATTGTTTAGGCTCGCAGCTGCACAGCTCCTGTGATCTTCCCTGTATTTTGTAATACCTCTTGTGTCGCTAAAAATGCTAATCCCACTGCTTCAGGAGGAGGACATTTGCCTCCTCCTGTGGATGCAGTTGCCTTTGAAGGTGTCTGCAATGTAAAGTGGTTCTGCTGTGTACAATGAGTCGACTGATAGACCCCCGGAGCTGTCCCTGGGGACTCATTACCTACATCAAGATGGCATAAAGGATGGAAGTAGAATTAAGGGATTAGCTAATTCCATGTCCCAATCACCTGTTTCCACCCCTCAGGTTACAGTAATAGCTGCAGAGAGACTCTGCACTCCTCCCTTACTTTCTATTTATCCACCCCTTCAATCTTTGCCAGTCCCCCACCTCAGGCTGCTGTGCTTGGAATACTATTTGTCCCTAAATGACATTAAAAACCAAATGATGTGGAAGATCTGGCCCTCAAAAAAATTAAATCAGCTGCCAAAAGTTTCCCTGCACAAATTAGCTGATGTTTTTCTGCATTAGCAGCTGCATATGGCATAATTGCTATTTCCTGTCTTTTAGAGTTGGTAGCATTAGCCTTTCAGCTCACAGGGTCTCTGAGTTCATTGGTTTTCCTAATCTGCTGAACAATGCAGATACCTGCACAGACTGCAATTTAGAAAAACTTAAAGCTTTGAGTATTTAAAACAAATATTTTTGGCTGGTGTTCAGATTGACCGAGTGGTGAATTACATTATAGTTCCTCTGGACTTATCTCTTATAACTGTGATAATATGAATGCAACAGGAGTGTGACAGTGGATCAAATTTGTTATGGTTGCTTAGGCTGCTGTCTCTCTCTCAAATGATACAAAAGGCACTATGAAACAGTATAGTGTAGAAAATATATTTTGAGGTTTAACTTGGAAGATTTTATACTTGCAGTAATTCATATAAAGAAGATTTTCTTTTATCACCATGCCCTATACTGACTTTTCTATAACCCTTACTAAACAATGTACTTAAGTATTTATCAAACTTTACTAATGTGTATAGCCCACTGAAGTACTTACATCTTACTTAAAAATTTCCACTGTTCATTTTCAGTCTTTGTAGCCCTGTAATTCTAGAAATATTAAACTATGACTTGCCTTTTGTTTTTTATTTGTGATGTTCCTTCATTAAGTCCAAGTACAATGATGCTTAGCTCCAGCATAGAAAAAGAAGCAAGTTAAATCCATTTTGAGGTGACTTACTCTACTCTGATGACCTATGCAGTTTTCTGCTTCCATCAAATAAATATTTCCTCAGTGCTAAAGTAACTAAAGTTTCTCTGCATAGATGGGTACCGTGCCCTACAAAAATTAGATTAAACTTCACTCTAGTTTTACTGCTCATTAATTCACAGACACTTCTACTGAGTGTCACCAATCATCATAATTGTCTTTGAGATTCAGGGTCATTTTGAAATGGGGGAATGAAGATTCTGCTATTGTCACCCCTTTATCAGGCTTCAAAAGATGATGTATGATATGTTAAAAATGAAAAGCTTGGGGAATGGAGAAGTGTATATCTGAAATATTGGGAAAATACAGCGCTTCAAAATCTGCACAACTCCAGGAATGTTACTTGCTAGTGATCTTCATAATTAATGGCTTTAATTTACGCTTATGGTCAGCTGCTGCTTAAGATAGGTTATATATACAAAACTTGACGCATTTTTTTTCTGCAGTAGGCAGGTGAGTGCTGGGGCTGTCTAGGAAATAGATTGTAGATTGTAAGGGGCTGGAAGGGACCTCACAAAATCATCGGATCCAGCCCCTCTGCACTAGGCAGAAAAGACAACTGGGGTCAGGTGACTCCAGCGAGGTGACTCTCCAAAACCTCTTGAAGATTTCCAGGGTAGATGACTGCACCACCTCTGGAGGTAGTTTATTCCACAGTCTGGACACCTTGACTGTGAAGGAGCTTTCCCTAGTGTTAAGCCTGAGCCAGTCTTCCAGCAAATTGTGGCCATTACTCCTAGTTTTCCCAAAGGGCGCCTTGTTGAACAGTTGTTTACTGAGCCCTTGATGACTCCCCTGATGGAGTGGTAAGTTGCTACTAAGTCCCTTCTCAGCCTTCTCTTTTTTAGACTGAAGAGGCCCAAGTCCCTCAGCCTTTTCTTGTATGGTTTGCCATGCAACTCTCTGATCATATGGGTAGCTCACCTTACTGCACATTAGCTAACTCCATGTCCCAATCACCTGTTTCCACCCCTCAAGTTACAGTAATAGCTGCAGAAAGACTCTGCAGCTATTACTGTACAGTTTTTGCTCAAGTGCAAAAAATATGTGCAATAATTACAGAATATAAAATCTGATTTTGTGATACAGTACGAGATAAATTATGACATGTGCTTTACAAAAGTGTGAGTGCCACGGCATTAAAGGAAAAGTTTATTATAGATAATTGCTTGCCCTGTTTATGCTGTTTCTGTAGAACTTGGATAAGCAATTTAGGTTACAGAGATTTATAACTGTTTTCATCAAGATGTATGAAACCAAAAAACCACAAGCTTTTTTAATCCACCTATAAATCTTTTTATACATTTAATTTCTCCCTGTATAAATTTTATGGGTTCATATATAAAATGAAAGTTAAAATTACTGCAAGGTTTCTGATGAAGCAGGTATTTCTATTTTTTGCCCTTTTGTCATTACTATTCGTTTTTGTATAGTACACAAATGAATTTGAGCAGATCTACTTGTTAACAATTTCATAAATGTTATAATGTTTCTTTGAAAATATTTTGGAGGATATTCAGTAGTCAATGTTTTCTTATTAGTTATTGATCTACCAGTGGAAAACTAGGGACAAAATTAAGCAACAGGTGATGCAAAGGGGCACAATGCACATATTTTTTGTCATTGTACCTTGGCTGAGTGGGTGGATTCGCTTCTGTCTTCTTGGTCCTGAGGAACACATTTGGATAATTAGGAATCCACAGAAGCTTAAATCTTAAGGGCGAAACAGTGAGTCAGTAGATGCCCTGGAGTTAATTTTCTTAACCAGGTCCCTTCAATGCTGTATACACTAAAATGAATAGATCTGCATCAGCCCTACTCACATAACTATTGAAATTATGAAGGAGTATGATGAAACACCTTTTTTGCTGTGCTGTTTAAGAATTGAAACTAAATAACTACTCCTGCCAAATGGTTTTGTTTCACATTTATGGCCATTTACATTGCCATAGAGTAAATTATTTTCAAAGCCGTTCACAAAAAAGGGATCGGTCAGTAGAAGAGAGTAGAGGGAGATCTCTGTGAGAGACTGGTTTTATCTCAGTATTTTTAATTTTGGGCCTGCTATACCCAAGCACGCCTAGCACTAAATGTTATCGTTTTCTTTATTATTAAACAATTACAGAAAATCAGTGTCACAAAACCCCCCCTACCAGACTTTGAAACTGTCTTTTGCTGAAACTTTGACTTTCTTGGTGTGTGTGGGCAAAATGTTTTTCCCATTTCTAACTTGAAGCCTCCCACTGACTTCAATAGATGTGGCCGCCAGCTTCTCTTTCCCATATCTCCTTCCCTTTGTTAAATGTCATCTCTTTCTGTTTCTTTGTATCTAATCTTGAGCTAGTCCTGCTTCCTTTGCAGTCAGTGGAAGTTTTCTGTGATTTCAGTGGAAACAGGATCCTAGATTATGAACTCCCAAAGGCAGGGATCTGACATCATACTAGGCTGCAAAATCTCATGCACATCTATGGCATTACATAAATAACCACTTCTGAGCTCTCCCTGCTTCTTTTAACTACCCATTTGTAAAAGTTAATTGTCATGCATATTACTTTGCGCACACGCTGCTTTATGAAAAGCCTCGTACTTGGTAAGCAACATCACTGACCCGATTGTATTAGCTGAGTGCATGCATGTTTAAATATACAAGTCAAATGAGATTTCTTTTTTTTTTTGCATTTTTTTTCCTTTTAATTAACAACACAGTTCTGACTTGTGACATGAAATGACTTGCTTTTTAAGGTTCTGTCTTAATTATGATTATAGTTTTAATCATAATGAAAAATATCCTGGGATTAGGATGCCCAGTTTTCTTACATGTTCTGTGTAATATAGGCAGAGGGAACTTTCAGTTGAGGCAGGCTTAGCTCAGCTTCTAAGGATGAGAACAGATGGCAGCCTTTTTTAACTCACCTGGAAAGACCTGTTGCCTGCAGACAACAAGGGGAAAATTCAGTTTCATTGTACAGAATATTGATGTAGTGACTCCAGGCATTGCTGGAGGGGGATCTCCACTAACTGATGGAGTATTCTTTTGTATATGGCCAAAGACATCTTTGACAGAGCCTGGCTTTAATGTGAGCTCCTTGTAACAGCATGAACTGTCCTTTCCTAACATACCTTGTAAGTCAAACCTTCCCAGAAATGATCACCCACCAGTGGTAGCTACTTCTTGCAGCCAGGGTGGACTCAAGTCTAACTTGTTCTGATAAAAAAAGTAAGCTTGCTTTAGGTTGAGAAGAAAAGCATCAAACCCAAGCAAACAGAGACCAGACTGAGAGCGAGCAATTGCTTCCAAACAACGTGTGTGATCTCCACCCTCATATTTGCTGACCAGGTGATTCATTTAAAAAAAATCTTTCCAGGTCAGATAATCGTGATCTTTATTTTTATTTTTTTAATACGAGATTTTTTTTTTCTTTCTGTCTGCTTCTTTCCTCCATATTGTTTCTCTCCTTTCTCCCTATGAAGGTAGGTCCAACACCCTTCTTATAAACAGTCCTCATGGCACCCTAATTAAGAAACAGATTTGCCTCAGATTCACGTGGCTTCCCAGGGAACTCAAGGCAGTTCCACAAGGATATGTGTTGATGTTTCAACAGACTTACCATGGGCACTGTTACTCAAGTGTTTACCAGAGGTAAGTCCTAGAGGACAAGGGAGAGCTACCCAATTTCAAAAAGTAAAAATAAGCTTTAACTAAGTTTAGGAACACAATTCATCAGAAGGCATAATTTGCTAATCTTCATCTTCAGGCACCTGAAATATACTTGGGCTTCCTTATCCATGTTCTGGTAAATGCCATCATCAGATAATTAGCAGGAATTCATTTCTTCCAGTCTTGTTTAAATAAACCTTCTCAAGTGCTGCTGCTGTGTTCTCTTCTGCACTACTACTGTGCATGCTTGGGATTTGGCTTTGCTGCAGAGGCAGCAGTTGTAAGCTGCTTATTTGTTTCTATGTTATTTAAATGGTAGTTAAGGAGTTCAAAGTCATTTCATTATTGCTGCAAAATTTACCTGTTGGGACATTCAGATAAAAAGTATTTATTTGCTCTGTGACTACAATTGCACCATTGTGGAGTATCAACTTGCATTTTAAAGCACTAAATTCACAAAATTACATTATGTTTATAGTTGTCATCAAAAAATAAAAGGGAACATTAATCTTCTGGAATTTAATTTTGCCTGAATTTTAATTCCACTCCTCATTACCAAGGGGATATATACATTTTTTTTCTTAATATATCAGACTTCACGGAGTTTATGCTTGAGAAAATGATATGCTACAGTACTAAAGTAATTTTCTAGCTGGTAGTTTTAGTATTGTCCTCTTATTTTCTAATAACCTAGATATAAGTATTATATTACTACATTTTTGTCTCAGTTCAGTAGAAGTTATATGCCTGCAATATTTCCTCCCTTAGATGATCTACCTGCCAAAAAATTTTTGTATAGGCAGTGGGTTGAACCTTCCCACTGATTATACCTGGTTCTGTCCACCAGTGTATTAAGTCCTTGTGGAGCGATGTAGGGTGCAGTAGGGTGATGCTCCAGCATCTGGTTTAAGTAATGGAGTGGCAGTGTGTTCACAGACCCCTTTTCCATAAAGCTAGCCTTCCCATTTCTTTCCTTTTATTATATTTCCCAGTCTTTGGACCCTTTGGGTGATGCTTAACCTTCATAAAGCCCAAGAAGTAGCCCAATTAAACAGATGTGTCAAAAATATGGCCCATAGGGCTCCTGAAGGAGATGAAAATTTGGGGAAGGGGAGAATTCATCCCTCTACCAGTGATATATTATGGATTTCTTAATCCCTGTGGCTCAGGAACCTGTGGTGGTTAATGCCACTTCCATTAACCCCATTGCCAGAGGTAGGATCAGGCCTAGGAGGAGTCCTGCGGTCTAATTCCAGTGTGGAGAGCCAAGGGAGTTAGACATTTCTGAATTAGAGGATGAAGTAGAAAGGGGGAGGCAAATCAGGAAACATCATCACTTAAGTTTTAAAGGAGAAAAGACTTTTTGGATGCATCCAGACAAGTGTAGCCGTGTGATATGTGGTACTGTAAAGAGGTCTGCAGCACCACATCCTGCACAGTCAGGTGTTCTCCACACTGCAAGGGAGTGCTGCCTGGATGAGCACTGCTCTGCTTTTTTTTCCCATGGGTCTTTTTGACCCCTGATATACTTATAGCCTGCCACCAAGTCCTCCCTGAGTTTTCTCTTCTCCAGGCTGAACAATTCCAAGCCCCTCAGCCTCTCATCATATGCCTTGGTCTCCAAATTCTAATCATGCACACAGCCCTCCTTTGGATTCTCTCGAACTTCACCTCTTTTTTGAAGTGCGGTGCCCAGAACTGGATGCAGTACTCCAGTTGTGGTCTCACCAAGGCTGAATAGAGTGGGAGGATGACATCCTTAGCTTTGCTCAAGATGCCTTGGTGGATGCATGCCAGTGTTTGATTAGCTCTGCCAGCTACGGCATCTCATTGGTGGCTCAAGTTCATTTTGTTGTCCATCATGATGCCCAGGTCTCATTCAGTTGTGGTGCTGGCAAGCATAGCACTGCTAAGCCTGTAAATGTGTTGTGGATTATTCTCCCCAGATGGAGCACTTCACATGTCTCTGTATTAAATGACTTCTGGTTGCAGTCCGCCCACTTCCTGAGCTGGTTCAGGTCAGCCTGTATTGCCAGTCTGTCTTTGAGTGTGACCACACTCCCTCATAATTTGGTGTCATCAGCAAACTTTGTGAGATTGCTTATAATACCTGAAACCAGGGCAGGACAAACCTGGCTCTGACATCCTCCCATAACCAGAGTGCTACCCCACCCCTGACCCCTGACCCCTATCTCTCTCTTTCTCTCAAACACCCCTACTGCTACCTCCACCCCTCCTCCCAGCCCATCACACACCCAAGTAGTTTCTGGGACCAGGATCCCACCCCCACCCCCATGGCTGGAGCTGTGTGTCCCAGCACTGGTATTGGCATGGGGCAGGACTGCAGTGTAGCAGTTGCCCCTGTATCCACAGCTCCTGCCAGCAGGTCCATCCCATCCTGTTTGGTGGCTGGGTATACAGGGTGTGAGATGTGTGGGGGAATGTGGGATTTGGGGGGGAAGGGGTGTGGGAGAATAGGTGTGGGTTTTGTGGGTGGCTCTAGGGTTACATGTAGGATTTGTGGTGGTGAGGTTTGTTGGGTGGTATAGGGCTTGTGCAAGGGTTCAGGGGGTGTGGGGTTTTTGGGTCAATTGTGGGGGGTTATGGGTGTGGGAGGACTATGGGAGTGGGGATGATTGTGTATGTGGGTGTGGGGGGACTGCTTGAGAGGGGTGCCCCCCCCCACATGGTGCACAGCCCCTCCTCAGCAGCAGTAGCTGCTATCCTGGCACTCATAGCCCACTACTGGCAGAGCCCCGCAACATCGAGTTGTGGCTCTGGACACCCGGGACCCAACACCGCCTGTGCCACGTGGTGCCAAACTGATCTCTATATAGTGGCATTTCATTTTAATCATGGAAGAACATGGATTTTGGATATTTTAATGAGAGACTTTGGGTTTCTTATCAGAGAATTTGCAATTTTTAAACAGAAAACACCAGGATCTCTTCTGGTGAGGCAAGTGGCGAGACTCAGGCCGAAGAGCCTGCCAAGGGCCAGCACTGGGGACCCAGCCAGATGGCAGAGTGGGTGGCTGACCTGACCAGTTGGGGCTAAGAGGATAAGCTTTGACAGTCCAAATTGTTTTACCACAATGAGCACATTTTCTGCTGTCCAGATAGTAGAGTGGGGGCACCAGAATACATGACAGCAGTACCACCTGATGGCTAACTGTGCAGCCACAGCCCACTGGCAGCTAGACCAGAGGGGTAGAAGGCTCTGCTGTAGTAGCCATAACACAGCTCAGGCAACCATGCAGTCTCTGTCCAGGTCTGGCAGGCGTGCAGCCATGAGGCCGCACGTCCAAGATTGTGGTTACTGTCATAGGTGGCATCAGGTCACAACCAGGCAGCAGCCCCCACTGCTGGGCAGCTGCAGTGGGCAGAGGGTGCAGGGGTCACTCTAGGGTGGGGTAGGGGAAGCTGAGGCCAGCACTGGTTGGCTCCAGCAGTCTTACCTGGGGTCCTAGTGGCCTCTTGGGGCTACAGCAGTGGCCATGCTGCTGTTTGGAGCCTGGCTGGCAGCCAGAACATGGCTCTGGCTGGTCAGACTGTTTTCGGGTGGTGCATGCTGTCCCTGTGTGCACTGCTCCACTTTTTACCTTGAAGCATGGAGAACACCAATCTGGACGTGGCCATTGGGTCAATGAATATAAGGGAAAGGGAAGCTGGGCTAAAATGGAATGGCGTCTTACATTCTCTGTCTTCTCACTGCCTGTTGCTAGAAAGGTTTTTCATCACTATTCAGTGGTTTGAATTGCTTTGTTCTAGGTTTGAGTTTCCTGGGGAAAGGGATGTGATGTCACCTCTAGTTGGGTCTATAATTCTTCCTTCACTGTTTGGTGAGTCTGGACACTGGCTTATACTCTCACCTTTGGTTCCTTCCTTCTGTGAGTTATCAGGATCCACCTGGAATTTCTGGCATATCAGCAAGGATAGAGTGGTTCCTGTGTGGTATTATCTGTACCAGTCAGTTGAACAGCCCTGATCTTTAGACACAAAGAAGGAAAAGAACATGGTGCTAGAGGGGGGTAGACAATTCTTGCAGTGTCATTCCATTAAGCGCATGTGAATTCCCACATGAAGGGAGAAATAGATCCTCTTATCTTTAAATTAATACATGAGTCTCCTAAAAATAGAACCCCCCCCCCCATAATCTTTATAGAAGGTTTCAATTGTAGTAAGAGGAATTGTATATGAGGAATTCCTAGAATGGTTATTTTAATTCTTTACATATGTCAGTTTTTATGGGTTTTCTTATCTTCTGTTTTACATTTTTTATGTGTTTCTACATGGGTGAACTACAGATCCGCAGAGTTGCTAAACACTGCTGAATAGTTCATAATGCACAAAAATATGTCTTGAGAGGGAGAAAGTGTTAATTAGGACTCATTCATTTAGATGATCCTTTCACTAGTCCTCATGGAAGACAATTAATTACTTGCAGATATTAAAATCTCAAAAATGTGATAGAGATGCTACTTTAATGGAAGTTAGACCTAATAAATATTCCATGTGCCTGGAATTGTATATTGCATTTATTTGGAGTTTTCCTACTAGTATTATCTATTTTTGTTATATGGTTTATTTTCTTTCCCCCAAGCAGCAGCTCTTCAGTGCAAAGGTTATTTAACACACAAAAAATATGAGGATGATTTCTTTTTAGATTATATAAAGTACAGGAGACCCTCACCATTCATGGGGGACCCATTCTGGAGATCCCCGCGAATGGCAAAATCCATGAATACTGATGGGGCTCCCTGTCAGACTCCCCAGCCACCCCCTCCTCCCCTCCCCATGATAAGCTGGAAGCATGGGACTCCTCCACAGTGCTGGGGGAATGACTGCAGCTGCCTCCAGGGAAGAAGATGCCTCCACTCCCTCCACCCCTGCCCCCAGCTCTGCTTTCTGCTCCGCTGTCCCCAGATCTGCCCTTCCCCACCCCGTGCAGTGCTCTGTGCCTACTTACACAGAGGCAGGAGCTCAGTGCAGTGCCAGATGGAGCCATGGCAGCATTCGCCCTGATCCACCCTGATGGCGTAGTGCACCGCAAATACTCAAACCCGCAAATAGCAAATATGCGAACAGCAAGGGTTTCCTGTATAGTATATTTTTGAGATATCACACATTCTTATAAAGATGTATCATGTCTGTCAATTGCGTTCTATTAATTATACTTAACAGCAAGCAAAGAACTCTCCTTTATTATAGTTTAAGTAGGTTTGAAATGGTCTTTACTTACCATTTTATCAGAAACTCATTTTATCTTGTACCTCTGGGTTGTCAATTTATGAAACTATTTTGTGACATACCAATATTTGTATTGTTTGGTGATAAGCTTTATTCGTTATTATTTATAGTGGCATAGTCCTTAATGAATGGATCCAAAAACAAAGCTATATATCTGAGTACATTTGGATGGTTGGTTTTGGATCAGGTTGGATCAACATGGATATTGGCTCAAATTGCAAATAAAATCAGAAAAAGTAGAGCAGAAACTGAAATCTCATACTTTCTAGCCATATGATCTATTGGGCAGTATAGATATGGGGAAGCTGGAAGAGGGGAAAAGAAACTCATACCCTTAAGAGAGACATTAAGAATTTGCCTCAACTTGTGGAACAAAATAATTTTCTTCTATTTTGTTTGTAAAGAATTTGTCCCTCATTCTTTTTCCACTTGGGGAAAAACTGTCATACAGAAAGGAGGAGTCTTCCAGTCAGAGACTCCATCCTTCACACACACTTTCGATATACTAAATAAATAATACATCCATTACTAATGTCTTACTAGGATGATCTTTCACCCTTGTGCTCTAGTCTCCGGGAAACCATTGTACCTCCAGTTACAGTCACGCTCTTCTAATTTTTGTAAAGGTTAACACAGCTTATCTTTAATAGCTACTTGATCATTGCACAAGCTAACAAGTCATGTTGGAGACATTAGTCGGGGGGGCAGAGGGATATATCTAGATGTCTCATGCAATTATAAGGAGAGTTATTCTCATGCAGCTCTCACTGTATTACCATAGCTGGGATTGAAAAGACACATTTATTAGGGAAAAGCGACCTGGGTTCAGTCAGTGTTGGTTGTCTGCCAACATTGAAGTATTTGCTTATCTCCACTCTATCGTGTAATTTTGGTAGTCTGATTGCAAAAAAAAAATCTTGTGAAAATCTTCATTATGCCGTGTTCTACATTCTTGCTTCTCTTCTATTCATTGCCAATGTGTTGGTGCCTTCATATGATGACGTCCTGATATTGGATGACATAATGTTGGTATTAAATGACATATTACTTTTTAAAGTAGTAGTTGGATAGCAAGGTGAAAAGACATTTTTTTAAGGAGACAAGATTCTCTACTTGATTTATGTAATCTCCAGCTACATCATCTTTAATATACCAAGTTATCTTCACAGCTAACCCAATCTTACTATCACCATAATACCTAAGGCCATTCGCTACAACATGTTATTGTGGCTGTCACCTTAATTTTCTGACCTTATTTCCTGTGGGGGTTTTTTACATCTTTTTCTGGCATCTTGTCTTAAATTATGGGATAAATCTTTATGAGCTATATCTGCATATATGTTTGTATAGAACATACATGGCTAACCAATGGAGCCATGATACTGGTGATGCTACCATACTTTCCCAGTGGCCAAATTTTAAAACCTTGTATGAATTTTCTGTGTTGTCATTTCCTTCTTTATCCCAACACACACACACACACACACACACACAGAAAATAATTCCTTTTACTGTCTGTCAATAGGAGATCAAAACTAAATTACTTGCTTCTTGTTGGGTTTCAGGGGTAACAAAAATGCCTACCCACTCAATACCCACCTACCTGCCAGTAGGATTGTTCCACTGGCACCCAGCTAAGGCAATAAAATATCAGTATATGTAGTCAGTGTGATGGCTAGGCAAAAGGCTCAAAATGTATAGTTCACATTTTTTCTTTTCATTTGATTAATTATGATATTAGAGAGCTATATGCATTTGTCTTCAAGATAAAGCAGAGATCAACCTCAAGCAGAGATCAACCCTTTTTATAGCTTAATATCTAACACTGTGGTCTGAAAATGTGCTCCCTTTGATCCCGCCAGTGCTTAGAGACACAAGATCTAAGCTCCAGATAAACAGGCATTAGATATAGGCTCTGACAGGACTTAATCTGAAAAGTGATCAAAAGGAATGTGCTGTCGTAGTTTTCTAAAGCAGTATCCAATACCAGAGAAGAACCAGCTAAGAATAACAGCAGGATAAGCAGCCAAAGCAGGGATGATGCAGTGAAGGGAGACTATAAAGTGGGATCAACCTTGGGATCCACTCCCGCTCCTCCTCTTCTACCTTCAAGACCCAAAACTGCATGAGGGAAGAAACCCTCCACACTGTGCAAACCAAGATCCAGTTGGGTCCTTGACACATGGCAGTTTGCAAGAGGAAACTGCAGACAGAAGCAAGCCAGAGATTCCAGCCAATAGGACTAACTGATGAAGCAGTCACAGTAAGATCTTAAGAAAAATTTCATTTTGACTGGATTTTCTCTGCCCTTTGCTAATTTGCCATTTGTTCCAATTAGCTCTCTCCTAGCTTTTCTCTATACAACTTCTTACCTTCTTTTCCCTACCTTGTTCTCCTCCTCTTTCCTTTTAATGTTTCCTCTGACTTTACTATGCTTTCCCTTTAGCGTATCTCCTAACTAAATGCACCCTAAGTATGGAAAGACTTAACATGTTTGCTGCCCTTGAAAATTTTCATTATGCTTCAGTGTTTTAACCTTTTCCCCCTTACGTGTGTGTCCTGTTTATTTATATTGTTGTAACAAGGAGCTTGCCCCCGTTATGAGTGTACAACCAGGGTCTCCACTTCACTCTCCTAGGAGCCATGCCAGGCTTCTGCAGGGCTCACCTGGGTACAGCTGAGG
Source organism: Crocodylus porosus (assembly GCF_001723895.1). Lineage (NCBI taxonomy): Eukaryota > Metazoa > Chordata > Crocodylia > Crocodylidae > Crocodylus > Crocodylus porosus. Next base: position 70,715,302 of record NW_017728949.1, read on the forward strand.
ACCAGCCCCAACATTGGAGACAAATGGGACCCCAGGAGTGACAGGGTCTCCATCCAACCCATCCAGGAGCCATTCCAGGTTCCCAACATTGCCAGCCAGCTTGTCCAGGAGAAAACCTGGAAGTGCCAGCAAAACCTGGCTTCCAGTAATCCTCAGCTACTGGCAATGTGAGAGACCCAGGAGATTTAAAAGTAAGAGAGCCAAGGCCCATAAACCCCTGGAGAGGGGAGTGCATGGTTTCCTGGAGAACAGTAGTGCATGTCTGTATGGAAGCACAGAAGATCAGGCATGTGATGCACCTGAGTCCCAGCCGAGGTGAGTTTTTCAGGTCTTTGAAACAAGCTGGTAAAGAGTAATCAGCAGAGAGGGATCAGCCACTTAAGCCTACCAGTACCAGGATCAGGGCACTGGGGTAATCCTCCTTGTGCAGGAAGTAGTTAGGAGCCTTTGCTGGGGAGCCAGTGGGCTGAGCCAATGGGCTGATGTCAGTGACACCAGCCACAAGAATGCCACTCGAGAAGACACAGATTTGATAGTTCAAGGACAAAGAATGTGTAGCTAATAAAGTGTAAAGAAGAACTGAGCGATTGAGGGAAAAACTTCTCACTCAAGGATGCACAAGGGCTAAGTGGTTGATGCTGGACTCCTAGGAATAGCAACCTTAATCAAGGATCCTCTTTGGATTGAGGGCATGCAGGGAAATGGAAGGGTGTCAACAAGGATTAATTGAGCCCTGAGAAACTTAGGACTTGGAAGGGTTCAAATGAATAAATGACCTGATGAGCCACCAGCTGGGAGGCTCAGCCATACTGGAAAGGACATCAGGCCAACCTGGAAGGTATGGTAAGGGTAGGGTATAGTGGGGGTGGAGCCCTGTGAAGAAGACATACTCACTGACAGTATGCTGTTTCCTCTTTTTTTGTTCCAACATTCAGCTTTCCTTTTTTTGGTTCATGTCAAGGAGTGGCAGCAAGGATAAGAAAGTGGGCAGTGGCTTTCAGAAAGAGTTACAGGGCACAACACACCCGCTGACAATTGTAAACTCCATTTTTACAAATATTAGCATTATGAAATGCCAGCCTTGGTTGGTTCTTACACCTTACTGTAATAAAGCATGTAATAAGAAGTACTGGACACTCTTCTGAACTTACATAAAGAGTGACTTTTTGTTTCTATGATACAAAATGTATACCATGTAGAGATGGAAGGTACATGGTGCATTCTCCACTTCTTAAAGTCTACAAATCGAGACTAAATGCTTTTCCAAAAGGTATACTTTAATGAGACATAAATAATGATATAATCTAACACGAATTATTGGGCTCAATACAGATGTAGCTCAATGAAATTTATAGGTCCCTGAGAGGAGAAGGTCAGACAAAGTGATCCAATGGTACCCTTTGGATTTAAATTCTCTAAATAGAGAGGGAAAAAAAGGCTAGATCTGTTATAAAATGTTACCTGCACTTCAGTCTTGCACTTCATTTTCCATGAATCTTTTTTTGTGTTATGCCTCCATCACAGACCTACACTACAGAATACCACATACAGAAACAGTGTTTCTGTTTAGCAGTAAGGAAACCATGCCAAAATACAACTCAGCAGGAAATCTCTGTTAAACATTCAGGCTTTAGATGTTACATAACATAATGACCACCTCCAACTATAAACCCAGACAGCAGATAAACTTTTTTTCCATCCTGGAAAGTGCTTATGAATCCCAAGTACTGAGAGCTAATGTGTAAATATGTGGAAAATGCCTTTGTGAAATGCAATGCTGAACTACATCAAAAAGCAGAGAGAATGCATAGGGAGCCCTGGCAGGGTCTGTACTGTATAGAAAATAGATGCAGGGTAGCTATGGAGCTTTTCTAGAAGCAGAAGGCCCAGGAGAAGAATGCTGTTTCTGATAGCACAGCAGTCCCAGAAAAGTGCAAAAAAGGGCTGCATTTCTTTTGGCCTATAACCCATACTGGCATGCAAGGTTGGGCAATGTCCCATATTCTGGATCTTCAGGGTGCCAATAGCCCTGGGAACCCCCTCAGGCAGGCTTGCTAAATGAGGTGTCCCATGGAGAGCTGTGTCACTCACCCTCACCCCCCAAGAATTTGGTCCATCCCCAATAAACACATTGGGTTCTTTATTATATATATACTAGCCAATTGCCTGTCAAGAATGATAAGGGCAGAGTGGGGGAGGGGGCTGGGATGGAGTGCCACCACCCCATGCGCCATGCTGCTGCTGTTCTGCCTCTTGCAGGGAGCGGGGTGGGGGAGCCGAGGCCAGCAGCTCCCCACCCTCTGTCTGATCCTTGGAGCGGCTTTGGATTCATGGCAGTGCTCCCCCATGCTTGAAGCACTCTGACTGTTTCCATCAGTCAGTCAGAGTTCGAATAAAGTGTTACAGACAGACAGACTTAGGCTTTTATAATATTTAAAAATATATATGTATATGTATATATATGTGTGTGTGTGTATGTATATGTGTGTGCATATACGTATGTATATATGTGTATATGTATATAATTAACAATAAAACCAACAATTTAAGTACAATCTACAACTACAGTCTTTAGGGGAATAGTTCCCCCGCACAGAGTGGTCCCACTTGTGTCAAACAGCTTCAATAATTACTTTCACCTGGTTATAATCCTTTAAAAAACAGATTCCCTTCTGATCGACATCCACTCCCATAAAATAAATGGCAACACAGTTATAGCTATGATCCACCACTAGATGGTGGAGATGAGATTCCTGTTGCTCTGCGGACTCTGAACTCCCTTTCTCCAGGCTGAACACAGTGAGATAAGCCTCCAGACAGTGTCACAGGCAAATGACTCTCTCTCTTTTATTCCTCCTCTGTCCTGAAGCTGTACAGCTCTGCACCCAGTGGGGAAATCAGCTCCTCATGGGGTAACACAGGCTCTTCCTCATCCTCTTATCTGCTCCCTGAGCAAGTTTCAGTTTCCATTCCAGAGGCGGGGGAGCTGCATCTCTGCCCCCCCACCTCCAGATTGTAATTGGATCCTCTTCTTTCCCTCTTTTCAGCTGTTTTGTGGTGCGAACACAGCCAATCAGAGCCCTCCGTTTGCAACAGGAGCACTACTTGCAGTGCAAATGATCCAATAGGAAGCATGTATGGTGCACAGCATAGTTTCCTGCCTGGAAAAGCCATGGCCCCTGGTGCAACCATTTTCCCACCCTTTTGCAAAGGTTCTTAAGCAGAGCGCACCCGCTTAGCTTGCAGCCCAGTGAGCCATGCAGCTGATTACATGTACATGCAGAAATTAAGGTACAGGGAAAAATACCCCAAGATTTTGAGGAAGAACTAGTAGTAGGCACTAAATGTTTTCTCAGACTTGAACTTTAGCCACAAGTTCAAACTTTTTCTGAGAATCCATACTAGGAATATTAGAATTCTGCTATTAGATATCCATGTATCACAAAAGAAGTAAAATGAGAGTCAAGGTATTTCATGACATACTTGTTTTTAAAGAACTGGATTTGAGAAGCAAAGGATATATACAAGAGTTATGTTTAGATCGACCTAACAAAGGTTAGGTCAATATAAATGGCCAGACATGCAAGCTTTCACAGGGCTTAAATTGCCCTAAAAATGTCATGCCTGATCTAAAGTTAGTTCACCTCAGAGGCAAACTCACTTTATATCAGCCTGTGTTAACCTGATCTAAAATGTGTTAAGCACAATACAGCCTCAGAGCTGGGAAAGTCCAGCTGCTTTGATACTCCCTTCCTCCAGCTCCCTGACTGCCCCTCTCTACCCCGATAGAGCTGCTAGTGTCTCCCGTGGACACACCAGCACCACCAATCTCATCAGCCCCTCCCTCCCTGACTTGCCCAATCAAGCACCTGCACATAGAAGAACCCAAATCAGGTTTAGGTGGCTCAAAGTAACCTGCTTAACCCGAGTTGGCTTGTTTGAACTCATGTTTGCATTAGTTTGTGTACTAGATTGAAACTAAGCTAATATGGGTGTAGAGGGTAGTGATAATTTTCACCCAGTCTGGCCCCTGGAAGCACTCTACAGCCATGACCAAACAGAAGTGCATGGCTACAAAGTGCTTTAAAAGGGCCTGCTGCCACAGAAATCTGAACGCTCATTGCATGAAGGTTCAGATGAATACGTTTCAAAACAGAGAGGCTTCAGTAACTTGTATCCATTCAGTCCCTCAGGCTTGGAGCTGTTTTCAGAATGGGAGAGGGAGTTCAGTCTGGAGGTATTTCAGCCAGCACTGGAGGGTTGGGTGAGTAGATGAGAGCCCCCGCTGAGGTAAGTGGGCTTCGATCCACCAACTCCACCCTCCAGTACTGGCTGAGAAACCCCTAGAACAGAGGTGGGCAAAATGCAGCCTGCGGGCTGGATGCAGCCCACCAGGCCCTTGTATCCACCCCGTGGAGCCCCTAAAAATTTAGAAAACTAATAGTTATCTGCCCCTGGCTTGCCAAAACTCAGTAAGTGGCCCTCCCTCTGCTCCCTCCCCCCCTCCCATTCTGAAAACAGTGGCTGGCTGGGAGAGAGGAGGGGCTGTCGCTAGGGATTCCCCTCCCCCTGGGAACCAACAGCGCATTTCTGTTTGGTTTGGGGAATCCTTGTAAATCAGAACACTTCCTACAAAGTGTCCTGAGTTACAGTGGGGAGCTGCCCTTTTGTCTGTGCCCTATCATACTTGCTGCCCATGTTCTCCAAATAGGACCAAATTCTAATTTAGCATGTTATCATGTTATATCTTTCTTTTCTTCTGTCTGGTGGGCTTTACTTGTTTGTACAATATTTTAAAGAAACAAAGCTGGCTGCAGTAAATAGTAGGAAACATTCATAAATATCTATTTACAAGCTACTTTTGACTTTACTTGAAACAAAAAGTTCACTGAATAGTTCAGAAATGTAGATTGCAATTAAAATATAATTGAGTGGCATTGTTTTTAAAAACCTATGAATATTGTTACTTTTCTTGAGAGAGTTGTTGAAGCAAAAGTAAAACCAAATACATGATATCTGCAAATTATAGTGGTATAGTATAAGGAATACACCTTGTCAATGAGGTACAAAGGATTCTAGGTAAAATAAATATCCTTTTAGAAGAGCTTAAATAAAAAAATGTTGCTGATAGTATTGACAGTTCTTTTCAGATGCCACAATTAATTTTTATTTCTGTATAAGGCAAATTCTGAATTATCTTAGATGTCCTTGTATACATAAATGTGATATCGTTTATAGCTACAATTGTAGCCAATTTCACATTGACTTGTTAACGCGTCAGATTTAAAATTGATATTTCAGTGATCCATGAAGTACAATAGACATAGAACATTCCTACTGTACACTGATTTTCTTCTTAGTCATTTTAATACCTTAAAGACTCATTACTACTTTTAAAGACTAATGAAGTCACTCTAAGCATAGAGTAATTATAGCTAATTATATATAGATCTAAAGGATACTTGTGGGGATGATTTTTGTTTTCTGCTCTCTGTCTTGCATGACATCTATCTGATATCTATCAGTAGAAGTTTATAAAAAGTTACATTTTCTCTCCAGATATCATGACCCCAAATTATCCATCATCTACAGAACAAAACAAGCAAACAAAAAATCAAGCTTCGGGTTAAAACTAAATTTATTGTAAAATAGATTTTTTTTTTGGTAATAATATTTTAGAAAAATATACAAAAAACTAGAACTCTTTGTTCCAAAATGATACCTTTTATTAGACCAACTGGAAAATGGCAAGAAAAATGGCCTTTTCTGCAAGCTTTCAGGATCAAAGTCCTTTCATCAGGCTCTGGGAAAAGTGTAGATGGTACAAGACGGTAAAAAGTCCCCATAGGTAGGAAATAAACTTTTTTGCACAGAGGGAGCTGAAGATGGAAGGCTGTCCCTCTGGGTCCGTAAGAGTGTCTTTGTGAGCTGTGTTGAATAGCTCTTTGATGTGTTGATCAGGTAGAATTGCTTCCCTGGATGTGCTTTTTTTTTACCTCCCTACCTGCCATCTGACACTTCCAGGTGCATTTTTAAAATGCTACTTCTCCCAGTGATTTTTATCAGTTTTAAAAAGATGTATCAACAACAATAACCTAATATAACTCAATTTCCTTTTCACATCATTCAGTTCTAGAACTGTGAGGAAAATGGCATTTTACTCATCTTATGAACACATTCAAAAAATGAAAAATAACTGAATATAAATTTAATGAACCCTTTTCTTAAAAATATGGCCTAAGCCCATCGGTGTATTTTCTGTTTTAATTGTGGTGGTTCAATCTTAGTCATTAATGATAAACTCAAGAAACTTATGGCCCTCTGACATCAAATCTTGATCAATAAAACAGAAATGAGAAGAGAAAAATGATACAGAATGATGTTCCCTAAAATGATGGCTCTAATAGCCTCTTTTGGGGGGCCTCATTTCATTGAATCAACCTAATGCATTCCCATTGAGTTTAACTCTGGTATAACAGCAGTTAAGCAGGCCATACAAAATCCAAAAGAACACCCATCAGAAAATAAATAACATGCTGCCTGCTACCATTCACACCTAGGGGTCACTGATAATGAAGCCTTGGAAACCCTTGGAGACATTATCAAAAAGCTAAACCGGTATTAAATGTCTGACATCCTGAGAAATGCAATCCAAGAACTTCCAAGAACTACCACTATTGTCATTAAGAGGACCTCTTCAGCCTGTCAAATTTGACAAGCAGGAGGTAGAAGAAAACTTTGAAAGGCTGTAACAGTAATTTACGATTAACAACAGAAAACCTAGTGGCATACAATTTTGCAATATATGTAAGCTCACAGCATGAGAGCACACATCTCTACCAAAGCAATATTATCAGCATTCCCTAAAACATTTCAGCTGGAAAAATTATATGTGCCAGTCATAAACTGTACAAGAGCTCCACATTGTACCCAAATATTCACTCTGTGGGCAACTCAAAACCCTAACTATAAATGCAATGGATTCTCATAGATAGAGTACAGTAATAATTATGCCCATTCCTGTTCAAAGCACATTATAAGGTTTACCTAATAAAACGTCCTGTTGCCTCAGTGATGAAGGCACAAGATGAAAGAGCTTAATATTAAATCTGTTGCCAAGGCCTTCTAGGATGCTAGTATAAAAAAATGTAGGATTCTGGAATGAAGAGAATGGTGCTTTCGGAGAACAGTTTTTTTTCAAAAGAACCATCTTGCCTTCAGCCAAATCAGTAAAACTGAATCTAAAACTAAGCCTGAATACAAGACAAGACAAGACAGACACTAGTTCAAGGACCTCCTAGACAAGAAGACATCGTCAGATGCAGGGCAATCTCTTTGTACTGCTGGAGTGAAAACCCAACCTAACCCCCATCAGACGACCTCCCTAAAGCAAAGACAATACTGTATGAGACTAAAAACATCTCACGAATTCCCTGCCACCAAGAAACTGAATAGGAAATAAGATGCCTGCACTCCACAATGATCCTGAGTTGCTTTTTCAGCTCCTAATGGCTGTAGAAGAGGGCAGTAAGTTTGAACGGTCCTCAGTTCACTTTAACCTGGTATAGGGCTGTAGCATGCCTAAAGCCACAAGCGTTAACAGCTGGGTTGAGTTTATAATTACGCCCAGAATCCCTTTTGCTCAGCAGAAGTGAGTAGGCTGTAAAGAGGAGAAAGAAAACCTGCATGGAGATTTGTCTATTCTCTGGAGTCTTTCTCTTCATTTTAAAAAGATCAGATAATTTTTGGTGTATCAAAACTCTACAACGGTACTATCTTTCTGTATGCAATGTCTATTAAATATCTTACATTAATATGTTCATCCCCCCAATAAACAGACAAACAAACATGAGACAGCGTGTATTCTTCAAATCATTCCTGAGTAACATACACCCATTTTTTTTTCCAAAAATAATCTTTACGAATGAATATGAATAGATGAATGCCTATTTTTTAAAAAAGGACTGTGCAATCGAGTAATGTATCCAGACATTTTATGTGTCTCAGGACAAAACAACCCTCTATCAATAAAATTACAAGGCATATCACAATCTCCAACCAATGCTTTATTGAATTATTTAAATATATTACTCTATTAGCACCAGTTCATGTCACTGTTACACTTCAGGTGAAGCCATCTTAAATGTACACCAGATAAAGGATGGACCTATTGCTGCAATAGATTTACTGGTATGGATTTAAGAGGTCTCCACTGTATTCACATTACTTTATTACCATTTAGCACATTCTAATTAAAAATAAAAAGACTACTTTCCTTTGCCTTCTTCCCTCGTGCATTCTGAAGTGATTTAAATTGAAAGAGAAAAAGCAAATGACAGCTCCAAAAAAATGTTAGACTATAAATTACCTACTTTTCTGGACATATGGACTATTTATTAGGTATGGGTGGAATGTTAGTTAAGTTTCCGTGCCTGACAGACATACTAATTCACCCAAATCCTGTCATACAGCATGGAAAAAATTTCCAAAGCTGCTATTCAGGGAATTACTACTTAAATTGGAGGAAAAGATTCCCAAGACTCAGCAGGTCTGTTCAGACCCAAAGCCCTGGGGAGTTTTCAACTGCATATTTATTTATTCTACACCACTTTTTTTTAATGCCCTGATTCAAATCCTATTTGTACTAAACTATGGACTTGAATATTCTACTGTAGCGTGGTTAAGACTAGAAGGATTTGTGCTTTTCCCCTCTTTGGAAAATGCAGGGCTTTGAGTTGTATTGTTGACTCACTGTAACCCTGCCATCAAAACCAAGTTATGCTGCCAGTATATATGTCTTTAAGGAGGAAGTCCCAAAAGAGCTTAAATAAATTCCATAACCAACATGATGGGAGAGGTACTGGAGAGGTGAGCAGAGATGGGGTAAGAGATTTGCTGAAGATTTCACAGCAGGGTAGGGAGGAACTACGAAAAAATAAGGCTGCTGCATGGACCACTGCGACCCTTTTTTGAATTATCGGTAAGCTGTAGCAGTAAGTAATGCGAATGTAATTATTTTAAATGCCATAGTGCACTATTGCACTTATCTAAAGCAAATATTCCTAATTTCTTTTGCCTTTAAATAAACTGATTTGCATTAAACGTACAGTGCAGTATGGTGTCATGGATATTTGTCACTAGGAGCATTGTCCACTAAGTGCTGTTTTTCTTGTTGAAGATTACACTAATAAATATGAGAGTTCAATTTGCACTGGGTTGATCCAAGCAAAACCCTTAATCTGAGTGTATGCAGATCATTGTTTTCTACCAAGCTTAGCACTTCTCAGGCCTTTCTTCAGCAGACCAATATATTTGGAATTGTTTTCTATTTTTCTGGTATAGCCAAACACACAGTAGCAAATGAGTGTAATACTAGTTTTCAATGTAAAAAACCTTTACAGCTTTGTTTTACTGTTACTACTAGGGTTTTTATTTCACAGCATGAATAGAGGCATGGGGTAATGTTATTTGCAATAGATTATTCTCATTAAGGAATGTTCTTTCCATGAGATTGTCTTGCTTATAGTTACCTTTCCTCAGCAATGGGGATTTTTTTTTTTGGCATTGAGCCCAGATCTTTTTTTTAAAGTTTCACCAGTAGGTTCTTCAGTTTGTGAATACAACTGAAGTGTATTTTTTGAAAAAGAAAATATCCTTTTCTGAAAGCTGTATAGAAAATACTGTGGCGCCTGCTTGCATGGTTGAGGCCTACAGGTAAGATCCTATGAAGACAGGTGGAAGGACCTGAATCCCTTCAGCCTCTGCAAAAGAAGCCTGAGAGGTGACCTCGTGGCTGTCTACAAACACATCGGGGCGGGGGGCAGCAGGGAATAGGGGATACTCTGTTTATCGGGGTTATTAGAAACAGTGGTCATAAACTGAAGAAAAGTAGATTTAGATTGGACGTCAGGAAAAAATTCTTTAAGGTGAGGGTTGCCAAAATATGGAATGGGCTTCCAAGGGAGGTGTTGCTTTCCTCTACCTTGGAGGCATTTAAAAGGAGATTAGACAAGCACCCTGGGCTCTTTCCTGTCCAGAGCAGGAGGTTGCACTCGATGCTCTAATAGGTCCCTCCTGAACCTAGAAATCTATTAAATCTTTGAAATCTAGACTGATGCTCATTCCTGACTTTAGCGGAGTTCTGCCTTATGAATTTGCGACACTAGGATTTTGTCACTCTGAAGGAGAACCCCTTGCCACTGGAAGTCCCGAAAGGATTAATTTATAAATGAATTGGATGTGTATACACATAACAAGAATATCACAAATGATCATGATATTAATTGCAAGATGTAGTAAACCATATTAGTTTGAAGTTAGGCAGAAGGCAGACCAGGTAGACTAACATTTGCTCTAAGAGGTCTGACATTTTGTAGGCTACTGTCAACTTTGTCAGATGCTATGACTGGTTTTACACAGAGCAGGGGTACTAAATAGAAAGGATTAAAGCCATTTAAATACAAAGGATAGAGAAGTGGGGAGAACAGGAGGCAGCAATACTGAGAGAAGTGAAAGTGGATTGAAGAGATCAAGAGGAATAAACAATAATTAATGGTAGTAACGTTTTGAAAGGAATATGCAACCTACTGCTTCAGGACTGGATCTAAACCTATAGGCTAGGTACATATATTCAAAAATCTTGAGGTGAAATCAATCTAAGTTGCATGGTTTCGGTAAGCAAGGTAGTTTACATAGGTAGTGAACAGGACACATGCTCACCCTTTGGTGAGGGGAGCAAATCTTAGACCGGGTTCTGTCATTTTTTAACCCGTCTGTGTGTGCTGAACTTCTGTTCTATCGCAGGTATAGGACAGTTGTGTGTGCCAATTTTTGTTCTGTTATGGATATAGACTGGTTTCTGATCACGATAGTGGTTAAAGTGTAATGTCTGTACTTGGCCGTAGACAACAGGATGAGAGCTATGAAAGGGACAGATTTTCTCACACCCGTCTACTGTGCGGCTCTTTCTAGGTCCTGTGCAAAATCAGTTAATGTCAGATTAGATGGACATTGGGCATGATTTAGCATGGCAATTCCTAGAAAAGAATTTCTCAAATACTAAGGAACCAAAACATTTTTCTGGGTGGTTCATTCCCTTTCTTCCTGACCTCTCATGCCATTGCAGAGGCAAATGCTACAGCGTCTTCAGGCCAGCAGATGGAGACAGACTACTAAAGGTCAAGTTAATATGAGAATAAAATGTTCTTTTACAGAACCACTTCTACCAAGTGAGATTCCAATGGTTTTTTCAGAAATGAGTGCCAACTTTTATTACCATTTACAGGCTAAGCATGTATAGGAAACTCTTCTCTTACCAAAAAAGCATTCACTTCTGGTTAGATGAACATCTTGCTGGGGTCATTTGACCCCAGTATTATTTCCTGCCCATGGCAGGGGGTCGGACTAGATGATGTGCTCAGGTCCCTTCTGACCCTAGAAACTATGAAACTATGAAAGCTGCATATGAAAAATGCCACAAGTAACTTAGGCAGACAGGGCCCTGTGGGTAGATGTGATATATTTATTAGACCAACTAAATAGTTGGAAAATTGTTCTTTACAAACTTTTGGGCACAAACACCCTTCTTCAGGCATAGGGAGAGTGTGTTGGTGTTTGGTGCTCTCCTGGGTACAATAAAAGCCAATATGCAAAATGCAGGTCTGTGAAAATGCGAACGCATGGCAGTGAGAATCAGAGGGAACTGGAAACAATAAGTGTGAGATGGGGGTGGAGGGGAAGGAGGAGTGTAGAACTGGGAATAGAACGTAGCTGGTAAAATATAGCGAGGTTACCTGGCCTGGGGTTATCGGATGGGAGGCAGGTTATAATGTGCCATGAATCCAATGTCTATATTTAGTCCATAATTTTTTGTATCCAGTAGATTGATGAAGTGAAGTTCATAGGCTCTTCTAGGAAAGGTGTATTGTAAATTCTCTTTGAGGATTAGAACCTCCTCCCTCCCTCACTGCTGGGAACTCAGTCTACCTCCCCCCGTGGCCCTTTCCCCTCCCCCCACAGACTTATCTTCTTGAAGGGGGCACACATGTATGCATACACATCCATGTTCAGCTCCCCCAAATAATTTTTATTTCCTCTCCCTATGGTTGTGGGGGAAGGGGTGAGGTAGGAGGAAAGGGCCGTGGGAGGAGGAGATTAAGGCCCCCACAGTGAGAAGGGGAGTGAGACTGGGGCTGGAGCTGGGGCTGGGGCTGGGGCTGGGGCAGGGGCAGAGGCAGGTGCTGCACAGTAAGGGCAGAGTGCAGGAATGAGCCATGTGCAGCTCATCCAGGGGTACAGAGGGCAGTGATGCCCACCGCTACATGCACCTCAGGAGGACATGGGGGCACTTCCCCTAGATCTGTGCAGGGTGAGGGTGGGCTGCCACTGTGGGTTCGGGCTAAGGCAGCCCCTGCCCCTGCCCCTGCCTCAGCCTCAATCCCTCCCTCATGACTGGGGCCTTGATATGCCCCGCCATGCCCCTTCCTTGACAACAGACTTACCAGACAGACCCAGCTGCTCTCCATGCTGCCAGGCTGCACTCCTGGCTGCTTGTATGCTGCACTGTGGCTGGGCACATGCACAGGGCATTTGTTGGCCACAGTATTGGCCACATCAGCCAAAAAAAGCTGATTGCTGATATTATTACTTTACTTATATCAGTGCTGATCTGATGGGAACAATGTATTGATGCACCTCTAGTAATTATTCATCATTCATTATATGTACCCCCTATGACCTTTTAAAGTATCCCTAGGGGTACATGTACCCCTGGATGACAACCACTGAGTAAAGCACCATGAGTTACAGCAGCCTCCCTGACCTAACATTCTCCCATAGGATGAGGGAGGGAGCGAGATGGGAAAGAAAGGAGGCAGAGCAAGATGCAGGCTGGGTGAACAGGAAGGGAGGTGCTGGGAGGTAGGGGTGCTCCAAGCCACCTGCTTCCTCTCCAGCCAGGCCAGGCAAACCTCAGCCTGCAGCTTGCTCCCCCTCCTTTCTCCAGCTCCCTTCCTGCAGACAGCTCTGGGGATGAGGATGCATTAGCCCAGCCCCAATCGTATGACAGATTGACCTTAGGCAGCAGAAGTTCCCCACGATACTCCAAAGTGAATTTATTCATCTGGTCCCTCATTTGATAACGATTATCCTGTTGTGCGATCGGCCACTTTTAAAGTGCTCTGTAACTGTACGTGTATGGCTGTAAAGTACTTTCAGGGGGCCAATCATGCAACAAATGTAACTTCTGTCTGTGCCCTTTTTTCCCGTTCCTCCTTACTTAAAGACAATTGTTAGAGCAATGCAGCTTCCTTGGAGCAGTGTATGGGTTGAGATTTCTCAGTGAGAGGATCGTTCGCATGTGGTTAATGAGTACCTCTGTTCTTGAACTGATACATTAGTGTAAGTAAAGCAGGTTTCACTCACACTGTGCCTCACTGATCTTCCACCAGAAGCCAAATTGCAAGCTTCTAAGTTCTATTTCTGGTCATCATTTACAGAATATATTGGAGTTAGCACGAATCATTATGCCAGTGAAATACAGAATAAGCAGATGTTGTGGTACCAACCTATACAGTACGTCTTGTATTTTGGGATTTCTTTGGTTAGGAGGAGAAAGGGTGCTCATATCTGTACTGGTGTTCATATCTAAATGTAGGTGCCCACTTTTGAATATTTTGGCCATAGATACTGACAAGGATTGCTATGGCTGTGTTGTTTCATATTTTCATAGCTTCTAGGGTCGGAAGGGACCTGAGCAGATCATTGAGTCTGACCCCCTACCTCCATGGCAGGAAAGAGTACTGGGGTCAAATGACCCCAGCTAGGTGTACCTCTAGCC
>NW_017728949.1:70729388-70739565 GCF_001723895.1 Crocodylus porosus
TGATCCCCCCTGACTAATTTGTAACAGGCCACTAGATCCCCCCTCAGCCTTCTCTTGTGGAGGCTGAACAGGTTCAGGTCCCGTAGCCTCTCCTTGTAGGGCCTGTCCTGCTGCCCCCTGATCATGCCAGTGGCCTCCTTTGGACTCTCTCCATGTTGTTCGCATCCCTCTTGAAGTGTGGTGCCCAGACCTGGATGCAGTACTCCAGCTGCAGCCTGACCAGTATCACATCCTTGGACCTGCTTGAGATGCATCTGTGAATGCATGACAAGGTACAGTTGGCCATTTCTCCTCCAACCAAAGAAACCCCAAAAGACAAAACATTCTGTATAGGTTGTAGCCCTAAAATCTGCTTATCTCATATTTTAATAGAAGAAGATACAGAACATGAATACAGAACATGTACAGTGGTCAGAAGGAAAGAAAAGGAGTTGAAAGGTCATACATCAATAATTTTATTTGCATATCTTAAAGTCATACTAGATGCCATAAGCATGAAATATGAGGACGAAGTAGTGATTTGAATCACTTAATAGACAATTATGTTTTTTAACTAAAAAAATTCTTACCAGTTGTGGTTAGATAATGAGTACTGAATTTGTGGCATTTGCTTTGTGACTAAAGTACAGAGTACTTAGTCTTTAGCTCTTACAAAGGTAAGAGCTGGGATGACGTTTGGTGAGATATAAATAGTCAATTATTGAAATCTTTTCATAAAGTTGTTAAATAGCACTGAAACTGCAGTTGGTTGGAATGTAACTAAATATATCTAAAATTAACGTGGTAAGAGTAATAGTCTGAGAAAAAAATAGGGTTGTGATATGGAGGTGGGGAAGCAGTAAAGAGGATGGGGGAATCAGACTAGTGAGCTAGTGCTCCCTGCCCTGTGTAAATAAAGCTTTAAAGTTTGTAAGACAAGAGACCTTAATTGAAGGCCATTACAATCAACAGAGAAATAAAAAGTGAAGCAAAAATAGCACAGAAATGATAAAATACCAAGGGATTCTCAGAAGTAGTGAGTGCCCACCTGCAGCTTTTGTTGAAAAAACAGCAGCTGTAAATGCTCAATACCTCTGAAACTCAGCTTGCAAATCTGACTGGGGCTAAATTCTGGGGTGAAATATTGACTCATGGTAGTCCATAGGAATTTTGCTTTGGCCTCACCATCAGGATTTCACTCCTGATGCCTCTAGATCAGGTCCTTGTTTTATTTCATGGCCCTAACTAAAAATAAAAAAGGCTACCTAAAATCTTCCACATCCCAAGGTTGTTCTCAGAAAATAAGCAGCACCTTTGAATTCCCATTCTCAGAGATGTAATGAACCAGCCGGGGGCCTCGGGAAACTGCAATGCACGGAGGCAGCAGTGACTTCTGGGTGCTGCTGTATCACTGGCGTGATTGCTGGCTGCAACAGCAGCTGCTGTTTCCCACCCTACTTTCCCCAGCTGGTGCCCAGGACTCCCGCATGGGTCATCCTGCCTTAGTTACACTACTCATTTTGCACTCTCCAACCCTAGAACTAAGGTGGTGAGGCTAATCCAGAGGTTTCCCTACCATCACTCTCAAGTATGCCTGACAGATTTTTTTCAAAAAAATATTTTTATATAAAACATTAAACAAAATCAGAACTTATTTTCCTTATTTTAAATTGAAGCTGAGGTTTTCCCATAATAAATGGGGTCCAAGAGTTGAGGGCAAAAAAAAAATCAAATATCATGACACTCCCTTTGGAATTGCAAGATTTGCAACACTTAATTCATTTAAGTTACATTTATTTGAGACTATAGATGAAGTATAGAAATAAATACAGTTTCAAAGGCACAACTGACAGGAAGATCTGATACATTTGAATTGATTCTTCTCTCATTTACAGTAGTGTGAACCCAGAATGAATCCAGGCTAGGCAGTGAATTCACAGTAGTGCAATGGAGAGCAGAGTTTGGCCCTGTAAGCTTTATTACAGATAGTTGTTTTTTTCAGGACAAGTTGGTTTGGATTAGAACATGTAGAGCAGTCTAGCATTTTACAGACTGCCGGTATAAATACATACCACAAATCGGGCCAGATCCTGCTGCCTGTACTTATGCTGGAAGATACCATATAATGTGAGTAGTGTCATTTTGTTCAATAGGGCTACTGCCTAAAATATATACAGGTAACCCTGGCCAGTCACAGGGGATACGTTCTTGTATCCGCTGCGAATGGCAAAATCCGTGAATAAGGCACTGTGATCATGAACACAGTCTGTGTTCATGAATTCAGTGCCCCGGCGGCTGGGGGGGTGGGGACGGCTGCTCTGGCGGTGGCAAGAGTGCAGTGGCAGCAAGCGTGGAGCTCCCGAGGAGCCCCTTGAAGTGTATAGTATTACAAGGCAGATTTGGCATTTGCGAACATGTGGAACTGCAAATGCCAAGCCCACGAATAATGAGGGTTTCCTGTACATTGCAAAATAGTTATCACACAACAGAGAGGCAGGACCTGGCTTACTGTGACTTTGCTTTCTATTTCACCTTTTGATCTTGAGTGAGTTTACCTCTCTAAAGGTGTGTTGCTTTTATTCTCACCCTTCCTTTCCCTTCTCTTCCCCCCTTCCAAACTAAGCTCAGCCATTATTTTGCAATTGGGCTGGAAGGCAAAGAAAGCAGGGTCTATTTTGAATCTGTTTTTTGTCACATATTGGGTCAGTCCTTTCCTGCATTGGATGTAGGCATATGTTAAAGTAAAAGTGCTGCAACTAAGACTCTGTTAAGTTTCCAAACTTCCAAGCTGGTTGTAAATGCTCCTTTGGGCCCTGCAAAAAGCCATAAGACTATTTGGAAAATGCTGTTATTAAGTTAAAATAATATTGCTTTAACTTATCAGGGAAATTGCATAAACTGCACTTGCCTTCCTTTTGTGCCATTCAAAGCAATTTGGCAACATTATTCCTAACCCCACCTTATGTATCTTTCATTTAGTTCATCTACGTGCAACTTTACCCTGCCTTATTCTAACTTCAGGCCATGAAAGCAGTCCCATGGAAAGTCCATTTTATAGCAGTCACAGGTGGGCTATGCTGTCCCCTGGAAATGCTATAAGATTCCATCTGTTTTTTTCACTGCAGGACTGTTTAACGCTTGTATAGGCCATAATGTAATAAAGGAGGAGGATAGGGATTTTGAACATGTGTGAAACAGCCCTAGTAAAAATAATTATCAATCGACAAACAGAAAGAAAAATAGATGTTCTGCATGAATATTTTGTAGTAAGAAAAAAAATCTATCTGCAGTGTATAAAAAAAGATCATCACAGTTAGTTCAAGAACTGTTGAAAGATTCTTTATTTCATAGAGGATGTTCCTATGAGTAAGCTAATCAACAAAGAAGACAAGATAAGATAACAGTCATCATTAAAAGGAAATATTAAGCACAGCAGGAGCAGGATGAGAAGGAAAATGAGATGTGTTTGTGGTGACCAAGGGAGAAGATCACTGACTCAGAACTTCACAGGTACCCAGTTCCTTCACTGGGGAGAGCAATTAATCCACATTTATGTTTCAGTAAATGAGTTCTTAGGGCACCTCCTGATTAGGCAGTAAATTAAATTGTTCTTATTGGCTAAACATAATCTATACCACTGATTCTCAACCAGGGTGCCATGCTACTCTGGGGTGCCTTGAGAAATTTTTCAGGGGTGCCATAGGGTTCTATAAAATATTAGCACTATTAGGTGTGCAAACAGGATTCATATAAGAAACCCAGAGATTATAAGTAGGAATCCACAGAGTTTAAAACATCCTTCCCTTTTGTAGTCTTTCTGAGTTCTTTGCAAGAATAGAATTTCTCTTTTTATTTTCCTGTAGTCAAAAAAACAAGTTAAAACTTAGGATTGGCATTTTCTGGGGGTGCCTAGAGTCTATACAGGGGTATCTTGAACCTAAAAAGGTTGAGAACCACTGATCTCCATGTACGGGTAAGTCTAAACCAAAGTCTTTGGACTGCCAAGAAAATGGTCTTGGATCTTCAAACTTCAATTCCAAGTTTTTAGAGTGTAGTTTAAATAGTGATGCTCTGTCAATCAGCCACCATTAGCATGTTAACACTATTTTGAGGGTGTAAACAACACTTGTATTTCTGAGATCAGTATTAAATACTTCTATGGCTTTTTTGCACCTCAGTGAGAGTGTTTTTTTAAGTGAAGAACCGATAAACCCATATCAAACAAATCTGATAAAATACAACTATGTTTACTCCATTTTTTTAAGATATTTTGATCAGGATTAGCTGGCTCTCCAGCATTCTTCTGCCCCCTTACCCAATTTGAAGATGCATGGATAGGTGGCAGTAGAAAATTTCTTCTCACAGATGGTTTGGAGATGACACAAACCTCCATTTCAGCTTTCAAATTGAGTTTATAAAAATTATAAAAACAATGCTTCATTTGAAAACTTTTGGTAGACCCCTTAAAAATGTACAATGGCATAATTAAATATTTTCTGGTAAAGTATTTACTAAAGTCCTGTATCTGCCATATACAACAGCATATAATGATCATATACTGCTTTGGCTGGCATACCCACTTCTTATTGTCAGCACTTGACATTGTACGTATTAAATGAGCATGGACTTGATGGTAGTCTGTATGTTGTCTACAAATCCATATGAATAGTAATGGAAAGCTATTTTGGGGGGAGGAGAAAAATAACCCTATCTTTTAAGTAAAAACAAAAAATAAGAACGAGAGGTAAGAAGTTCTGAAAAACACATTTTCTAAGTGAACATTTTAGTCTTTCTTAAAATAATATCCAGACTGCCAGGACATTAGAGTAAAAATTGAGCAATTTCACAAAGAGAACAAAAACATCTTAAGAGCACAAAAATACATCCTCCACATAATGAAGAATTCAGGGGACAGGGAGGTGGGGAATGAATTTGAGATGTCTTTTCCGTGGTAACTATCTGAAAAAAACCTCATGTAAAAATAATCATATGCTATATACAGATCATACAATTTATAACAAAGAGGTTTCCTTTTGTTAGGGATGAAATCCTGTCTCTTTGCCGATGAGCATCTGTTCTACTTCCAAAGTTTGTTCATGTTCAGTGCAAATCATGTTTTTTTTATTTTAGATAATTGATTTATGGGAAGCTTTTTTTTTTCTTTTAATTCTTTGAAGCTGATAATCACAGCTTGAAATAATATGTAATTATATACATTGGTTACATTTATTTCTGTATGCTGATCCTATAGATTTTCTAGTATGTAATATGGCTGAGTCCTCTTACTGACCTCTGGCTGTCACGTTTCAGCAATACATGTAACTTTAGCCCCTGTATAGTATTTAAGACAGTGATTCTCAGCCAGGGTGCCGGGGCACGCTAAGGGGCAGTGAACAGTAATGTGACTAGTGGTGGGCAAAGAGGGCATCTACCTCTGGCTTCAAGTTAGGAGGGGCACTGAAATCATGCCCCAGCCCCATGGCATCTGTGCTGAGAATTCCTAAACAGTCCCAGGCTGTTGCTGCTGCCCCTCTAAGAGCAGCAGTTGGGGTAAGCGGAGCATGGGGAGGCAGCTGCAGTAGTTCAGCTGGGGTCTGTTTAGGAGTTTTCAGCATGGGGAGATGGTTGCCTCCTCCCTCAACTCTTAGGACTACACCCTCCCTTGCCCACACTCTTGGAACCCACATGCATCCTCCACCCCACTTGCAACTGTGCACTTCCCTTGCTCTTGTACCTGGGTTTGCCCCAGGTGCCAGCTCTACTCATTACCCCATCAGCCATGAGATTCTTTAAAGGGTGATGCAGGAAGTGTGAGGATATAAGCACTGAAGGGCAGGCTCAGGCCCTCCCTATGTGACCACCCCTCTGCCTCCACTCCTTGAACTCTCTGCAAGGGGTAAGCACTGAAATAAATAAATTCATTTTTAAATGCAATGCTGCTTAAATCACAAAATTTATGGAGTGGGTGCTTCGAGTTGGGAAGAATCACTGATTTAAAGTATGCTTTAATTAAGTAATGTTTCTGATTAAATTATGCATATGTTTAACTTTAGGAATTTAAGAAGCTCCTGAAGTTATGGAACTTCTTTCATGACTAGCTGCTTTGGACTGGAGTCTGTTCAAATAATAGGAAATTAGATCAAAATACCTTTGTATCTAGGTCTGATTCAATAGTGATTCAATAGGTTCCCATGGTGAAATTGGCTTTACATTTTTAACACTATGTACATTAATGCTGCTATATATAATATATGTACCTCATAGCTCACTATTCAGTATTATCAGGGATCAAAACTGTTTTATTTTCAGTGGCATACATTTTCATTCTAATTCTTTTGAAGTCTTTGAGTCTTTTAAAAATAGTTTATCTAATGTATCACTAAAGCCAGTTAGGAGAAAGATTGCCTGATTTAAAGTAAAAAAAAAAACCAAACCTGTTGAAGTCCATGGCAATTGTTGAATCCCAAAAAAACACATAACTTTGGAAAGACTACTGAAGAATTTAAAATTGAACTTGCTTTCCAACAGCCCCATTTAGCTGGAAAAATGATAAAAATGAGGGTGTTTGGGGGAGCTATTTCATATAATTACCAATTTAATGTGACCTTCATACATCTTGTCACTTACCTCTTCCCTATGTCACTTACCTCTTTCCTATAACCTAGCACCCCCTTTTTTTTGGCTGTTACTCAAGTCATTAAGACCTGCACATAATAAAATCTAGCATGCTTCAGTATCAAGAGAATGGAAAGAATGTCCTTTCCTCAAGCCACTATTAATATGCCATCCAGATAGATAAGCTTTTTGATGCCCATACTATTTTGTATCAGCTGGTATCAGCAATAGTATAGATATGTCTGAAACAGTTACAAAGTCTCAAAAATAATTAATACTTATTGATATAAATTCTTTTTTTTCATATGAAATCTCAAAACTATTTAAATAGTTGATGAATTTGAGTTTTTATGAAGCAGTGTAAGAATGTTGTAGCTCTGCAGAAATTATAAAAAGGCAAGGCTTTCTTAGGGTGATATGTTTTATTGAACCAAATATATAGTTGGGATAAAGGCAGACAGGCTTTTGAATGTTAAAGGGTGCTGGCAGAAATTTACAATGGCACTGACAGATGTGACAGTTTGTTGTGCAATCAGCCACTGAAAGCACTGCATAGCTGCGCACTAACAGAAGCGCATGGCTGCAGAGTGCTTCAAAAATGCCCTTTGGGCAACAATCTGAATCCTCACATAATGAGAGACATTAATTAAGGCGTTCACTCTGGAGGGTTCAGATGCAGGTGCTCCAGAGTGGAGCGCCTTAATTAATGTCTGTCAGCACAGCCAGGAGTAGGGCTTGGCTGACATGGCTGAACTCTGCTCCACACGTTGTCTGAAGAATGGGAGGGGGGAAGGGAGGGGAGTAAGCCCAGTCTGGAGTTCCCCAGCCAGTGCTGGAGAGTAGGGCAGGTGGATTGGAGACCCCACCCCCCTCAGAGTGGGGGACTCCAATCCACCTCCCTCACCCCAGCACAGCAGAGGAAACCCCAGAATTGACCTACCTCCCCACCCCCTGGCCCAAGACAGCAGGGAAGCTTGGGGGGGGGTGCTGCAGACATGCAGCCTCTCTCCCCAGATTAGTTCCAAAGGGGAACTTGATCACATGTCTAATGTCTACTATCACAACAAATGTCTATTGGATTGGGAGGGTTAGTCTGATTCATTGTGCTTTCTGTGAAGTGTCATGAGTTAGACCAGGAAGCTGCACCACATCTGTCAGCATGCAAACATTCTTCTTCATGACTCCCATTATAGGAAGCTAGGCACAGCAATCTAAATAGCGTAGGCGCAGAGGCTGTGAGAAATTCTCAGATGTAGCAGACAAACAATTAGCAAAAGAAAAGAAGCTAATTACTGGGAGATCAAGGCCTAATCTAAGGGGGAAGTGAGGGGGTCAGTCTCACCTTCCTTGTATGGAAAGTATTCAGGAGATGGATAAATGATGATGGCCTATGAACCCAATATCAGTGTTTATAGTAGTTGCAGTAAAAATGTGCTGACAGGTTAAACATTACTCGCCAAGGTAAGGAAGACTGTGTACTACTTGATGTCTGTTGGGCAGCAGAGTTCGCTGCTGCTGCTGCTGAATTGGGCAAGACTGAGGGGCTATTTGAAAGCCAAGGTTTTTTCTATCTGGTCTCTAGCTGGTAAGTTCTGAACGTTCGTCTTCATGGAGTTCTGTATTAGGGAGAACATTAAAGGTTTTAGATTTCACATGAAGATTATTAGATCGCATATAATAAGCTAAAAGAAAACTTCTAAATACTTCCAATTATAGGGATTTTCAGGCTCACCTACTGCAGTGTTTCTTTCACTACACATTCTATCACTTCCTTTATTTCAAAATTTAACTATAAAGGAAATAAATCCATTGCCTGAACAAGCTTGTTTGCAAAATCATTTGTTAATGACATTGAAAAATCTTTCTCCACAATGCTAAAAGTATCTCTTATTATAAAGGAATTAATGTATATCTTTTTCAGAAGTGAGAATAATTTTTTAGACAAGTCACATCACTTCTGTACCAACTTTCTAGTTTCCTCTTATATGATAGCAAGTCCCCAAAGAAGAACGTTTTAGAGAAGAACAGTGTTAAGACCGATTGCCTTTTAACTACTGTACAGATGTTTAAATAAGTGTTACTTATCTGCACAGGAAGCATTTTCACTCAGTTATCACCAGTAACAATTTTACTCATTTAGAAAAGGCTTGATTGCTTTTGATGGATCTGTATGAAAGGTGTGCCAAACTTTGCTCTGCTGGTAGGCGTTTTACTCCCATTTCATATCCCAGAACATTAAATCTGTTTTCTAACAGGTCATTCTCAGTACTCCTCTCATGAGGAGGCCAATTTTCTAGATGCCAGAAAATGAAAGAATGAAGACACTACTGTGTCAAAAATCATTGCTAGATAGTGGTGACTCACATTAACCAAAAAAAAAATTTTAAAAAAGCAGCCAATAGACTATTCATACAGTTAACCTCCCTGAACATAGATAGGCCTGTTAAAACAAAAATATCATATAAACCAAAGCTAGCAGCGGTAATATCAGAAAGAAAAATGTTCAGAATGAAATAATAGCTTTTTACCACTAGGTTTTTGGTTCAAATCCAGCCAAAAGTTACAAGAAAAAAGGGTAAAGGATTTAAGTTACTGAACATTGAGATTTTAAAATAGGTTTAACTGTTGTCTGCTAAGAACTCAAAGAAAAAAAAATCAAGAAGGATTAATAACATTGATACTGCTCCTCAAAATACGAGGAACCATTTTTATAGAAGGACCTAAAAATAGAATAAAGTAAACATGTAGCAAGCTCACCTTGTTGCACGGTAATTTTGGGTGGTTTTCCTGGATGTATGGACAATCCAAACCCCTGGATTGTCCTCACATTAACACCTTAAAGTGGTTTTAAAGTATCACTCCTAAGCACTCGTTATATGGCTCAAAGTTATGCCACTCCACGGCAGGATTATCTCTCCTCTGCACCACCCAGCTCCTGTTCTGTTAAAGTTTGGCCACTCCTATGGATGTGTTGCCCAAGTTGAAGGGCAGGATTTCTCAAACCCTCACTCGTAGAATAGGGATAGAAACCTGTCCGGGCCTAACAGACCTCTAGTGGAAATTCACAACAACAGTTTCTAGTCCTGCCAATGCTCACCAGGCCTCTAGTGGCAAGTCATATATGTGTAAGTGGGGGGCAGTCAGAGAAGGTTTCTAGGCTAAGGATGTGACTACTCCAAACTCCAAGCTAGCACTAACACTGATCACCATTTGTGTGACTCAGCATAATGTGTAACAAGGCCCTTGGGCTAGGGGCAGAAATTAAACATAAACTGAGATAAGTGATCAGAAACCAGTTCAAATCTGTAACAGAACAAAAGTTCAGTGCAGATAAGCCACTTTCAGAATGACCAAAACAGGTTTAAAATCAACCTAGATGGATCATAGAATCAATGAGTCGGGAGGGACCCAGACAGATCATCGAGTCTGACCCCCTACCATGGGCAGGAATGAGCACTGGGAGTGGGAGGGGACATAAGACCCCAGCCAGGTGCCTGTCCAGTCTCCTCTTGAAGATTTCCAAGGAAGGTGAGAGCACCACCTCTCTGGGAAGCCTATTCCAGGCTCTGGCCACCCTTACAGT
>NW_017728949.1:70742037-70751030 GCF_001723895.1 Crocodylus porosus
AGACTTAACTGATTAGGGTAAATTGGTTTATTGAACTTCTGTCCCAGATCCCCTCTAGAATCAAGTTAACTCTGAGTCCCCCAGGATCCCAGGATACCTTGCACCTCCCCCTGCAAACCCCCACTCATGGGGTGGGTGGGCTAACCTTTGCCCAGGCTTTCTGTGCCTGCAAAGCAGGGAGGTTTACTCTAGCATCCTCTGGCTTCTGGCTTGAACCACTGCAGGCAAGTGGCTGCATTTCCAGAATCAAAAGTGAATGTTTGTTCACTTGCTTATTGGTTTAATCTACGTAGCTTAGACTAACCTGTAAAGATTGAATTGATTCAGCCTTAAGCTTCCTGACTTTCTGTACTTAGCCTTAGAAACAAAGTAACAATCTGAAAAGTTTTACAGAAGAGCAGAAACATTATCAGTAGGATAATTACCGTTATTAATATAGGTGATTATATTATGTCTTAAGTATCACTTTTCTAATCATAGAAATAATGCTGAACTTAGGCCAATATCATTTAAAAAAACATAATACTATCAGTGCGGAAAATATATAATCCAGAAGAAGAACTAGTGGCAGAAGAGATATCTGGAGAGAGAGATGGCAATTAAAGAAACATTAATGAACTTCCTTGGACATAAATATGGTGTGTTCTGTAAGTTCCACCTCATTGGCAATTAAACTGTACCTCATACTTGAGTACACAACATACATGCCAAAATGTTCAAAGCTCGGTGCTTACTTGGAACCAAATATATATATATATATATATATATATACACATATACATATAAATATATATTTTATTTTTTTTGAGAGAGAGCATCAGTTCAGAAGTGTTGGCTGAAATAATTGCACTTCTAATGAACTCCACTGAGCCAGTAGGTAAAGAAAGTAGTAATCTGTTCTCAGTCCAATGTGACTCTTCTCTCCAGCATTTTTCCTCTGAGAATTTAGGGAAGGGCAGTTTAGACTTTCTCTGCTTTCTGTTCTATACTTGCACGAATACATGGCCCATAGTATAAGTCAGGGGTGGGCAAAATGCAACCCACAGGGCACATGTGGCCCACCAGGCCATTCTATCCAGTCAGTAGGGCTCCTAAAAAACTGAGAAAATTAATATTTACCTGGTCCTGGCTGCCTGTCATGTGGCCCTCAATGGCTTGCCAAAACTTAGTAAGCAGCCCTCTGCCCAAAATAATTTCCCATCCCTGGTATAAGTTCAGTCATAGATTCTGCCATAATATTTAGTTTTCACTGGTTGCAGTAGCTATATTTTGCATAGTAGTATAATTCTGTGTTTGTCAGAGAAACTGGAATAGCAGGAACTTTCAGGAACAAACCAAAGCTCCACCAAAATGGGACTGAGGGTTTCTGCTGTATCTTCCTTCATCCCCCATTCCAGCTAGGATCATGGTAGTTCTCTCTCTCTCTTTGCTGTCAATGATGGGGAAACAATGTCAAGTACAATTGGGTGTTTCCATCTGCCTGCTAAATTTGGAGTTAGAACACTTGTCAAATTATTCCCAACTATAAAAATGACTCAGTGAAAAAAATTAGCAAACAAGTCTTTCTTTGCTGCAATGGGAAACAAAAGGTCTGTTGTCTTCTGTAAATTCTCAGAGAATAGCTTGAGGAGAATTGAAACTCCAGCCTCTATTTAAACACTGCTTACTATTTAAGGTCAGATTGAGGAAGAGTGTCTCTTCCTCAATCTAGCACAATTTGGGGGCCCAGAAAGGGCTGTTCCCACCCTGCTCTGGCCCCCTGCAGCACCCAGGGGAACACCCCCCCCAGGGGCTCTCTGCCCCCTGGAGCTTCCTGCTGCTGGGGTGGGCTCTGGTGGTGAAGCTTGGCCTGGGACAATGTCTTCCTGCCTGAGCAGAAGGAAACTCTCAGCCCTGGCTCCCTGATTGGGAGCAGGGGGCTTGGAAAGAGCTGGAGGGAGAGTCAGGTTGTAGAGTTGGGGCCTGGAGCTCCATGCTGCTGGGGCAGGGGGACATTGTCCCAGGCTGGGGTCCATCACCAGAGTCCACTCTTGAAGCAGGCAGTTCCTGGGTTCAGGGAGCAATCTCCAATCCCCTGCTCTGCAATTGTGGAAGCTGCCTGATACTGGGGCAGGGAGACATTGTCTCTCATCCCCTGCTGCCTGGCTAACTGGGCATCAAATTTGCTCCTAGTTGCTAGCTGTCTATACATGGCTTACTGCTCAGTAACTACTCAGCAATTCATTTGCTATCTGCATTTGAAGGTAGCAAGTTAACTGCAGAGTAGAGCAAATTACTGCTCAGTGGGTGTGTCTATACATGACCCTGATTGCATATTTGGAGCTGCACAGTCCTGGCAATGCATGGTTATTTTTAGACTCTACATCACCATATCGATGAGCTACAGTGATATAGCTTATTGCTATTGTGCAGTAGCAATATCATCAGAGTTTGTACTGCCGATGCTACATCACTGTAGTAATGAGCTCTGCTAGTGTAGGTCATTGCTACAGTTACATAACATCTCTTGTAGATAGTGAAGGTCTGCATGTGTAGGCAGTGATGCTTATTATGCAGTAATTTGCTCTACTGTGCAGTAATGTATCTTGTGTAAGACTTGCCCTTTGACTCTTATCTATAATATACTACAGTTAGTTGAGAGTTCCCAAAAAATAAAGCGTGCTTATAAACATGCACCTCAGACAATGAAGGGTGGAGGGTGGTGAGTTTGCCTCTCTGACCTCTCTGATCTATGTCTTAGCACTCAGAACTCATAGATAAGCAAACCTGAGACCTGGGTGAGGACTGTTTAAGACTACTGGACTATACTAATCCAATACCGGATTATACTAATCCAGACTAATGGTAGCTACTTGGTATTGTATTTTCAACTTCAGCCAGTCCCCAAAATTATAAAATGTACATAGCTATTTTTCAAGCATAAAACTTTTTTACCTCCTTTATAAACTTTCTTTTAATCTTCTATACTGTAATTGCATATTCTGATTAGCATTAAAAATGTCTAATACTTTTGCTAATTCTGCTAAATTCCTGCTAATGGCTCCTGCTAAATTATCATGGCAATGGGTTCCATAGGTAAATTTGTACAGTATAATGTAGTATTTTTGAGTTTCTGAATTTACTGCTTTTTATGTCTTAGAGATGTTACCATTTGACATGATTTGTATTGGCATCCTTATTTCATGACCCCCTTACACACGTTTCCTCTAAACAATCCAGAGTATTTGTGATTTATATTCACTTGGAAACCTTCTTATTCCTCTGTTAATTTTCTTTGGTCAAATTCAAACATTTCCTCTTCTGTAATATTATTTTTGAGACTGAGTGACTAGAGTCAAACTCATTATTCATTAATTCTTTTGAATCCTAACGTGTTTTTTTTAATACTGTCAATTCACATTGAACAGAGGCCTTAACTGATCCATCCACAATGATTTTTAAAGTATTTTTGTTGAGCTCTTTCAGTTAATTTGTAAAACAGTGAGGAACAACAGTTCAAATGTTTCCTTCCAGTGTACTTTATTTTGTCAACACTGAATTTATTTGCCAAGTTTGAAAAATATAATTGTTTACAAAAATATTTTTCCCACCAGCTCTATTGTCCCTGTCAAGCTGCTCTCAGTTCTGACTAATCCAAGTTGTTTTGAGTAAGATATTCAAAGAAGCCTATAGCCCTACTTCATAAAGGGGAAATCAATGCAAATTAGGACTTAAATAACTTTTAAAGACCTGGGGCTATGTGAGCTAGAAGTGCAAGGGTAAAGTTACACATTACACTTAGATTATACTAACAACACTTAAAATGTGATCATTTGCATGTTAACACTTGTTAAATTATGCTAAATGCCCTCTGAGTATATCAAAGGTAAGCTATTTCAGGCAAGGATTAACTCTGGGCCATGCTACGTAGCTCATGTTAGGGTAACTTCGGTTTGCTCCATAGAGATCAAATGAGCAATTTCCAGTCATCCAGCATGCACTACTCTCAGTATCCTTGCCTGAGGGTTGGAGGCCAGGTGTCTTTTAAATTAAGCCATGCCTCTGCTCACCAGCCATTTAGTGATAAGTCAGAGCTGTGTAGGAAATAGTGATATTAACCCTTAATGTACAAAGGCTAGCACTACTTTCTAACTTTAAAAGCACATGATATTTCACAGATTTTGTATGGTCTAAGTGTGATGTGTAACTTTACCTTAAATCCCATTGCCTCTCACAGAAGTGGTTTTAGAATTCTATCTTTTGTTTAATTTACTACCTCATTGCTGAGGATGAGAGAATGAACATGGAACAACAATGAGCTGTGCTAATTAAATGTACTACAAGATAGCTTTTGGATAACTGAATGATGTGTTTGGTATATGAACCTACATAAAATAGAATTACTAGCTCCTTTCTGGGACTTAGTAAATATATTAACCAGCATAGGTCCTGGTACTGAATCTTGTCTGTACTCTACTGTTAAACTTTTTCATTGTTGAAAATTGACCTTTTATATCTTCTCTAAATTATAAGATGGTCTTGAATCTTGGTCTGTTGTTTATTGGATAGACTGCTGAAAACACAGTGACATCTGTGTGTATTAGGAGGCAGAGTTCAAGTTGCACATTCAGCCCAAACTTTGCTATTTTCTTCTCTCTGAGCTTTCTGGTATTTATCATCAATGTTATCCTCAGTAAAGTCCATTGAATGACGTTGGACCCTATTTTTCAGCCCAGAATAATAAGTATTGATGCTAAGAATTCAGTATATTTTTTCAATAATGCAAAATAGCTTCAGCTGTTTAATAAATGGGAAATGTCAAAATGCTGGGTTTAAAAATTGTTTTCAAGGTATTTTATTCCTTAAAAGCAATGGGCTATGCTTTGAAAAGCCCCTGGAGCTGCGATGCATACAGTTGCATAAATGGTGAAATGCATGTCAGTGTGCAGAAAATGGCAGCAGTCGAAGGTGTTTCTCAAAAGCGCACTGCCATTTTATCCACACTGATGCACATTTTGCCATTTATGCAACTGCAAGCAATGCAGTGCGTGTGCATCAGCTTGCATGTAGAGCAAACTCAATTAACTGAGTCTGCACCACGTGCCAGAGATCCACTGGAGATTGCCATGAAAAAGTATGTATATAAATGCCCAATATCTTCAGGTTATAGACAACATTAAGTTTCTTTTTCTTATGAACCAAATACAGAAGTTTTGTTTCAGTCCTCATTCAGCAAAATCTTCATTCACATCAGTAGAGTTTTGATTGATTAAAACTGAGTACAAATCGGCCTATTATTATTATTTGCCAGAAGGATTCTAAAGTATTACAGTACAATATAACTTTTATTCCCAAACAGTCCGTTACATGTTCACAAGATTTCAGTCCTTTTGAAAAAGAAAAAAAGAAGCGTACACACAGTAGAAGCTAGGGACAGTCCTCAAGCAAGACTATACAACAGTGGTCCACACTTGTAGGGAAATGATTAGGAAAGCTAAGACAGCGCCTGAGTTTGTTAGCCAAGGGAGTCAAGGACAATAAGAAGTCCTTCTTTAGGTACATAGGGAGCAGAAGGAAAACAAATGGAAGCATAGAGCTCCTGCTTAACACCATGGTACAGCTGGTAATGAACACTGAGGAAAAAACTGAACTGATGAATGCCCGCTTTGCTTCAGTATTTCACCATACCAAGGGGAAAGACAAATGAGATAAGAATCACAGGGGGCATGGTGGGAGTGATAGCCTTCCCACTGTGGATGCTGAGCTGTGCAAAACCAACCAAAAAAGCTAGACATTTATAAGTCAGCAGGACCAGATGGACTTCACCCAAGAGTGCTGATGGAACTGGCTGAGGTTACTGTGGAACCCCTGGCAAAACTTTCAGAAATTGTGGCACATGGGGGAGATCCCTAAGGACTGGAAGAGGGCCAACATTGTGCCCATCTTCCAGAAGGGGAAGAGGGAAGATGTGGGCAACTATAGGCCAATAAGCCTAACCCCCATCTCCAGGAAAATCCTGGAAAAACTCATTAAAGAATCTATGTGCGATATGCTCATTGAGGGTAAGATTCTGAATGACGGCCAGCATGGCTTCACTGTGGCCAGGTCTTGTTTTACCAATCTCATCTCCTTCTATGAACAGGTCTCTCACCACCTGGACACGGGAGAGAAGGTTGACATTGTATACTTAGACTTTCAAAAGGCTTTTGATCTAGTATCCCATGATATGCTTGTGGAAAAATTGGAAGATTGTGGGCTTAACTGCTCAACAGTTCAGTGGGTGGAAAACTGGTTTCATGGTAGGATCCAGAGAGTTTTCATGAATGGATCTGTATCATCCTGGTGAGAAGTGGCTAGTGGCGTCCCTCAGAGGTTCATGCTTGGACCGGTGCTTTTCAACATCTTTATCAATGATTTGGACATGGGGGTGAAAAGCTCACTGGCCAAGTTTGCAGAAGACACCCAGTTATGGGGGAGCATGGTCATGCCAAAAGATAGGTTGCAGATACAGGTGCACCTGGACAGGCTGGAGAGTTGGGCAGACCAGAACCAGATGAAGTTCAACACTCAGAAGTGTTAGGTGCTCCATCTAGGGGCAAAGAATCCCCAACATACCGACAGGCTTGGTGGTGACAATTTGACTTGCACCACAGCTGAAAGGGACCTAAAAGTAGTGATTGAACATCACATGAACATAAGCCAGCAGTGCAATGCTGTGACCAGCAGGGCAAACAACACACTAGCATGCATTAACCTTTGCATCTTATGCAAAACTAAGGAAGTGATATTCCTACTGTACTCTGCACTGGTGAGACAGCAGCTGGAATACTGCATACAGTTCTGGGCACTGCATTTCAACAAGAACATGGAAAAACTTGAGAGGGTCCAGAGAAGAGACACCTGTTTGATGAGGGACTTGCAAGAAAGCCATACGGGGAGAGGCTGAGGGACTTGGGCCTCTTCCATCTACAGAAGAGAAAGCTGAGAGGGGACTTGGTAGCAGCTGACTGGTACATCGGGGAGTACATCAAGAACTTGGTTAACAGCTGTTCACCGGGGCACCCCTGGGGAAGACCAGGAGCAATGGATACAAACTCCTGGAAGGCCAATTCAGGCTGAATTCCAGGAAAAACTCCTTCACAGTCAGGGTGTCCAGACTGTGGAATAAACTCCCTCCAGTGGTGGTGCAGTCATCTACCCTGGAAATCTTCAAAAGGAGACTGGACAGTCACCTCGCTATGGTCATTTGACCTCAGTTATCTTTTCCTGCCTAGTGCAGGGAGACTGGACCTGATGATAAACCAGGTCCTTTCCAGCTCCTAATAATCTATGAATAAGATCAGAGAATGTGTTTTATCTACAGAGGAGAGGAAAAGAAAGAACATTTCACATTTAAAACTCATTTTGAATTCAGAGGCAGAACTGGAAGACTTATTCACAAGTTACTTCCGTCACAGAAAGTTAATTTAATTTGCTAGTAGCCTGATTTTCATGCAAGAATACCAAGACATCTGACATGGCATTCTTTCTCTGATTTAAATTGTTTCCACCAATTCCAACACTGCTGTTTACTTTACCAGTCTTCATGGTTCAGTCGCCAGATGATTAGAGAGAGGAAAATATCTAATATCCCTTTAAAAATATCCAAGAATAATTAACCTTTAATATAAACCTTTGAGCTACTTAGAGAAGAATCATTAAACAATAATGGAAACAATAGGCTTTTATAATTAAACTTCACTTGAAAGGCGTTTCTGGTATTTGCTGAGCTTGCCAGAATACTTTCTTCAGGGCCAGACTGTATCTGCTCTTGACAACACTTCTGAGTTTTACTAGCCCTTTTCCAGACTTCCACCCTAAGCCCCAAAGTTCCACTTAGGTCGCATAGGTGACGAGATGTCCCTTGTGGATTTTGCCTTTTATCAGGAAAAGCCTTCCTTGCATATGTTTTGCAGGCTGCAGTTTGGCTCACTTGTGGAGGAAAAAGTGCTCACTGCTGACTCCCACTCTCTCTGTATCACAGTGCATCAGTATAGCAGGCAGCTGACATGGGATAGTCATTCTGCGGATTTTACTCAAGAGCTCTGGCTTTATGCTCTTACCGCCTGCTCTTTTGTCTGCCTGCTGAGATGCTGACTTCTTTGGGCGTGTCCAAATGAGCATGGCCATGAAGTATGCGACCGCAAACACATCTGCAGCACAACATACCACAAAGTCAGGCGTTCTCCATGCTGTAAAGGATTTCTTGTTTTGTTTGTGTGATGTATTTCAGAAAGTGTTTCCTTTTCTTTTTAACTATCATTAGGCTAGGTACAGACATTCATTTTTACTGATATAAGTGTTCAGAAACAGTTTACACTCAGAACACGTTTGGCATACAAAACTGGTCTATATCCATAAAAGAACAGGAGTTTGACACACACAGACTGGTTTAAAACCTGGTATAAGATTTTTCTATCCTCCCTTTCCCCTCACTCCTCAAAGGATGAATGTGTTCTGTTTACTACCAATATAAACTACGCTGCTTACAGAAAACCGTGTAACTTAGATCAATTCTGTCTTGAGTTTTTTGAATGTCCCTAAATAGCTCACTTTTCTCTGATTGAGGCTAGCAAGGTATTTTGGCTCAAATGTTATGAAAGAAGTCTGCTTGTTAAAGACCACCTGGTGAAAAAGAGGCATCAGTAAGAACACCAGTATCCTTGGGCCTCCTCTCTTCCGGTGTCGAGTTTCAGAGCCTGTGCAGGAACTGAGTAGCATCAGAAAGCTCAGAGAAGAGACTGGAAGAGGGGAGTAAGGTGGAATGTATAGCGCTGAAGGACAGAAATGAATGGGAGAAGTCAGCAGTCCTAGGGAAGTGAGAAATAGGGAACAGAAAGTCATAATGGGTGTCAAAGGAAAAGGGACTGTCAGAGGAAAGGTGGCAAAAGTGACAAACAAACACAGTGGCAAAGAACTAAAATGTGGGGAACAAATGGAGATGCAAAGCTACAGAGGAAATCACAGATCAAGAG
>NW_017728949.1:70751455-70762897 GCF_001723895.1 Crocodylus porosus
AGGAAAAAGGAGAACTTGGGTTTGACTATGGAATCAGGGATCAACCTAAACAGAGAAGTCTCATTTGGCTAGGCTTTCCCAATCCAAGAAGACAACAGTAAGAAAAGGCTTTCAGAGTTGTTGAGCTAAAGCTGGATTGTGGCCAATTCTATAGTAACTATAAGTACTGTAAGAAGCAAGCATAAAACAATACTCTATTAATAGACCTGTGAAAATCTAGGTATATTATGTTCATCATCATGTCCTATCATCCTAGTAAACCTATTTACCCTGTCAAAGAACAGTATCCATTCAATATAGGATCATTTTTTCATAATAAATCTAGATTGGGAGCTAAGAGTTGCATTAT
This sequence comes from Crocodylus porosus, assembly GCF_001723895.1. Taxonomy (NCBI): domain Eukaryota; kingdom Metazoa; phylum Chordata; order Crocodylia; family Crocodylidae; genus Crocodylus; species Crocodylus porosus. The sequence continues at coordinate 70,751,805 of NW_017728949.1, forward strand.
GAGGTCCTGCTAAGAGGTTAAGTTTTTTTTTCATGAATAATTTTCACTAGAATATACAAAAACCCCATCTTGGCTATTAAGGGTCAGTAGGACCCATTCTTTATTGTACCTATAAGTGAGCACCTTGAAAACAAGTTGTTTAACAATAATGTTGTTGCTTAGTAACAAAGTTGCTGTCTAGCAAAGTTCATGCTACTGTATTTACATTTTAATAAAATAACCTACTGCCTCTGTGATGTAAAAGCAAAATAATATGTTCTAAATTTGTTCACCCTTTGTTTAAAAATGGTTTCAGAAGATTATATAAATCATAGAATTGTAGAACTGGAAGGGACTGTAAGATCATCAAGTCCAGTCCCCTGCTATGGGCAGGAAGTTACTGGGCCCAGACAAGATCAATGCCTATGTAGCCTCCTCTTGAACACCTCCAAGGATGGTGACTGCACCACCTCTGCTGGGAGTGTGTTCCAGATTCTTGTGACCCTTAGAGAGAAGTTCTTTCTTATATCTAGCCTGAATTTATCCTATATAAGCTTATATCCATGCGTCCTTGTCCTTCCTTGAAGTGGCTTCCTGAAGAGTTGCTCACCAAATTGTGGTGTTCATGCCTGATGTACTTATAGGCATCTATCAAGTCACCGCTCAGCCATCTTTTACTCCAGCTGAGCAGGCCAAGTTCCCCAAGTCTTTTTCCTTATAAGGCCTATCCTTCATGGCCTTGACTATGTGGGTGGCTCTTCTTTGCACCCCCTCAAGCTTATCCATGTCCTTCTTGAAGTGTGGTGCCCAGAACTGGACACAGTACTTCAGGCGGTGCTAAATAGAGAGGGAGAAGCACCTCCCTGGATCTATTGGACACATATCAACTGATGCACACCAGAGTTTTAGTTGCCTTTCTAGCAACCTCATCACACTGCTAGCTCATATTTATCTTCTGGTTGATTACAAACCCCAGGTCTCATTCAGATGCTGTGCCAGCTAGTGGGCTACCATCCATCATGATGTTGTGGTGAGGGTTCTTCCTACCCAGATGAAGGACTTTGCACTTATCTCTGTTAAACTTCATCTAATTCCATTTTGCCCATGAGTCCAGCCTGTCAAGGTCATCCTGGATCTTGATCCTAAAGTTGTGCTATAAGGATTTTCAAATCTAGGGAAAAGATAAATACAAAACATGCAAACACACATGGCATCTATATCTGGAAGTATTTTTATTAAAGTGAAAATAAATAATGGCATTTTCATGTGGCTTGGAAACTATATTGGGCTCTATCTTCATCTGGTTTGTGTTAATGAGAATTGTATTGGTTGATATCTTGTTATTACACTACAATATACTTCTACATCCCTGCATTGCAATTATGAAAAGAGGCCAGTTCATATAAGTTTAAAAATTCATCCTTAGTTTTTACTACTGTGCCCTAGGATTACAGTACATTAAAGTCATACTTTGAATGCAGGCCAAAACAATAGATTTTATTAAAAAATGAACACGTAGCTTTGTTTTCATAGACTTTTAAACATTTTTTACAAGCATAGGTATGTGCATATGCCTTTTTTTCAAGCAATAATACTTGTGCATCCAGATTATCAACTGCATACTCAACTGTGCTCAGAAGACATTTGTGAGTATAAACACAAAAGGAATTCTGGTCTAGCCTGTCTTAAATAGAAAGTCTACAGAATATATTTAGGGCCATATGTACATGAACAAGTGAATATTATATAGGAAAATAAGCTTTGTCCTATTCTGAACTGCTAAATTTTCAGTATTCAGGAACTTGTAGTTTCTGACAAGGACTCTTCAATTTCTTAAGTGTTTTAAACTAGGATTCCATACCAATGCTCACAAGGAGTTAATGGGAAAATTTCCATTGTGAAGTTCAAGGGGTTGGATCAGGCCCTAATTTGTTTTGATAATTTATTCATGATGTAAACATTTGAAGGTCCTGGAGTTGATTTGAAGTTTGAGTTCTACCTTGTGGGCACGTCTACATGTTTAGTAAAGTGCTGTAATTACAGTGCATTAAGTTTAGTACCTGTAATTAAGGGTACTACGTTAATGCACTGTAATCAGCCCTACTGCACATAAGCCACGGTGCATGGTTTTTTTGGTGATGATAATGCACAGTAGATTAATTCTACTGTGCATTAGCACACATTTTGCCCATCGTGCTAATGTGCAGTAGAATTAGTCTACTGTGCTCCAAACACCTTGCGTAGATGTGCTCTCTGTAGCTTATTGTTGTGCAAATAAAATCCTACTGAAGGAACACCAAATGTATTTCTACTGTCATGGCTTCTCTTTTCAATAATAGCCAGTGTGCTGAATGACTAAAGACTTACAGTTTGAACGATTCCTGCAGTATATTTTAGCCCTATTAGCAGCAGTTTCTGTTGTTATCACACAGTAGACCTACATAGCCTGCAACTGAAAAAAATAAAAGCCTTTTAATGCAATGCTACTATGTATTAGGTTCTTAGATTCACACTGGGCGCATCTATACAAGATGCTGAATGTGCAGTAGCATAATTCTATGGCAGACAAAAAATGCACTAATGCACAGTAGAATTCGTTTACTGCACATTTGCATCACAAAAAGGCCATCAGCTGGCACTACTGCACAGTAACTCCAGTTATTGTGCATTCAGGTTGTGCCTATTATTACAAGTATGCACAAGTATTATTGCCTGCTGTGGAGTTTAACACTGATATTCCACTCTCATCCCATGTGTGTACTGCTTCCACGTCTATTGCAGCCACTGTGCTGTGCATGCAGGGATGTCAGAACAACACCTGCTAGCTTCTCCAAGAATTAGGATCTCACCCTAACTCTTCTTTTACAGTTTCCTTATCCCACAGATAATTATTTATTTCAGACTATTTCCTCTTTTCTGTCCTTTTTCATCTTTGTTTTCAACTATTTGTAAAGGTGTTAAGATTGATTACATTCTCTCCATTTCTTTTTAGCCACCATTTGTCACAGTTGTGGGAAAACATCAAAATGAAGGCTACCTCTATTAAACAGGAAACAATATAAATCCCAAGCAATCTGTCCTTGTATAAGAAAAAAAAATAGGACACTTTTTTTCTCTCTCTGTCTAGATTTGATTTCCCCACATAAATCCACACTTGCACATACTCAACCCACACATCCTTCCACACATGGTGAAAACTGTGAAAAAGTAAAAACTAGTATATCAAACATTTTAGAAATAATTGTATGTTACCTAGTGAAACACACTCTGGGTTAAGCTTCCTGAGATGCAGTTGGATTGAAATCTGATTCATACAAATTCAATTATGCCTGTGACTAAAAAAAAAAACAAAAACACAATTAAAAACAGAATTTAAAACTACAGATTAAATGGATTCCATACTTGGAGAAAGGGATTTTTTTTTAAATTATTAAAAGGAAATTACTTTTTAATTTTATGTATTCATCAATTTGTAAGTTAATGAAACTAATGAAGCAAGAAATGAAATGGAAATTCCAAAAGTTTGCATTTCTAGACTGAGTTTACTTGCCATGAGCAATCCCAGAAAGCCCTATTACTACCAATTAGAACTAAATGTAATAAATAGCCTAATTACAAGAACATTTCTATTAGATATCCAACATATAATTTACAAATGTCTTAGATGTCTGCCTGAAGGAGTATCTGCTGGCCAGCATGAGGCTGAAGGAATACTGTAAATGTGCATAAAATGTGCTCTAGAAAATATAGGATTTCTATTAATTTTTTTTCCCCTGAAAACAATGTCTGCTCAGCTTTCTGTGTCAACATAGCATTGTAATGAATCACTTGAAGCTGAAAGATGTAAGGACTGTGGAAAAAGCAGATGTAGGGAAAATAATGTTTGAGATATTTTGTTCCTTCCATTCATGTAAAAAATCTGGGTGGATGGTGGGGAGGGGAGAGAGTCATTTGAAAAAGTGAATGTCAAACTTTTGGCAAATTTGAATCGGTTTAAGTCAGCAAGACCTGACAGAATTAACCCCAAAGCCCTGAGGAGGGAGACACTGTTGAGAAATCCTAGAGGCACTGGAAGTAATATCTGCAAACTCATGAATGACAGGTTAAATCCCAGTGGAATGGAAACAGGCTAACATTGTATTCATTCCTAAAATGGGAAGAAGGGAGGGCCCAGAAAATTGTAGACTGGGCAGCCTAGCTTTAAATAGCTTGGAACTTACTAGAGCAAATGCTAAAACATTCAGTTTGTGAAGAACTCTAGGAGAAAAGGGTGGTCGCTCGCTCCCAATCTAGATTTGTTACGAGGAAATGATGCTATAGCAACTGACTACCCTTCTTTGATCCAATATGTAGTTTAGTGGTTGATGGGATATGATAATGGACATAATCTACATGGACTCTAGTAAAGTTCTTTATAGAGACTCACATGGCATTCTTATAACTAAGTGGGAGAATGGGAGCTAGATAGAACTATCTTTAGGCGATATGTAATTGTTCCTGAGTTGGACTCCCACTAGATGGCTATGTCTGAGTCCCACTATCCTGGGCTCAAATTCTGTGGTGTGACTGTGGCAATGACCCTTTCCTTAGCCTCTCTGGCACACTTCCTGAGTACAGGTTGTCTATTAGAAAAATAAGACTTTGTTTGTCAGCTGTCTTGGATCTCCAGGTACAACGCTGAATCACCTGTTCCCAGTGGCTTAAGTACACCCTTCCCCCGAGCTCCCAGACCATTCTTTGGACTTAGAGAAGAGTCCACCTTTACATGGCTTTCCTTCTAAACTGAATCTTTCTATCTTCTAGGCAGCATCTTCCCTCTTCCTTGGTAAGGCTGCAGTAAAAAGCAGGATTTTCCTGCTATAACAACCCTCAGTTCTTCTCCCATACTCAAACTTCTTTTAAGGCAACTGGTAGGAAATATTTCTTTTCATAATCTCTCTCCCATTTTGTCAGGTGATCAAGGTCTCCTATCAGGATTACCTCCAAGGTAGTAGACATGTTAGTCCATTTGTATGGGATGGTTAGGATAGGGAAGACCCTATGTTAAGCAGGGGGTGTGACTAGATGACCTGCAGAGGCCCCTTCTGGGCCTATGTTTCTATCTTTCTGCACGTGGTGTGGGTAATCATTAAAGTTTAAACATCCTCCTTTGTTCCTACTTGCTCCTAGACATGTGACAGCCCTGACAACATACGGCTTAGACATTCATATAAACTGAGGCATTCAGTGATACAGCACTTTCAAGCTGCAACCAGAATTCATAAATTGTACATAGGCAGATTCCTTGACTTGTCACAGCTTGTTAACAAGTCAGCTGTGAATATAAAATATTCAAATATGCTGTAGGTGTGAAGTTAAAAATAAACAGAAAATGTATTAAAACCTTCCTTCGTTCTCACTGGTTAAATGTTTAAGTCATTTGTTTCTTCAGAGTTACTTTGCTATTACCCAAGCATGTCTGAAGGGAGAAGTTGACCTGAGGTGTTCAAACATCCTTAAAGCATATTTTCAAAGTAATCAAATTGTGTTCTTTTCCTGTTGGCAATAACAGTCCACGAAGACCTCTGATCCTGCAGTCAACTCCCCACAGATAGGTAGGTACCTGTGCCTACACAGAATCAGTTTCAGTATTTGGGTTGATTACTGGAAATATCTAGTATCGCCTTAATTAATAGAAAACTGAATATTAACATTTAAAAATTTTAATTCTAAATCAAATTCAGTATTCTCTGTGATGCTCTTTTTGATTGTTTTACAGAATTAGTCTTACAGACCTTAGGTGTGTACAGAAAATGCTCTGTGCGCATTTTACAGTGCTATAATTTAGAACACTTTTTATAGCACTATAAAGTTACAGTGCTTTAAACTTGACAGAAGTGAAGTGTTTAATGGTGGAGGGTTGGGGACAGGGCTCTGAGCCTCCCTGCACTTTCCAGGCTGGCGAGTGCTCTGCAGCCTCTTGGGGCTTCACCACTGGTCAGAAATTTGACTAGTGCACAGATGTTATTTAAAGTGCTGTTAAATATGGTACTTCAAATGTAATAAAAAAATGCACTTTGCTGGAAGTAGCAGCACTTTAGTTTGACCTGGCTCTGTACTGTGTGTATAGAGTGAACTTCACCAGGACTTTTTGGTGCTTTTATCTAAAAGTTGATTCAATCAGCTATTAAAAAGCACCCAAAAAGCCCTGCTAAAGCAGCTAATCTATACAAATTTTGAGTGAGCCAGATCCAACTAATGCGATGCCTTTTCTGGACATGTGTTGGGCTTGGTGCGCAGTTGCTCAGAGTTTATAGTAAAGCACCATTTTTGGTGGTGGAGCTACAAGCAGCCTCATTAACAAGGGTTAATTTAAAGCACTGTCCCCATTTTAAATTGCTGTAAAACCATGCACTTCTGTTAAGTCATGGCAATAAAGTGCTTTAAATAGCAAAAAAATAAATTTCTGTGTACAAGTTGGTTTCATTCTATTTAACCTCATATAACATTTTGATTTCCTCATTCATATAAATCCAACACATCGAAGTCATCTGTCCCCAATAACTACATCCACTGTATGGGGACAGTTCATGGGCTGGATTCAGAGTCCAGGCCTTGTCTGCAGGTTTGATCTGGGGGGGCAGAGCTGTGTCTTATAACTTGTGGAGCTGGGATTTGGCAGCAGCAACACCATTAATTGGTGTGGCTCCCTGGCCCATGGAAGCAGTGCTCTTCCTACTACCACATTTCTGACCCTGTGGGCAGCCCCACAGGTCAGATAATGTAGCTTCATACTGTCATAGGAAAGTGGGTCTGGAAGGGAACTCACATGGCCATCTAATTCAGCCCCTGCTCAAAACATGATTATTGCTGACTACCCATCTCAGCCAAGTGTCTGTCTAACCTGCTATTGAAAATTCCCTAGGACGGAGATTCCACAGCTTCTCTAGGTATACTGTTCCAATGCCTGACCACTGTCATAGTCAGAGAGTTTCTCCTAATCTTCAACCTAAATTTCCCATACTGCAACTTGAGGCCAATGCTCCAAGTTCTGTATTTCACAGCTACAGAGAAAAGTCCGTCTTCTTCATCATCTCTGATCACTCATGCTCTGGATCTAGCTTGTGGCACTCACCACAGGTCTGGAAATTTGGTGGCAGGCTGAGAAGTTGCAGCATTAATTGCCACAGCTCCAGGAGCCATGGCAATTAATTATGCTACCACTTACCAGACTGCCAAATTTCCAGACGTGAGGAGAGCCTCATGAGCTGGAAAGCCTGATCTGTGGGCCAAATCCAGCCCACATGTCGTATCTTGGTCACAACAACCAGCAACACAACAGAACCATACCTTAAGAACAGCAACCAGCAACACAATGCAATTCTGGCAGTACCATGGAGTGCAGAACCTACATACAGATACTCAGTATGCAACAGGAACCTCGGAAGGTCCTTTTATATTAATTTTTGTTAAGGCTTTAGATTTATGTCTCAGGTTGTTTCTGTATGCTGTTGTTACCCGAAACAAAATTGAGAACTAATAACTTAAGGTAAGGGCAACCAAAGTATGGCCTGCAGGCTGGATCCAGCCCACCAGGCAATTTCATCTAGTCCACAGGTGCCCACCAATTAACTGTACCCCACCTAGCCCACGTGCTTTGCTCCCACCCTTCTGCATGGGAGGGCTCCAGCCCTGGCCCTATCCCAGCCCACACATACAGATTCTTGGTGGGGCCACTACTGTAGCCACTGGGGGACCTGCTCGGCTTCCCAGGCCTCCAGTGGTTCCTTATGTCCATGCTGCAGCGCTCACTCAGGGCAGCAGGTAGGGAAGTGGCAGCAGGTGGCAGGAACATGAAGCCCAGGGTGCACACCCAGCATGGAAACAGAAGCACAAGGCTAGGATGGGCAAGGTGTGGGTGTTTTGGGGTTGTGGGGTGTGAGGGTGGGGGACTGTGGAGACCCCCCCCCCATGTGCCCTCTCCCATGGTGCACAACCCCTGTTGCTGTCAGCAGAAGCAGCAGGTAGCGGGCCTTTGGGGTGCTAATGGCCTACACAGGCATAGTTAGGTGGTGCCACATGGCTCCAGTCACTTCTAGGAGCTGCATGTAGTGGCAAAGAGCAGAGCCAGGCCAGTCTACCTCTATGTGTAGGACTTCCTGTGGCTCACACGCAGCTCCTAGGACATGTGCATGACTGGGGGGAAGCCCCGCATGATGGAGCCAGATGCCTTCCCCACTTGCAGTCACATGCAGCTCCCAGGACTCTGTTGAAAGTGGCAGGGATCCCCACTTCCTGCTTCCTGATAGAGTCCCAGAAGCTGCATATGGTGGCAGCCAGGAGGGCCAGGCTGTTGACTCCATCATGCAGGGCTTCCGCTTGGTAGCATGTGAGTCCTGGGAGCTGCACGTTAGCTGCAGGGAGTCTCACATGATAGAGGTGGGCTGCCTCGGCTCCACTTCTTGCTACCATGTGCAGCTTCTGGAAGTGGCTGGAATTATGTACCACTGGGCAGCTATTCCTGCGCAGGCCATGAGCACCCCAAGGCCCCATTGTCTGCTGCTGCTGCCGCTGGTGATAGTGGCTGTGTGCCATGGGTGGTGGGAGGGTGGTTTGTGGATGATTCCCCATTTCCCCTCTACCCTCTCTCATGCCTTATAAACCTCACACACCCATACCCACACCCTGGCCACACACCCCACCACCTCCCCACATGTACACATACCCACTCCCTCCAGCATATCCTATGGCCCCTCACACACAGCCACACACCTCACCATGAACACACAGCCACTCCCAACTATACCCCACTTACCCCCCCTACACACACACCCCAACACAATATACAAGGGTAAGACTTTATTTTTTTAGCTATTATCCAATCACCTCTACATACACTATGCAAATTCACATAAATCAGGACAAAAATATATTTTGAAATAAAATTAAAATATGTTATACTAAAAGTCAAACATCTACTATATGATTTGTTTTTTTTTCCAGGTCTAAGATGGCAAACCCCCTCCCAAAAGGAGAACTTCCAGGGGCAATAGGAGGGACTTCTGGTGGCAAAGGCCAGGGGTTAGGAGCAGGACTTCCCGTCCCAAAATGGTGACCAAGAGGAACGACACCTGCCAAAGGGTGGGGTTACTCTTGCAGCCCTCAGCAGCTCACCAAAACTCATTAAGCATCCCTCCAGCCAAACCAATTGTCCATCTCTGACTTTGGGTATGGGCAGGAATTCATTTACAGTGCTATGGGGGTATCCAAGTGTTGTAGTCCCTGGCTGAGGCACCACAAACTCACTCCAAAGGTAAGTGCCTCAATCTGGGGCCAGTAAGGGATTACTCTTTTCCTTCCACTCTTGGAGGCTGCCTTGTCCCATGTTGGAGAAATGGGCAGGCTGTTAAGGATCAGCTGGCAGCTGCTTAAAAGCAGCAGCTGCCAAATCAGCTGAACAGTAACCAATCAACTGAGCCAGGCACCAGCCTAACAGTAACAGCTGAGACAAAGTCACACTGCTGCCTGCTTCAACAATCAGTTGTGCACCCACAGTGACCATAGTGGCTGTTGCCCACTCAACAGATCAACTCTGCTGGCTGCAGCAGTTATTGCTAGCTCTTACAGGAGTTTCTGAAATGGCAGTGGCTGCAGTGGACTCCCAGAAGGGCTCCCTAACAGCTTGTCCCCGCACACTGTTTCTCCTTCTCCCCCTTGGACCTGGGGAGAAGCTGAGGACTGTGGGATGCTGGGGGACCTAGACACCCCTGTACAGTTATCACACATAGTGCTGCAACACTGAGAAGGTCTTTTTTGAAAGAGGCAATATTTGGCAGCACTTTCACCTTATTTTTTAGCACTACAAACAGCTTGATCTGTGGTCTGCTTGCTTTTTGTAACACTACAAGGGTGTATATATAGCACTACAAGTATCAGACCTGCCCACTGGCTTATGGTGAAGCTATGCAAAATGATTAATTTCTACTCCATAAGATTATGTAAACATATAAATAGCCATGGGTTTTTTAAGCTGTGGTATTTCCAAATTTGATATTTTCAATATTTATTACCAGCTTTGGGGGCATGACGTGGTCAAGTTCAAAGTCTATAGTAGAGTTCCTACTACTTGGGGCAGGATCTTGTACTTTGTGGAAAATAGGACACTTTTCAAAATATGCAGTCTCTTTTTTTTTTTTCACTTTCCTTAGTTTTTTACCAGCACTACAACTCCACAAGAGTCATACTGTGAGAGGGAGAGGTATTGGGTCTGGGGAATCCCTGGGGAACCAACCCGTGACCCAAACCCTCCCTCTTCATACTTACCGCGGAGGAAAAAAGGAACAGCTGGAAGCTTCATATCTGGGGTGCATGGCGGCTCAAAATGGGGTCACACAGTGTGGGAAGAGGAACGGCCGGTCCAAGTCCCTGGTTCCAATCCAGGAGAGGAGAGTTGTAGGCAGAGGGGCAGGGCACACCTGAAGGTCTCTGGTCCAAAGCTGGGTGAGGAAAGAGAGACACGGAGGGGTCAGGCATGCCTGGGAGGATCCTGCTCAGAGCTAGAGAGAGAGCAGAACTCCAACGGGTGGGACAGGCTTAGAGAGCCCCAGCCCAGAGAGAGATGCCAAGGGGTGAGACAGACCCCAAATTCTGGAATTGGAGGAGTGAGGCATGCCTGATGAAGCTCAACTGGGAAAAAAAGAGAGAGAACCAGATGGGGAGAAGTGCAGTAAGCCCAGGGATACCCTACTGGGAGCCAGAAGGAGAGAGCTGCACATGGAAGGGCATGGCAGACCTGCACAGTCTTCATCCTGAACCAGCAAGGGAGGGAGAAGGGGTGGAACCAAAGGCTTGCAGTGGGGAACAAAGGAACACAGCGACAGAGCAACATTAAGAAAAGAGAACAAATCATTAAGAAGTTTTGTTGAAACTGCAGAAAAAAAGGCCAGGAACTGTTTATTCTTATTTTGTTTAGCTTTCCTTGAACTCTAAGTTTGACCCTGAATTGATTCACAGGGTTAAGGTGGCATAAAGAAATGGGGCAGGGTATGGTTTCATAGACATTAGGGCTGGAAGGGACCTCGGGAGATCATCGAGTCCAGCCCCCTGCCCAAAGGGCAGGAAGTCAGCTGGGGTCA
>NW_017728949.1:70762997-70770919 GCF_001723895.1 Crocodylus porosus
AGGATCCCAGCAAGATAAGCATCCAATTTACTCTTGAAATATGGTGGAGCCCCATATTTCCAAATAACCACATGTTGCAATGCTGTGCCACTGAGAGCATATTTCTTCTGTTTATTTTCTTGTGGAACATCCTCCCAGAAATGATAACAATCATTATTAAACATAGAAGTAGTGGCAGGCATTATATTTTCATCTGGGAAGAGTTAAAAAGGGGTAACATAGAACCTCTTTTCTCCTATAAAGCAGAAGAGGAAGACATCATCTCATAAGAGCCATAAGCCCTATAGCACCTACAGTTGACACATACTCAATAAACCTAATTAACTTTGCTCCTAATGTAGCAGAAAAGTTTGGGCCCCTGTCCATTGAAGCAGCATTTGATATGAAAGCATTGCTCCAGGGGTGACATAGTAGTTCAGACTCCATTTCCGTTACAGTAAAATGACTAACCAACCCCTTGATCTGATCACTTAGAGGTGAAGAATTCTGCATCAGACTGAATACTGTAACCAATTAAATCCCTCAAAGGTTCTCACAGTACAGGAGTTAATTCCAAATAAGGACTAAAATGTATCATGTATCAAATGCGAGTTCTTTGTTTTTTCAAACAAATGATCTGCTAGTTGAAGGCTTGAAGAATATCCACTTTACTCAAGTGCCAGATATAAAGCTTTTCAGGATAATGTATTGCTTCTTTTGATCCTGTTTTGGCAAAGTCCCAGTATGTTTTACTGTAAAAGGAATTTTTTTTTTCCTGCTGAGCCCCAGAAACAATGGGGTGGGGTGGGGGGGAGCACAGATCCTGTACTCCAAAACAAAAGAAAACAAAAGCACTTCATATATCATCTTTGATGCATCCAGTATCCTTACTTTACCTCTATCTGGGCATGTTTACACAAGACGCTTATTCTGCATTAGCCTAATAACACTGCACAGTAGTGTGGCAGTTAAAAACTGTGCTAATAGCTTACTGCACAGTGTTACTAGGCTAATGTGCAGTAAGCATCACAAAATAACTGTGCACTGGTGCTACTGTGTAATAACCCTAGTTAATGTGCATTTCATTAGTATTTTATTAAGCACGTACTAAACTAAGGCACATAAATGAAAGTGTAGATGTGCCCATTGTCTATGTTTATAATTGCAGAGCTTTGAGCCTCAGATACTTCCATGTTATCCCTGAAGTGCTTTCTTCATGTCATATTTGTTCTGAGGAAACCTTCAAAGGACTGGAATTTCCTTTTGCCTGAACTTCACTCTTGAACTTCCCGGCACTATTAGAAAGCAACTTATTTTTCTCAGCTGAAAGGCTGTATAGATGTTCAGCATTGCTCTTAGAATCACTAGCTAATATATCAAGATGTCCCAGCTTATGGCTAGTGCTATTTGCTTGGGACTTCAGATTACTCACCCTGACAACCAAGGGGTCTAACTTCAAATATAGGCTTGTGCTCATGGACTATTTCAGATTTATGACAGAGCTTTAGATAAAGTGTGCAAATCAATGAATCACGGAATGGTCCTTCAGAAAGAAGTTGGGTTTTGCCATTCAAAACTTCACACTGAAAAAAACCCACTGGACTTGGGCCACTTAGTCACATTTTACACTGTAAAAACATTATGCTGCTGAGTCACTTTGTCTTAACTGTTGGATATTATCTAAACTATGGACTAGATTCAGCTTGGGTTGCCCTGGTTTTGCTGGCAACAAATAAAGGATAGGATCCCCAAGCACCTTCTTTCTTAGTATGTAGTTCACAGCCAACTTAGTGCCAAGAGTTGCCAATGCAGACAAGAGAAGAAGGGTAGTTAAGGATATCTTAGTTTGCCTAGACAGCTTTAGCTGGAAATCCACTGAATAAAGCTGGTACTGTAATTGGAAAATGCCCATCATTGTCAAGTAAAGTGATGGTGTAGACACTGCCTTTCAGACATGAAGTCAAAGGTTACCCTCCATTCATGAGCAGTGGCCTCAGCTATATCATGGAGATGTGGTATTCTACAAAGAATTAATCACTTTTAGCCATATCTGGAATCTATATTCCATTTGTTTTTCTGTTTCATATACAGGATGAGTCATTTTAGTTTTTTGCTTTTGTTAGATATCTGTGTTCATATTTGGGAATGCAAGGGCAAAGAAGTACATATTGCGCCTTCAGTGAAAGGTTGCAAAATTGTGATGGTCCTTAGAAACTGTGGGAGTTCATTCCATATCTGTACCAGGTCCCAAGAAAATCCCAGGCCTTCACACAGAGTATAAAGTGTTATTGTACCTAGGAGCATAATTATCAATTGTGGTCCTCATCTCTAAGCTTTATGTAATCTTTCAGAAATCCCAGTCTTATGCCAATAATTACTTTGAAAATAAGGGATGAGACCCTGCAACTTACTTAAACTAGCACTTCATCTGTTGCACCTCACTGGCAAGAGATGGGCATCTGAATGCCATTTGTATACCAGATGCAATTAATATGAGTGCCCCACTTTTCCTAACAGTTTCATATAGGGTTTTGGGGCCACTCTGGTCAGGGCAATAAACTTGGCTTCAAATTTTTGTTCTTTTAATACAACATCTAAAAATTTTCTGAGTACAAATACTCCAAATATTCCCATCTTAAATATACATTTCAATGGGTGTGTCTACACAAGACACATTAATGAGCATTAGCCTAATTTAATGCTCATTACAGGCACTCATCTACACATGTGTGCCCTTAATTAACATTCAAAATGGTGAAATTCAGCTAATCACACCTAAATTTGATCCCTGCAAATGCAGGGATCAAATTTAGGTACGATTAGTTAAAGCACCTTAATGCATGTGTAGACACGACCCAGCACTAACTTTAGTGCTGGGTTTGCCTAGCCACTAGGGGCACATGGCAGGGCTGCAGGGACTTAGCACTAACTTCAGTATGATGCATGTGTAGACACTGACAGAGCTGGCTGGGGCACAAGGGTGCTTTAGTGCAGGGGTTGCCTGCCTGCTAGCCCCATACTGCAGGGGTTACCCTTGTGCCCCAGCCAGCCCCACCGCAGCATGTTGAGCCAGGTCAGAACAGCCCTGGGCTGGCAGGTTGACCCCCTGGTGCCACCGCTAACTGAGGCTGCTCCAACTTGGCTCAATGTCGTGTGGTCCCAAGTGTACATGCAAACATGGTGCCCAGAAGCAAAAAATTCTGGTGCAATATGCACCAAAATTTATTGTGTCACATTAATATGCATGTGTAGATGCATGCCAGTGTCTTAGACTAACATTTGAGTAGTCATCAGCTCTGCCTAAGTAAACAACAACACCACAACTGCCACCACCACTTTCCAGAAAATCTCTGGGTAAAAACCTATGGATATGGAAGAATGTATTAAAGTAAATTTTGATCCAACTGAACTGAAGTTATTAGAGTCCCTTAGTTATAAGGAGTTAGTTTTTAAGTTTTCTAAAACACTGTCAATAAAATACAGCATCTTAAAACAAATGTCTGGCAAACATTAATTTTCAGGATAAAGGGGGATTAATGCAAAGAAAATTGTTAAACTTGTAGAAAGAGAGGATCATATAGAAGACTGCAAGGAAAGCCCATGCTTGACAGACTGAGAGGAGGAGAAAGGTAAAGACAAAGTTGTGTGAAGGAAACAAATATAAAAACTTTTTTGGGGAAGACAGTTTGAACAGAGGCAGAATGGACAGAATGAGAAAGAGGGCATCAGACAGGAGAGATCTGGATCTTTTGTAATTACTTTTAAAGAGAAATAAATCGTTTGAACAAGAAGTCAAAGTGCAGGAAATAAAGAGCTCAATTCAGAGAATGGATTTATTTGCAGTTTAGTTCAACCCTGGAATACAGAAAGCATGCTTTATTTCCCTATTAACTTAGATATATTCTCCAACATATTTTGGGGGGAAAACTTCTGCATCTATTTTCATAACATTGCTTATTACTATATCCCTCAATTAAACAATTATATGGTTGTGTCCTAGCCTGTCAGGAGAAAAGAAGGAGCTGATACAGACAAAACGATTTTCTAGATTAAATCTTTATAGCACAGTTATTTGCACCAAGTTACTGGTGTGGATACTGTACAGAAGCTAAGACTCTTAAGTAGATACTATCATGCATGTCAACACAGTGTTTCACATATTTGTAGCTCAGAGTTACCATCAAGTAGTTAACTCTGTGTATTGACCTGTGAACATTAATTCCCTCCCTCTCACTGTAAACTTCCTTCTCTTTGGGGAAAAATGGCTTGAGATTATGTTAGGTGAGTAAACACGTTTAGCCCTAGGTGTAGGTCAGGCATTGACTTGCAACAATAACTGTGTCAATGAATTATTTCTAGTACTACACCTGTCACATATGCCAGTCTGGCAAACATAACCATTCTGTTGGCTTCAAGAAGCCTGACCAGTGCTCTGCAAAGGTAGAAAGAAAGCTTCTGTCACATATCTTTTAATGTAACCCAAAAAGTCGTCATTGCACATATTGCTTATTTTCAGAAGCATCCCCACAGATGAATAACCTTAGCAATAGCCAGTCTAAACCTTTGGCCTTATTGCTGTGAACATGTATTTTTGCAGTATTTTTTCCCTTTCCATCTCCCTTGGACCATTTGCTTTCTTTGTTAGTGCATGGATTTGGAGAACTCAGTTCATATGAGATGTGAGAGTCGGCTCCTCCAGAACTCTATCGCCTCTCCTTCGCTAGGTTAGCAACCTTCCGACTCTCGGTTGAAAAACTATTCTGTTCATGTTCTCCAAATTAAAAGCTGCTTCTCAACACCTGTTCCAAACTTATGCAGCCAAACTTTCTATCCTTACATATTATACCATCCGATGTGCATGGCTGAACATGGTAACTTGTTCTAATATGCTTTATAGGAGTAAAAATCTGAACTACCATATTAATATAAATTACTTTCTAATTCTTACCTTTTACTACTTGTAGAAAGAAGGGTTTTTTGTTATTTTTAAAATCTGTTATTTCTATTTTTCATTATAATGCCAGGGATCAGTCGGACAGGATCATACATAGAAGATAATCTTGAAATTGTACTATGTTCATTTTCATAAATTCAGGCAAATGCTACTAAGACATGAGATACATTTTGTTTTCCATTAGTGTTGGGGAAATCATCACAATGGTTTAAACATGTTCAAGCAGTAGGTACTTTTGTTAGACAGCATAACCAGTCCCGAGTTAGTACGGGCTGCGTATCACAAAACTTGAAAAATTTAAATTGTCAGCATCTATATGGCCACTGACAGACATTAAAAGGTGGGCACAATGGGATCTGATGCATGATCCCAACAATTGCACCTCCTGCCACACAACACACACGTGGCAGGAAGTGTGATTGCGGGATCAAGCATCATGTCACATAATACCATACACTGGTGCAGGGGGAGCCCAGGATCATGATCCCACGGCTGAGAGTAGGGCTGTGCAAAATGCCTGTATTTTCTTTTGGTTTCGGATTTGGCATTTCGTTCCGGTGTTTCATAGGGCTGTCTGAAATGGCTGTGTTTCATTTCATTTCAGAGTCAGCATTTCAGAGGTACAGCAATTCATTTTAGTGTTTCAAATCGCTGTCCTGTTTTGTTTTGGCTGAAACTGTTTCAGAGCTGTTTGGGGATTTCAGTGGTCTTTCAGTGTTTCGGCCATAGGCTATAATAGGGAATCACAAAACTGTGACTTTAACTATAACTTTGTCATTTCTTGCCTGATTCAGATGAAACTTGCAGGGATGGCAGCCCTCTGACGAGGCAATGAAGCCTGCCAGGTTTAAAGGAGATAGGTGGAGGAGTTTATGGGAAACTGCACCTGAAACTGTTGACAAGCAAAACTTGTGATGTGTGACTTTGTGTGTGTAAGGCGCAGCGGGGTGAAAACTACAGGCATGGTAGCCCCTGTTCTCACCCTCACAACCCTACTGCAACCAGTAAGCCTCAGGCCTCTCAAAGATCTTACAAGGTCTGGGCTTTCCCCAGCCAGGACTGTGGGGTGGCTGGAGGTTCATAGATTCACAGATGTTAGGGATGGAAGGGACCTCAATGGATCATCAAGTCCATCCCCCTGCCTGTGGCAGGAAAAGAGTGCTGGGGTTATGTGACCCCAGCCAGGTGTCCTTCTTGAATACCCCCAAGGTAGAGGAGAGCACCACCTCCCTTGGAAGCCCGTTCCAGATTCTGGCGACCCTGACCATGAAGAAGTTCTTTCTGATGTCCAACCTAAATCTACTCCCTATCAGCTTGTGGCCATTGTTCCTGGTTATTCCAAGGGGTGCTCTGGTAAACAGAGTATATCTTATTCCAGGTCCTCCCCCCCCCCAGTGAATTTGTACCCTGCCACAAGATCCCCCCTCAGCCTTCTCTTGCAGCGGCTGGAAAGGTCCAGGTCCCTCAGCCTTTCCTCATAGGGCCTTCCCTCCAGGCCTCTAACCATAGGAGTGGCCCTTCTCTGGACCTCTCAAGGTTGTCCACATCCTTTTGAACTGTGGTGCCTAGAATTGGATCCAGTACTGACCAATGTCGCATAGAGAAGAAGCATCACCTCCCTGGACCTGTTCGTGATGCACCTACTAATGCACGACAAAGTGCGGTTAGCTCTGCTAATTACTTCATCACAATGACATTATCAGGTGCCTTCTGCTCCTACCCAACTTCCACCAGGAAGGTTCATAGTCCTGGCATTTCCTGGGCCTGCCGTGCCACCAGCAGTCCCACCCAGGCCTCCCTACTCTGTCAGGGTGCAATTTTAGGTCATGCCTAGAATGATGTGGGGCCTCCTTTTCTCAATATAGCCCCAGCCCTTATACCTCCAGGCTCTTTCTAGCATGGGAGCTATAGATGTTCTTCCCCTTTCTGACTGTTGAGAAACTAAACAGCCACCTCCAGCTGTGAGAGTGGGGCATTAAATGTCTGTCCTCATTAGCATCTGTCTTGCCACATACATGGCCTCTTGTCCGGGCATGAGGGAGGCCTGGCAGGTTTCAGGCAGAGTGGCACAGGGGTTTCTATAAACTGTTCCTCAAACTGCTGAAAACAAAACTCATTGTGTGCATTAAGAGGTCTAGGTTGTAGCTGTGTTGGTCTAAGGACATAACCCAGACAAGGTTCTTAGGGGCAATCTGATATCTTTTATTATACCAACTGAATAATTGGAGAAATTGTTCTTTACAAGCTTTCGGGGTTACAAGCCATTCGTCAGGCTGAGGAAGCATCTAGTTGGGGTGTGTGTGCTCTTCCTGGATGGAATGAATAGTAAAGAAGCCAGAGGCCTCCTCAGACCTCAGATTTCTTTTTTGCTAGGACGCTCAGGTCCCCTACTTTCAGATCCAGCTCCTCCTCTGTCACTGGAAAGCTCAGAGTGGGAACTAAAAGGGGGGTGGAGGAGACTTATGCTGATGCTGCTTGTCATGCTAGTGGTGCTGGGAGTTATTATTATGTCTGGTGTTACTGGAGGGGGTGCAGGTGTAGGCACTAGTCCCACCTCCTTGCTGCCACCAGCACCAGAAGCCTCATGCCTGACAGTGTTAGGAATGAGCATGAGTCTAAGTTTGTGGGGTGGGGGGATAACTTACAGTTCACCCTCTGCCCCTCTTCCTCTCTGGCCAGAAGACCTGGCACCTGCCTTTCCAACATGCTTCATATTTCTTGTGCTGGAAAAAAATGTGTGTCTGTGTGAGTGTGCATGTAATAAATGTATGTGTATTGAGTGCTTTCCAGGCAAAGCACTGCTGTCTTTTGTTTTCAGGGGAAAAATCAGAAAAACAAATAACAGGATTTGGGGGTGTTGAAGCAAAATTTTAAGTATAGGTCCTGCCAATGCATGAACTCAGTTTGATTGAGAGTGGAAAATTCCATGCAGGGCCTGAGTTACCCCTTCTATGACCTCAGGAGCTGTCAATCAGCCCTGACCCACTTT
>NW_017728949.1:70771369-70782394 GCF_001723895.1 Crocodylus porosus
AAATTTCCACCTTGTTTAAGAAACCGCTACGCTTCCCGTGCCTCAGTTCTCCATAGCCAATAGAACCCGGCCTGTTATCGTGTCTAATTGCCACCCCGGCCCACCGTGACTCTGGGGTTTGGTTCCCCACCCCGGGACAGGGGGGAAGGGTATTCAAGGGTAAATAGGAAAAGATTAATGGCAATGGCTACAGCTTGGTAGCAAGGCACTACCAAGCTGCAAGCCAGGCTTACAGATGCTGCTCTCTGCTGCTGCTCCAGGCACTCACAGATGCAGCTGCAAAATGGCATGGAGCACTTTACAAACAACCTTTTTATAGTGGTTCTCTGTCCCGCCCCCCAGAGCACTGGGATTGGACGGGACCTCAGGGCCAGATCATTGTCACTGACCAGCTACAGATGCCAGTATCAAAGCAGTCCTTCCTCCCCTCTCCTCCCTCTCTCTCTTAGTTTCTCTTTCCCTGCAAGTCTGCCTCCAAAACAGCTCCAAAACTGCCTCTAAAGAGATCTGAAACATTTGAAACATTGTGGAAACATCTGAAGCATTTCAGAAAATTTCCAAAATATTTCATGTGGCCTGTTTAGTTTTGGAGCTGTTTTGGAGCCTTGTGTTTCATTTTGGGTTTGGTATTTCGACTGTTGAAATGTACGAATCCAAAACAAAATATAATGGCTGCCAAAATTTTGCATAGCCCTAGCTGAAATCCCTGTCAGTAATCAGAGTTCCCATGCAGGGTGTCCCTTCTCCCCCTGAGGCTGGGAGCAATGATCACTGATGGGCCTCCCAGCCACAGGGGCCCAGGGTGCCCCCCCCCAAATGGCTGGGAACTCTTTCAGTGATCAGCGCTCTCAGCCCTAAGGGGGAGGGTTATGGGGACTCTGCACTTATGAAACTGGGAGCACTGGTCAGCCGATTGGGGCTCCCAGCCAGGGGAGTGCATTGTGCAATCAGCTGACCAGTGGTCCCAGCCCCTGGAGTGCATAGGATTCTGCTCTGGAGGCTGGGAGCACTGGCTACACATTCAGTTAGAAGCATGATAGAAACCAGTGACAAAGTGATTACATGCATTTTTTATAACAGTTCCTGGTTTTATTATGCCAAAAATGTGCATATGGTCAGGTCACTACTTAAGGGCTTTTTTACATGTGCAAGTGCCCGATGCTGTGACATGCAGTTGTATAAGCAGCAATATGCATGTCAGCATGAGGAAAATGGTGGTGGTGTGCTTTTGAACTAAAACACCTTGGAGGTGCTTTAGTGTGGAAGTGCACCGCTGCCATTTTCTGTGCAATGAGGTGCATTTCACCGCTTATACAACTGCACGCAGCGCATCACAGTGTGCGTCAGTTCCCATACAGAGAGGGCTCGATTAATCAAGTCTGCTCCAATGCAGTCAACCTCTGGTGCATTGGGGGACAAAAAAGTATGTGTATAAATGCCATAAAATAGGATTAACCAGTTAATCATGTTTTAAGTGTAATATGTTAGGGACCTGTGAGTAAGACACTTAGCTCCTTCAGACTTCTTTGGTCTGCAAGTAGATCTCCTACTTATTATTTGCATGTGACTGCTTACTGTACGAAACAATACCCTTTGTTTTTGTTAGCTACAATATGATAATTTACAAAAGATCTCAATCCAAAAGTCTTTCTCTTCTCTGCCCTCTGAATAATTCTTACAACGCTTCCCTCTTAAAACACAATGGGAATGGCTTCTAATATCTCCCACTTTATCCTAGCTTTTTCTTTTCTCTTCTCAGTCCACAGGTTTTTTAAGATCCTTTGGTTGTTGTAAGAAAGTCTTTTTTTCTCTTTAAACTCGTGAAAACTTTTTTTGCAGGTCATATTTCATCATGAACTTTGTTGCACATGTTCTGTCTCACAAATAGCTATCATCCTGTGAATTCCTAGCTGTTCTGGTAGAAATGCAGCCAGAAGTCTCAGTCAACAGTTTGCGGAAATTCTTCTTAAACATTTCCCTGAAAAAGCTGTGCAGGGCTTTCCATGGCCTTTCCTTGACAGGTTTTTTCTTGGTCACTGAATTTTTTGTCTTTGGGTCTTTGAGGCTGATTGCCTACACACTGACTCTCTGTTCTAGTTTTCTAAATATTCTGTTAGGCAACTTGCTTCATGGCCATACCCGGAGTACATCCTAGTCTTGCCAATATGGTCAGAAGCTATTCCCTTCAAAATTGCATTAGTAATATTACTAAGTAACCAATTGCTAAGTAATACCTCCACCATGCTAGCAGTGATAGAAATGATTGCTCAATTCTAGCCTTTGGGGTATTTTTCTTTAAGCACATGGAATTGGGATAGAAATTTACTTTATAGCATGTAGTGTATTTTACAGATTAAACCAATAACCTAGAAATTAGGAGGTATGATTTCATTTGCTTCTAACTTTTCATTCCTTAACTGAATCCAGTTTTATGAACAAAACATACTTATGTGAAAATTTGTTTTTACTCTAGTATTTCTTATGCTTTATAATGATGATAAACAATATAGCAACTTAAGGTAATGTGTTCCATAAGTGCCACAAAGAACGTATTGTTCTAAAGAGGTTTGTTGCAGCCATGTTGGTTTAAGAACATGGGCAGACAAGATTCTTTGGGTAAATGTGATATCTTTTATCAGACCAACTAAGCTGGAAAAATTGTTCTTTGCAATCTTTCAGGCACAAACATCCTTTTTCAGGTCCAGGGAGAGTCTGCTGTTATTTAGTGCTCTGTTGGATGGATAGAATCCAGTATACAAAATGAAGGTCTGTGAAAATGCAAATATGTAGCAGTGAGGATCAGAGAGGCCATGGAAAACAATTTGTGTGAGACAGGTAGTTGGGGGGGTGGGGGGTGGAGAGAGGGGACGCTGATCTGGTTATAGAATGTAGCTGGTAAAATGTAGGAAGATTACATGGGGTTATCAGATGGTAGGCAGGTTATAACGTGCCATAAATCCAATGTCTATATTTAAGCCATGATTTTTTGTATCCAGGAGATTTATGAAGTGAAGTTTGTAGGCCCATCTAGGAAAGGTGTTTTGTAAATTCCCTTTGAGGATCAGAACTGAGAGACTGGGGAGAGAGTGATTGTCTTGTAAGAAGTGTGTACCTACAGGTAATTGGGCATTTTTGTTTTTGTTAGATTTTCAGTGTGAATTCATTCTGGTACACAGTTGTTGTTGTTTGGTCTCTGTAACGTATTTTCCATTTGGCGTACCAGATGAGATATACTGTATTTCTGGAGGTGCAGGTATAAGATCCAGGAATGGTGATGGTTCTGTTGTGGAGTGTAGTTATTGTAGAAGTGCAGGAGATATATTGGCAGGTCTTACATGTTTTGTCCTGCCATGGTCTGGATCCCTTCAATGTGTTTTGGGCCATAGAAAGTTTGCTTCTGGTAATGAGATCAGCAAGGTTTGGTGCTTGTTTAAAGGCTAGGATGGGTGGCTCTGGAAGTTCTCTTTAAAAATTGGGTCTTCTTCTAGTACAAGTTGCAATTGTTTGAAGATTTTCCATATAGGTTCTAGAGAAGCATGTTATGTCATAACCAGTGGTGTGTGTTATGTAGGGATTTTCTTTTTGTACTCCAGCAATTCTTCACGTAGTATCTGGGTGGCTCTTTCAAAAGTGAGATCTATCTCTCTGGAGGAGTATGCTTGTTGCGTGAAAGCCCTTTCGAGATTTGTGAGGTGATCACAGGTTTTCTCCTCAACCCAAATCCAGTGGTAGTGGAGGGCTTGACTTTATATTACAGCTTTCCTGGTCCATTTAGGGTGATTGCTGGTTCTGTGCAGATATGTATGTTGGTTTGTGGCTTTCTTATACATTGTGGTTTAAATCAATATCCAGAATGGTAAAATACATAGTGATTGAAAAGGAAATATTGGTTCTGAAGTATTCAACAGAGTCTGATCAAGGGATGATGATTATTGAATTTGTGATAGGAAATTCAATCAGAGATTGAAGGTTTTCGGATCAAATGGTGAAGATGTCATCTATCTAGCTTAACTAATGGTTGGGTTTGACGGTGCAGTTCTTGAGGAATTCTTCTTCCAGGTGGCCCAGAGCTGTGGGGCCATTTTGGTGCACACAGCTGTGCCCATGGTCTGAAGGAAGTGTTGACTATTGAAAGTAAAGTTGTTGTGTGTGAGGATGAAGTGTATCAGTTCAGTAATATCTCTGGGGCTGTACTCTGAGTTGCAATCTTTCTCTTGCAGTTATGTAAAGCAAGCCTAGATGCCATCCTGGTGTGGGATGTTGGTATATAAACTGGTGACATCCATGGGGGCTAGGAGGGTGTTGCTGGGAAGGCGGTCTATATTTGTAAGTTTTCATAGAAAATCTGTTGAGTTTTGAACAAAACTCGCTCTTTGGGTGATGAGGTTTTGGGTGACAAGAATGAACACACACCAAAAATCTATCAAATTCAATAATACCCAGTGACCTGTGGGTCACACTTCTATGAAAACTTGAAACATAGACCACCAGTAGATTTATGAAGTGAAGTTTTTAGGCCCATCTAGGAAAGGTGTTTTGTAAATTCCCTTTGAGGATTAAAACTGAGAGATCAGGGAGAAGAGAGGTAACTGAGTATTATTGTCTTTAATAGATTTTTGGCGCATGTTCATTCTTGTCACCCCAAACTTCATCACCCAAAGAGCAAGTTTTGTCCAAAACACAACAGACTTTCTCAGTTCTAATCCTCAAAGGGAATTTACAAAAGGCCTTTCCTAGATGAGCCTACAGACTTCACTTCATAAATCTACTGGATAGAAAAAATTATGAACTCAAAATAGACATTGGACTTATGGCACATTATAACATGTCTAACATCTGATAGCCCCTGGTAACCTGTCTGCATTTTACCAGCTACATTCTATCACCAGGTCAACATTCCCCCTCTTCCTTCCCTCTACCCATCTCACTCTTATTGTCTCCCATGGCCTCTGATCCTCACTGCCAAATATTCGCATTTTCACAGACCTGCATTTTGTATATTGGCTTCACTCCCAAGTGCTATTATAACTTCTCCCTTGGAATGCTTTCTGTCACTGGAACACAAAACAACAGCAGCCTCTCCCTGTGCCTGAAGAAGGATGTTTGTGCCTGAAACCTTGCAAAGAACAATTTTTCCAACTTAGTTGGTTTGATGAAAGATATCACATTTACTCAAAGAGACTTGTCTGCCCTTGTTCTAAAGAGATTTTTTTTCTATTGCATTATAAATATAATTTGGGTATCAGGTTGCAAACAAAGGACTTCTGGCAAATATTTCTATGAAGCATAAAGCCTAAAGTAAGAAAATGTTACATGTATCCATCATTTCATACTGTAAAGAATAGTAATTTCAAATGACCGAAAGCAAAGCGCAATATTTATGTAACAGCTATGGGCTTGCATAAAAACATACTAAGACACACATTATTTTATAGCCAAAGTCTTTTTACCTCTCAAAGTTATTGCTTGGGGCAGGGATGGTGTTTGGAAACTATGTATATGTATCTTGGTGACCAAGCAGGCCAGCCAGATATCATTTTATCATCTAAATGTTATGAAATAAAACAATAGATAATGACATGACACAAGCATAATGGCTAAAAAAACCACTATACTATGAAACTCTTATAGCTCATTGAACTTGGGCCATCAATAACTGGAAACATTTGGCAATAACTAGCCCACAATAACTGGAAACATTCTAGTCTGTGAGTGCAGATTTGATTGTGATCATAGATTTTTTTTAAAATTTAATTATAGATTCATATAAGACTTGGGTCAAGTTTGTAGTTTTGTGATGATGTCAAGGACTGTATGAACAGCTGAGCATGTATGAAACTTATTTGTCACTCCAGTTCAAATAAGGAGGCTGCACTCCCAAGTGATATTATAACTTGTTCCTTAGAAATGCTTTCTGTCACTGGAAATCACTCCAGGGAAAAAAAAATGTTTCTTTTGGATGGAAACCTTGCTACCATGAGCCATACTTTTGTAAAATATCCTATATTTCTGCAATGTGAGCAGTAAGCAGAAACTTGAGCAGAGTGTGGCAGCCTATTTATTAAAAGGCAAATACACAAGGTAAGTCCTGTCTCTTAACTGGAGAGTAGGGTTTTAATTTTGGTCTACAAAGATTTTCTGGCTGTGTTTTCTTTGAGACAGTATCTCCATCGAAGTCCTCACTGCCATAACCATAACTGGTTTATTGGAGAGAGTAATTTTAGAACTGAAGGGGCCTTCTTGGCCATCGAGTCAAATTGCCTGCTACTGAAGATGACTATTCCATATAACCTATTTCATAAATTAATTAATCTTCATTTTAAAACAAATTTGGTTCACAGACCTGCACTTGGGAAACTCTTCCTGATCCTCACCCTTCTGAAGGTCAGAAATCTTCTCATTTCCAGCCTAACTTTTTTTCCATTTCCCTTTGTTTGTATGTCAACATTGTTCTTTTGTTTAAAACATTCTTCTTCCTCCCAGGTGTTTAACCCTCTGTATGTATTTAGAGAAAGAAATCACAAGCTTCTCTGCCTGCATTTTGCTATGGGAAACAAGCCAAGCTTTTTGGGGTATGTTTATACCATGGCAGCTGGGTATCTTAGCAGGGACATTGCTGATCATGCTCTGTCCTGCCCTGGCTTGTATTTTGCAGACTGGGTATATGCTTTTGGGACTCATCTGGGGCATCTCTCTATTGACATTTTCAAGACCTCAGATGCTAGTGAGCTTTGCAGTAGCTCCTGAAGAGGACCCATTGTATTTTTGGGTTTGGAACATGTAAGCACCAGCAGGTGAGGCATTCTTTATTAGGAGGCATGCTGCTACCACAGTGCAGGTATAACCTTAATCTCCTCTGATAAAACAGGTTCTCATTATCCACTGGTCAGCCTAGTTCATGTCCCCTGCTGCTGGTCCAATATGTATTAATCTTTACTTTGAACATGAGTAATGAGAACTGTATAGGGTATTCCAGGTGAGGTTTCTCTACTGTATTGTTCACGGGCATTAATACTTTTTTGTCTCCTTTGAAACTACCTAACCTGATACATTTTAGGATTGCTGTTGCCTTTTTAATGGATTTACCATAGTGGTGGCTCACAGTCATCATGAAATTTATTGCTAATACACCCTGGTCTTTCTTTTCCACTGTCATTTTTAATAGATGACACCCATGCTCATAACAGGTATCCATGTTAATAAGTATAAAGAACATGATTTTACCCTCTGTGTTATTGAAATTCATCCCAGTTCCATTGCTTCAGCCTTCAAAGTAGTCATCAATATACAGACAGTCCTTGACTTATGACTTTTCGAGTTACAACAAATGGCACTTACGATCTTTATACATTTACACCCTGTTTTGAGGTTCTGACATGAGTTTCGACTTTACGACGCTCGACACAGCTGCCTCCAGCTGGTAAGTCCCTTGTGGTTGGGGGCAGGTGGGATGGAAAGGGTATGGGGGGGGCAGATCAATGCCCCCCCAGCGAGGGAGGGATTGGAACTGGGACGGGTTGGTGCAAGCACCCCCCAGCCGGGGCAAAGGGCGCAGGGAGGGGGTGGGACAGCTCCTGCTGCTGCATGCTGCCAGTCCAGGAGCTGCTCATCTTCTGGCTTGTCCAGTGGCTCTCACCATATCTCCCACCACCAGTCCAGGAGGGCATGGTGGGGGGCATGTGCGCCCAGATTGGGGTGGGGTGGGCAGGGCAGGGCCGGGGCTGCATTGGGCTGTGCTGTAGGTGGGCAGTGGGGGCTATGGCAAATTTTAGGGTGGCTACAGCACCCTCATAGCCCCCACTCTGTCGCCTGTCCTGCCCCAATCTGGGGGCACATGCCCCCCGCCATGGCCTCCTGGACTAGAGGTGGGAGAAGCAGTGAGAGCTGCTGAACGAGCTGCCAGATGAGCAGCTCCTGGACTGGCAGCACGCAGTGGCAGGATCTGCCCTATCGCCTCCCCATGTCCCCCGCCCTGGCTGGGCAGTGCTTGCCCCAGCCTCTGTCCCAGCCCCAGCCCTAGCCCCAATCCCTCCCTCACTGCAGGGGCATTGATCTGCCCTCCCACGCCGCTTTCCTCTCCCCTCCCCCACCACAACAGACTTACCAGATGGACACAGCTTTTTTGAGCATCATAAAGGAACCAATCCTCCTTTTATAACCTTGTTCCTATGGGAAAATTGATTCTGACTTGTGATGTTCCAGCTTAAGATGCAGTTTTCAGGAACCAATTGCGTTGTAAGGCTGAGGAGTGCCCGTATTCTAATTTACCTCTCTATAGCTGCCTCCCAAAGTTGTGTTATCAGCAGATTTCACTAATAAGCTTCTGTTGTTTTTTAAGGTCAATAATGAAAATATTAAATAAGATGAGTCCCAAGGCCAATCCTTGAAGCATTTTTCTAGTAAGCTCCCTTAGTTCTGATGCTTCCCATTTCTACATGGCCTTTATTATCTCCTTATTCACTTTACAGGTCTTGTACTAATCTCAGACTTTCCATAGAAAATATTATACTGAAGTAGAGAGAGAACTAGATAAATTTGATCTATTGCATTTCTCTTGTCTAAAAAACAGTGAGTTTTTTTCAGTGAAAGATAGATCATGATAGAATAACCTACCTTTGCTAAATCAATTTCAGCCCATCTTCCGTTACTTTTAGGTCTGTAATTATTCTTCCCTTCAGTTTTTTTTCTAAACTCT
Source organism: Crocodylus porosus (assembly GCF_001723895.1). Lineage (NCBI taxonomy): Eukaryota > Metazoa > Chordata > Crocodylia > Crocodylidae > Crocodylus > Crocodylus porosus. The sequence continues at coordinate 70,780,065 of NW_017728949.1, forward strand.
TGTATGCTGCTGAAGGTAGATTAACAGACTTGTAGGGTGCCTATAGACATGTGGGGAGGCTCCTAGTGCATCATATTTGGCTCAATTAATTGTGTCTGTTGGGACATGCTAATTAGTGTGCCTTCAGCGGCCTCTGCATCCCATGTATTAGTGTTTTCCAAGCTTTAGTAAAAGCACCCTCACCACCGTTTTGAAGCGTGGGGATGCTGATATATAAGACGTTGTGGGCACTTTAATTAGAGCAGCTCTTGGATCTGTTCTAATTATAGTACCTCTCCCAGCCTCCAAAACGTGTGTAAAAATGTCCACGCTTTCCTGAATTATTATAGATATACCTAAATCACAGTGGAAGTGTGCAGTTGACCTTGCTCTTTCCACTGCATGCCAACCTCTCTGCCCCCAGCCGTGGATTGGTGGAGGGGCCCACCAGCCTGACTGCTCACTATTGATTGTGTGGGAGGCAAAACCCACAGTTTTAAATATGCTGTGGTTTTTGCAACCTGGCTGATTAGCAGCAAGTGGCAGGGCCTTTGGGGCCCCTCAGTGAGTCACCTGTGGGTGGCAAAAACTGCAACGTATTTAAAACTGCAGTTTTGGCCTCCCAGCCAATCAAGTAGCAAGCAGCAAGTGGGGAGGCCCACAGAACCACTCTGCTAATCAGTTATGGGGGTGGTGAGGAAAAGAGCAAGATTAAAGGACCCGCGGTGTAGCACACTTCTGCTGCAACTTGTGTAGGTCCCTAACTATAGGTGACTTGCTATTATCCAATCACATACTACCACTCTTAATTTGAGAGATGAATCAAAAAGCCATTGAGAGAAGGGTTTTTGTGGATATCTTTTATTGAACCAACTTCATAACTGGGATAGACTCAGACAAACTTAAATGAGTACAATCTTGTTACTGGGCTTGCAGTTTATCTTGCTTGTTCTCCCAGAATTCTTAAATTAAGATTATCTGGTCCTGTCAACCTGAGAACATGCTCTTCCAGCCCTCCAACTCTTTGGGTTTTGTTTCCATTTTAAATGTAGTAATTTCCACTTCTATATTTTGAATCCTGCTATCTGAGTTGCCTTTTTCTTCATGTTTTACATCATCAATATCATCATTCTTATGAAAACTGAGTCAAGAAATCATTTAGCTTTCACACAACGCAAGAGATTGTCTTTAATTTGTACTCATCTCCACTACGTGGCAGTGCTTTTTTCCTGCTGCCATTTTAGCTTTATGACTAAATCTTTTTCTTTACTTCTTCCAGATTCTTAACTATTTTTTGGAAGGTCTAACAGCTTGACTTGCAAGTGTCACTTTATCCCTATGCTCATTGATGTTTAGCACATAGCTTTCTTTGCTGTTCAGGTTCTTTAGACTCTTTGCCTCTTCCTAATATCATTTGTAAAAGATCTGAAATTCTACCTTAAAAGACTTTCATATTTTGGGGATGCAAATTCTGTATAGCTTTTGCATTTCTGACTTAAAGAAATTCCATTCAAGCCCTTGAACTATTCATTTCACTGTCTGGCATGGCTGCCTGGCATGGCTGCTGGCAGCTGGGAATAGGGGCACCCCTACCTGTGGGGTGTGCTCCCTAGTGGAGTCTTTGGAGGGCCAGGTGCAGGAGCCTGAGGAGGAGGTACACCAGTTACACACCATCACGGCCCATGAAGACTTCATCAATGGCTACTGCCAAGGCCGTCCTCCAGAAGAAGGAAGAAGAGATGGAGACCGAGATGGTGGCCAGCAAGGAGTCTATCCACAAAGACCCACCTGGAACTACCTGGAAGACTGTCACCACATGCTCCAGGAAATGCAGGACCATTGCTGCTCCTCCCCTGGCCCTGCACAATGGGTACGCTCCCCTCTCTGTGTAAGAGGAGGCTCTGATGGTGATACAGGAGGAGGATGAAGGTAAGCACTGTGCTGCCATCCCCAGGAGGAGGCACAAAGTGGTGGTGGTGGTGGACCCATCTGTCATCTGGGCCCCCTAGCCCATGAGGTCTGATGCCTGCCTGGGGCCCGCATCCAAGATGTTGCAGAGAGGATCTCCATGCTCTTCCAGCCCTCCAACTACTACCCCACTACTACCCCATGCTCCTTATGCATGTGGGAACAAATGACAAGGCCAAGAGTAGTTCACACTGGGTCATGAGTGACTAAAGGGCTCTGGGGGCTGAACTCAAAGGGTCAGGGGATCAGGTAATCTTTTCCTCAGTGCTCCCTGTTGCAGGCCACAGTTCTAGGAGGGAAGGATGCATTGAGGAAGTGAACTGATGTCTCTAATGATGGTGCTACTGAGCAGGCTTCAGTCTCCTTGACCGCAGCACGCATTT
>NW_017728949.1:70782689-70789203 GCF_001723895.1 Crocodylus porosus
GTAGCTCTCTATCTGAAGGAGCAATGCACTTTCTTGGAGGCTGACATCGGCTCCAAAGAAGAACGGCTTGCAACCCTTCGGTTCACACTGTGGGTGGGGGAGTGGGGTGCAGTAAGAGAGCTATAACTGTAGGAGTATACTACAGACCACCAAACCACAGTGAGGAATTTGATCTGAAGTTTCCCTGAGAGCTAACAGAGGCTGAGTGGGCATGGGACATGGTCATCATGGGCAACTTTAATTATCCAGACTTCTCTTAGAAGGAACACTCAGCCAAGCCAGATCAGTCACATTCCTTCTTGACCTGCATTGAAGAGCTTTTTCTGACTCAGGTGCATGGGCCTACCAGAGGTAACACTCATCTAGACTTGGTCCTGGCCAAAGGAAACAACCTGGTGACTGACTTAAACACAGAGGGCAGCCTGGGCGATAGTGACCATGAAACCATTACATCCACAGTCCATTACAAGGCAGACAAATCAGATAGCAGGCTTGAAGTTTTGGACTTCAAAAATGCAAACTTCAACAAGCTCAGCGCACTAGCAGGGAATATGCTGTGGGACCAGGGACCAAAAACAAAAGGAGTACATGAAGATTGGTCATTCCTAAATGATACGATCCTTGAAGTACAAAGTAAATCCATTCCCATGCAGAGGAAATGTAGCAAATGGACTGGGAAGCCCTCTTGGCTAAACAGGGAAATCATGGTCCTCTTAAGAAAGAAGAAAGAGATGTAAAGTTAGTAGAAGCTAGGGACAAACCCCAGGGAGGACTATACAGCAATGGCCTGCACTTGTAGGGATCAAATTAAAAAAGCCAAGGTGGCAATGGAACTAAAATCAGCAATGGGAATCAAGGACAATACAAAGTCCTTCTTTAGGTATGTAGGGAACAGGAGAAAAACTAATGGGAGTGTGGGGTCATTGCTCAACAAGTCAGGACAGCTAGTCACTGGCACTCAGAAGAAAACTGAATGACTACTTTGCTTCAGTCTTTCACCAGGCCAAGGGGAAAATCCTAGCCAGCTAGGATACAGAATGAGCAGGGTTCAAATGACCACCTTCCTACTATTGCCATAGAACTGATGTGTGATCAATTAAAGAAAATGGACATATATAAGTCAGCAGGACTGGAGGAACTTCATCTGAGAGTGTTGAAGGAGCTGGCTGAAATAATCACAGAACCCCTGGTGAAGCTCTTCCAAAACTTGTGGTGCTCTAGGGAGGTCCCTGAGGACTGGAAGAGGGCCAATGTTGTGCCCATCTTCAAGAAAGAGAGGAAGGAGGATCCAGGTAACTATAGGCCAATTAGCTTAACTTGTATCCCAGGGAAAATTGAGGAAAAATTCCTTAAGGAGTCTACGTGCAATAGGCTTACAGAAGGTAGGATTCTGAATGACAGCCAGCATGGCTTTATGTTGGGTAGGTCTTGTCTTACCACCTCATCTCCTTTTACAATCAGGTGACTTGCCAGCTAGATTAGAGAGAGGAGGTTGACATTATATACATTGACTTGCAAAAAGCTTTCAATCTGGTATCCCATGATGTTCTCACAAGAAAATTGGATGACTGTGGGCTTAACTGAGACAGTCGAGTGGGTAGAAGCTGGCTGTGGGGTAGGACCCAGAGAGTCCTACTGAACAGATCTGTGTTGTCTTGGTGAGACGTGGCCAGTGGTATCCCTCAGGGGTTGGTGCTTGGTCCAGTACTTTTTACCATCTTCATCAATTATTTGGATGTGTGGGTGAACAGCTTACTGGCCAAGTTCATGGATGACACCAAGTTATGGGGAAGTGTGGTCACGCTTGAAGATAGGCTGCAGATACAGGTGGACCTAGACAGACTTGCAAGTTGGGAAGACTGGAACCAGATGAAGTTCAACATTGAGAAATATGAAGTATATCACCTGGGGATGAAGAATCCCCTGCACAGCTACAGGCTTGGCAACGCCAACCTGACCAGCACTATGAGTGAAAAGGACCTAGGGGTAATAACAGATGACAGTATGAACATACAATACCCTGGCAAGCATCAATCGATGCATCTCCAGCAAAACCAGAGAAGTGATTCTGCTACTCTATTTGGCATTGGTGAGACTGCAGCTGGAGTACTGCCTCCAGTTCAGGGTGCCACACTTTAACAAGGGTGCAGTAAAGCTTGAGAGAATCCAGAGAAAGGCCATCCATATGATCAGAGAATTGTGCAGCAAGCCATACAAGGAAAGGCTGAGGGATCTGGGACTCTTCAGCCTGAAAAAAGAAGGCTGAGAGGGAACTTGGTAGCAGCTTACCAGAGGCATACATCAAGAGCTTGGTGAACAACTGTTCACCTGGGCACCCTTGGGAAAAACTAGGAGCAATGGTCACAAACTCCTGGAAGACTGTTTCAGACTCAACATCAGAAAAAACTACTTCACAACTATGGTGTCCAAACTGTAGAATAAGCTTCCTCCAGAGGCAGTCCAATCGCCTACCCTGGAAATCTTCAAGAGGAGACTGGACAGTCACCTGCCTGGGATCACCTGACCCCATTTGTCTTTCCTGCCTAGTTCAGGAGGCTGGACCTGATGATCTTCCAAGGTCCCTTCCGTTCTTATAATCTATTAATCTATGATTTCAGTAAATAATTTAACAAATGTTGACCTTTGAAATTGACAACCATAGTTACCAATCTATCTACAGTGCTTAAGCCACATTTTGTTGGGGGTGGGGGGGAGTTAATTGATGAATATTTTTTACTAAATAGTAATCTTAAATATTACTATTAGTAAATAATTTCTATTAGTTTACTATTAGTTTTCTATTATTTACTAATAATACTATTAGTAAATAATTTCATTTTTAATTGTGGTAGTGTTACTTCTAGAAGAGGAACATATTTATAACTGATAAAAAGATATTTTTAAGGATGCATAATTAACCTATTGAATTTATTGTTGCAAGATATAATAGATCCTAGGGGCTTGGTGAAATATAAATGAAGGAATGAATAACATGGATCCACTGCGTAGATAACATGAAAATGTTCTTTAACATAAAAGGGGTACCAAATAAAAGGGGTTTGTGCCTTAGAGTGCAAACCAGCATTTACCTGAAACTATTTAGAAAGAACTTTGCTTGCGCAAAGATTATTCTACAAAAATTCACTACGATGATCCCTACACCTTCTGAAGCATGGGATATGCCTAAGTGTCAGCTCCAGGATGTTGGACTCTATGGGTTATTGGCTTTATCTGTAGGACAATTTTGGTGTTTCAAAAAAAATAAAGGAAAACCCCAGAGCTGTTATTTAAAGAGCCTTTAATCCTTTTATTCATTTACGTTGCCTATTCCATTTGCAAACTCCATTAAAGTACAAACTAGAGTACCAAAGACAGACAAGAAATCTAATTATCTTTTGTTGCAAACCACCATATGCCTCTTTTAACATAAAACAATAGTGAAGAGCATCTGTATTTCAACTGAATCTTGATAAAGATGAGCCAAAAAGAAGAAAGTAAGTTAGCCAATCTATTGTAGATGCACTGTTTTTTTAAACTACTAATTATAGGCTTGTCAAAATATTTACTGCACAGCATACAGAAGGGTAAATGAAAACAGGTGATGTGGTTTGTCACTTTAACGTTAGACACCATTTTGTAACCAACTGTGGCCCTGAGGAAGTTTTTTTTTTTTTTGTTTTGTTTTTTGTTTTGACATGTTGATCCAGTACAAAAGGACCAGATGTTTCCATTGACTGTTTGAATAATAAAAAAAAAAGCAAGCTAGAACATTTTTTCAAAAAGCCAACAAAAAACGTTGTGTGCATGGAATATTCCTCTCCTTTGGGCTTGCTGGATAAATCCTAAATTTATCTTGCAAAAAATGAAGCAACTCCTTTTTAGCATTTATAACTATGCATGCATTGATACCAAGATGGCTTATTTTGAATGGAATATAGCCAGCACATATACATAGCTAACTACATCTCTCTCCATAAACCCTGAATGAATAGGCCTTGCTGAGGTACCTGAAGGCTGTATTTGTATTGGGGAAAAAATGAATTAGCACTGGTGACAAAAAATGAATCCTCTTTAGCACCATCTTAGAGTCTGGGTTGCAGCCTTTAAATGGTAATGGCATCCTGGACTCTAGTCCCCTTATGTATTGAGCAACCTCTGAATTTGCTTTGATGTGCATGCAGTTCACATTCCTGGCTTCTCCAAATACCTTTTGAACCATGACTAACATGCTAATTGGGACAAGGTATGCAAGATGCAAAGCATGGCAGTATTATGTCTTCTCTTCTGTCCCTGCAAGAGGGAATTGGATCTTGCATTTCTCTATGCATAGGAAGTGCTCTTATGTTCTGATGACAGATTAAGAGGGAGAGCAGTTAGCAAAGGATAAATGTACCAGGCATGAGATACATAACTTAAATAACCAATGAAGGATAGTTCTGGCCTAAATCTGAAATATTTTTTCTTCCTTTAAGAAAACTTTCCATAATTGTCTTTCAGCTTATCAGAGATCATGAATGAGGCAGAGTCCTTTCAAATTCTTAACCTCTTTTCAAAAGAGTCAATCTCTCATGTAAACATCTTTATATTTTAGAGTATAGCATTTCAATGGAGTCTAAATTTAGATATTTTCCTTTCACCCTCATTTACAAGTTTGAAATAAAATTTCTGATTTGTGCCATTAAATTGTTTGCAGCCCCCTCCCACCCCCAATCAACAACTGTTAGGTACTTTAAATACAGTACAATTATTCTTCTACTGGACAACCTTTAAATAAATTAAAAAGAGGGTTGATAAAAAGTAGCTGTTTAAAGCATTAACAGAGAAAGCAATTTTATATACTTGGCTAGAATTTACTTTTACTCAGTATCTGGCTTGGAAGAAAATAGAAAGCATTTGGCATGTCTGCAGAAAGTAATGATGATTTACACATATACCATCATTATCAGTCTTTCAGAAAACGATTGCACACTCTTCCAGATGATTAAAACAAGCCTGTAAATTTAAATGGGCATTTAAAACAAAGGCAAAATAGTTGTTTAGGCATTTTGGGACCAGACTTCTCTCACAACTCCTATCATTCCCAGCCTTTTGGTATCTTTGGGGACCCAGTTTAGAAACCTTTACTTATGTAGCGTGAAACTGTAGCCCTACTGCAGTTTGGGGGAGATTTGCCCGTAACTTCAGTGGGATCTGGAATTTACCACCAAAGTATACGTTCTTATTTGAGGAGTTCCAGTGAAGCCAGGTTTCTCAAATGACTTGCAGGATCTGGCTTCTTTATAATTACCTCTTGTAGCTCATGTTGTTGTCGTGTTGGAAATTGCAGGGTGTTTTTCTGCGCCCATGCTGTACCGTTAGGTCCTTTCATACTTGTCTTAGTAGAGACTGCAGACGATGTACTTATGACCTGAAAAAAACACCTACACGCACTTTCCAGGCTCCTACATACACTGCACTGCTTTTCCTTAAGAGAATTACAGCAATACTAGCAGTGCAATTACCATAATACTCCTTCCGTTCTACAAAGGAAATTAATTGTAACGGCTTTTGTTTTTCCTAAATATATTGATATTTGATATCAGGTAAAAGATCAAAAAAGAAAAAATAAAGCTATTACGTTTTTAACTGCACCACTTCAAATTCCTCAACAAGTCTGGGGAATCCATTCCATTCTACCATACTCACTGCAAAAAGGAAAACAAATGTTTGGGTGGGTTTTTGGGGGCTTTTTTTTTTAAAGAAATAAGAAACCTTAACTTTGATATCACCTGATGGAATACATAGCAGGAAGTCAAAGACATTTGACACAAAATAAAGACATTTAGGGAAAATTTCTGCTTTCAGGTAGACACAAGCTAACATCCAGTAGAAAATAGGTGAGGCTCTGTTCCCCCGGGCACCACCTGGGTTAACAAGGAATGACAGCCACAAATTGATTGAGAGCAGGTTCAGGCTTGATAACAGGCGGCATTACTTTACGATTAGGGCTGCCAGGCTCTGGAATGGGCTCCCACGGGAGGTGGTGCTCTCCCCTACCTTGGGGTCTTCAAGAGGAGATTGGATAGATATCTGGCTGGGGTGTTATCATCTCAGCACTTGTTCCTGCCCAGGGCAGGGGGACAGACTTCATGATCTGTTCAGGTCCCTTCCAAACCTAGAAACTATGAAACTGTCATGAATCCCTGTCCTATGTGTTTTACTCGAGAGGACTCCCTTGTGTTTCTGAGAACCCTATCCAGAGTAAAAAATTTGGGAAATTAGCAATAGCTAAGTAGACGATGGATAAAGGAGGTCTTCCATCACAGGTTCTAGCTGTAGAAAACTAGCCCCAGAATGAAAAAGGCTTTGAATTGCTGAGGACCTGCAGGAGTGAATCCACAAAAGCACTTTTTGAACAGGGTGATTTAAGAAGTTTCTTCATAGGTTTCAAGGAGTAATGCACAATGCTCCAGACAGTGCAGGCTGGGTTTGAATGCTACTGCTGTTTTTAAGTCACCACAGATAACTTAATTGT
>NW_017728949.1:70789303-70828690 GCF_001723895.1 Crocodylus porosus
ATTGCACACTCTTCCAGATGATTAAAACAAGCCTGTAAATTTAAATGGGCATTTAAAACAAAGGCAAAATAGTTGTTTAGGCATTTTGGGACCAGACTTCTCTCACAACTCCTATCATTCCCAGCCTTTTGGTATCTTTGGGGACCCAGTTTAGAAACCTTTACTTATGTAGCGTGAAACTGTAGCCCTACTGCAGTTTGGGGGAGATTTGCCCGTAACTTCAGTGGGATCTGGAATTTACCACCAAAGTATACGTTCTTATTTGAGGAGTTCCAGTGAAGCCAGGTTTCTCAAATGACTTGCAGGATCTGGCTTCTTTATAATTACCTCTTGTAGCTCATGTTGTTGTCGTGTTGGAAATTGCAGGGTGTTTTTCTGCGCCCATGCTGTACCGTTAGGTCCTTTCATACTTGTCTTAGTAGAGACTGCAGACGATGTACTTATGACCTGAAAAAAACACCTACACGCACTTTCCAGGCTCCTACATACACTGCACTGCTTTTCCTTAAGAGAATTACAGCAATACTAGCAGTGCAATTACCATAATACTCCTTCCGTTCTACAAAGGAAATTAATTGTAACGGCTTTTGTTTTTCCTAAATATATTGATATTTGATATCAGGTAAAAGATCAAAAAAGAAAAAATAAAGCTATTACGTTTTTAACTGCACCACTTCAAATTCCTCAACAAGTCTGGGGAATCCATTCCATTCTACCATACTCACTGCAAAAAGGAAAACAAATGTTTGGGTGGGTTTTTGGGGGCTTTTTTTTTTAAAGAAATAAGAAACCTTAACTTTGATATCACCTGATGGAATACATAGCAGGAAGTCAAAGACATTTGACACAAAATAAAGACATTTAGGGAAAATTTCTGCTTTCAGGTAGACACAAGCTAACATCCAGTAGAAAATAGGTGAGGCTCTGTTCCCCCGGGCACCACCTGGGTTAACAAGGAATGACAGCCACAAATTGATTGAGAGCAGGTTCAGGCTTGATAACAGGCGGCATTACTTTACGATTAGGGCTGCCAGGCTCTGGAATGGGCTCCCACGGGAGGTGGTGCTCTCCCCTACCTTGGGGTCTTCAAGAGGAGATTGGATAGATATCTGGCTGGGGTGTTATCATCTCAGCACTTGTTCCTGCCCAGGGCAGGGGGACAGACTTCATGATCTGTTCAGGTCCCTTCCAAACCTAGAAACTATGAAACTGTCATGAATCCCTGTCCTATGTGTTTTACTCGAGAGGACTCCCTTGTGTTTCTGAGAACCCTATCCAGAGTAAAAAATTTGGGAAATTAGCAATAGCTAAGTAGACGATGGATAAAGGAGGTCTTCCATCACAGGTTCTAGCTGTAGAAAACTAGCCCCAGAATGAAAAAGGCTTTGAATTGCTGAGGACCTGCAGGAGTGAATCCACAAAAGCACTTTTTGAACAGGGTGATTTAAGAAGTTTCTTCATAGGTTTCAAGGAGTAATGCACAATGCTCCAGACAGTGCAGGCTGGGTTTGAATGCTACTGCTGTTTTTAAGTCACCACAGATAACTTAATTGTGAAATATTGACTGTCTCATGAACTATATGATCTTCAGTTATTCAGCTTCCTGTAAATTTGGAAGTTTTCTATATCAACCAAAGCAAAGGCTCAGTTCTGACATTATAAAATGCCTGATTTTGTAACTGTGTTAAGTATATATGTGTATATAAAGTAAACATAGTTGGTTTAAGATAACTACATGTGTATTTAATACTAGTACTTAACTATCATTTTTGTATAGTGCTTTCCATAAATGTTCTTCCAATCGTAATCTAATTAATGCTTGTAATATCTGTCTCTATGGTAACCTATTATTATTGATCCCATTTTTATAACTAGAGTGACTGAGGCTAACAAAAATATTATGAACTGTAGCATTTTCATCTCTTTTAGTTCTCACTTTAGGAGCCATTTGTGTTTCAGCCAATGACCATTTAATATACAAGGCATAAATAGCTCTGGGAACAGGGAGCAGAGCTCAGAGCTCCCTGAAGGCCAAGTTGATGCCTAATTCCCAGGTTATAGAGCCATGTGGTCTCTTGCTGGTTCTAAGAATCATGAATACTTTTTTGCACAGCAGAAAACCTTCAGCAGCTGAGTTAGAGGGTGCAGCGCACACAATAGCCTTTGTCAGGTAAGGCTACTCTTCTGGGAGGTACAGAAATGTAATTCAGAAACCCTTCAGGTAGAGGGGAAAAAAATTAACCTGACTCTTTTGCTTCCTGGGCAATTATTCTAACAGTTAATCTATTTTTAAAAAGGCATTGCTCCAAGTTAAAAATATGAGCCCTTATCAGAAAGTTCTTCATCCGAGGGATTCCAGGGTTGCCATCCTAACTGAGAGACGTGTCTTCCTGAAGCTTGGCCAAAGCATCTAAGATCTGATTTGAGGTGAAATTTGACACAGCCTTGTCTTCAGTGTTTCCTGTTGGCTAGCTCTTGGTGGCTACCTCCCAAGCATGCTGGCTCACCCGTTATGGAGTGCCAAAGTGTCTCCGTTCAGTTAATAGGGCGTTTAGGGCCTAGCAGAATTCTGGGTTCCACTCCAGAGCCGTGTCCTAGTGCATAATTATATGTCTATCTCCATTATTAGATTTAGTTTTAAATATCAACAGAATGGCAATTGAAAAAAATCAGGTATTCCTAGCTCCCTGTCCTGTGTTCCAGACTACATTTCTTTTGCTGTTTCGTGTTTTCCTTTGAGCCGTTTCCCCATTCAGCCCTGAGACAACACAGAGAAATAATTGTCCATGAAAACTGAATTTGCTGTATCACACTAGACTTCTGTCTTGTTCCGCCTAGGAAAAGGCAACTCTGCTGAAGTTTCCAATTTCATATACTATAGCATCACAAAAATCCTCGTATCATGTAACTGTATTTCTTTCCCTAAAAGCTCTGAAGAGTTTTCTCTCCATAATTGCATGCTGAAGAATTAGTAGAAATTCATTGAGTGTCAGCCACACTTTGCTCAGTTTACTAACATTATATTTGCTTTTCAAATAAGTAGTAATATGAATTCTGGAGACCTTTATTTAAATGAACTGAATAATATTAATAATATTAAATCATGCAGTTGTTTTTCCAATGACAGATGCTGAAACATCTTAGACAGTACTGTTGATCTCATCATTGCCATAAAGTATTTTCATGATACTTCTCCACTAATACATCTAAGTCATCCCTGCCTCAAGGAAAGATGACCTCAGCTTGCTTCAGCATGCATCAATAAAATTCCAGGCAGAGGAGGTTGTTTAAGAAGAGAGAAAATTAAGACCTTTTCACTTCCTTCTTCTCCAGAGGAGCTTAGCATTTTCTTCCTGCAGGGTTTCCAGAACCTTATGTCCCTGTGCAGTCTATTTCACTCTATTCTGAAAAGTAAAGTTATGTATACATGTGAGTTGCATGCTGGGATTCTGATGGTTTTAGGATTTTAGTATGCAGATTATTATGGAAACAGCAAAAGAGGAAGGAAAAAAACCCACATTTCTTATTGTTAGACTCCATGGAAATTAATCTACCAAAACATGATTTTCAAATTAGTATTGTTTTTAGATTTAGTTGGGGTTTTTTTCACTCCTACAGCTAAAAGCTCATTCTGAACCAACATTTCATGTCCCAGAATAAAATAAATGTTTTACAAGTTTTATTATGCATCAGACAGAGTAGACTTCACACAATCCTGGATATACTTTTCATTTAATGCTGTCCTTTATAAGGTACTTCTTAAAGCCTATCTACTAAATGAAATGCATAAGATTTTCGTAGAGATCCTTTCAGTGGATTAGAGAGAAATTCTAATCTGCAAAGATATTATACTTTATGTGGATTTACTTTACCTGATTAAGGTAGGCCATTTAACACAGGGAAAAAAAGGGCTAATAGTAGAAGAAACTAAGTATAACCAGCCTCACTATGGTTTTAGAGAACTTTAAGGTAATGGGAGGCATGTCTACACATGCATTTGAATTGAGATCTGTTTACTTGCATCTAAATTATTTGTGAGTAAATGCTCCTGGGCAGGCATCTACACACGCAGGGATGTGACTGAAGATTTGCTGCTCTTAGCAGCAAACTGCTGCCACTTCCTGTGGACCTGCAAAGGCCCCTGCTGTTACCAGGGGGAGTTCCAGGGTCTGGCTGCAGGTGCCAGCATCCCGCAGCCCTGCTCTTTGTTCCTTGGCCAACCCTTTCCTGGTCAGGAGCAGTGTGCACAGCACAGGGGCAGCATGCAGCAGCTCTCTCCAAGTGGCCTCTGCCACCCCCTACTATTGCTGCTCCAGCTTCTGCCACTGGCAGTGGTGACAAGCACCCTGGACTCCTGTTGCCCACTGCACTGGCCTGCCATGCTGAATGCTGGCTGGCCTATGGCCATCTGGGCCCTCTGGGCTCCCCCACATGCAGCAACTGCCTGCCCAGCTGCAGCACAACATCTCAGGGTTGCTGCACTACACATCTGCTGCCTGGACCCATTCCAGCTGGCTGGACCCTAGCAGGGATGCTGATGATTTGCTGCTGGACACCACCACTGGAGACACCCTCACCCTTCTGGGTCCTACTGCCTGTGGGCCTGCCGGGCCAGGCAGGACTGGTGACTGCACATCATTCAGCACACCTGGGATGATGAGCTGTGGGTGAATGCATTCTAGATGACCTGGGCCACCTTCCAGAACCTCCAAGAGCAGCTTCAGCCACACCTGCAGTGGCAGGACACCATGATGCGGTTGCCTCTCCCCCCAGACACCTATCCTGCTGAAGCTGGCCACAACTGCCATCCTTTGTTATGTAGGTGATCTCTTCCGGGTGGGCAAAGTCACTGCGAGAGAGGCCATCTTGGGGGTGTGCAGGGCATGGTCTTCTATGTGCAAGTCCCCTTTTTGCTAGTAGTAGGGTTCCATGCCCTGGAATCCCCCAGTGCATCAGGTCCTGAACAGGACCCACATTCCTGTCCCCTGCCGCCCCATGGTGAGCAGCCCTACTACAGCTGGAGGGGCTTTCACTCCATGCCATCGTGGACCGCCGACAATTACATATGTTTCACAACTCCCTGCTTCCTAGCCCTGGTTCAGAGTGGCCACTGCATGCCAGGGGTACCAGACCTGCAACTAGGTGCCATGGCGTTCATGTCATTCCTAACTGGGGACTCTATCTACCCACTCCTGCCCATCTGGACCCCCACCAGGCCCACTTTAACCAGTACCTGGGCCAAACCCAGGGCATCATCACAGCCTGCATGCTGCATAACATCTGTGAGGCCTGGGGGAAGGGGGAGGATGGGTCTTTTCCGGGAAACCTATTCGGAGGAGGTATGAGAGGTGGAGGATGCATGGTGGGAGCACCACCTGCAGTGGCAGCAACAGTGATGAGCAGAGGCTCTGGGCAAGCTGCAGCCCCAGGGGCCAGGGCACCAGGTGCTAGAGGCACTGACTGACCACCTCCTTTTGCACTCACTGCTGTAGCTCACCTGGACCACTGCCCACCAGCCTCCCTCATGCCCCGCCCCTGTCACCCCCAGCACCATGCTCACTGCAGACACATTTCAGAAGAACAAGTTTTATTCCCCAAACATCAAAAAAGACCGCCCAACAGCTAGGGCCCCCTTCCACCCCAACAACAAAGACCCACTACCACCACTACCCTCCCCACCTACTGGCAATTAAACACCCTTTTCCCTGTGCAAACTATTTACAAAGTGCTTTGTGTTGTGTTGCACCATGAGGAGTCATGGTGTGGGGGGCACCTAAGGGACAGAGCCTTGGGACAGGCAGCCAGCACCCCAACTGCTTGCCATTCCACCATGGTGTGCATGCTGCAGCAAGCCTGGTGAGTGGTGGGGGATCACCCAGGGCTGATGGCAGCTGGTGGTCCCCCACCACAGGTGGCTCCCCCTCTGGAGGCTGGTGTCTAGGGCCAGCAGAGCGAACATGTAGTCTTGGCCCCACTGCATGCAGCTATGGCTCCATGCCCACATGAAGCCAGGGTGAGCAGCAGGCCTAAGCCCAGGAGGGAGGGCTGGGTGCAGGGGACCCGGGGTGGGGACTGGTACAGGGTCTCCTGGTTGCTGCAAGTGGCACAGGACTTCCACCTAGGCCCCTGGGGTGGGGGGAGGGCAGCTGTTGGGCAGTAGGTAGCTGCCAGGGGGCAGGCAGGGCTAGGGTCAGGAGCAGGGCAGTGGGCATCATGAAGGTGACCATTAGGGCCAGGATGATGTTCACCACATGACGGTTGTCCTCCATAGCCTGCAGTGCCCTGGTTCGGACCATACTTTGCTCCCACAAGGCCTTCACTGACTTGTGCTCTGGGGCTAGGAGCTGCACTAAGAACTCTAGGTCCACATGGTGCCACACATCCTCGTGGGCCGTGTCCTTCACCCCCCAGGCCCATGCATCCACCATCCAGTGTTCCAATGCCTTCACCAGCTGGTCCAGGAGGACAGTGCTGTTTTGGGTCTACCTCTGATTGAGACAGTGCATCCACAAGTTCCTGACTGTGGCTGGCAGTGACCCTAAGGCAGCATTCTGGCTGCCAATTAGGGTGGCCATCACAGAGGACATTCCAGTGTTCTGGTACTCTGTCCTCTATTGATACAAAACCTGATGCCTTTATGTAAACCCGGTGCCTTTACTTAAAGCATCAGGTTTTGTATCAATAGGGGACAGAGGACAACTAGACTGTCCTCTATGGTGGCCACCCTACTGCCAATAGTGGCCTTTCCCTCATGTGTAGCTGCAGGATTTACAGAGCCATGATAAAACAGCTGTTTGTGAGAGTTAGCAACATTTCTGAAATAAGACTGGGGTAGGGCATGCACAGGCATCCAGGGACCATGGATGGCATGGCTGGGCCCAAGTGGCTGCTAGCTGATGCTTCCCCAGGGGTAGGCTGGGTGCTGGCCACAGGCAGCTGCCTCCTGCACGCTTTTCCCTCAGTGGGACAGGGCAAGGACAGGGGCAGGGGCCAATGTGGGGAAGGTCCTCCCCTCAGTTGAAGCTTTACCACGTGGCTGGAGTTGGTGTGGCTGGCAGCTCCACTTCATTCCTGCTGATGGCAATGGCATGAGGCTCTAGGCAGTGCCCTTGAATGGCACAGTGTGATGTATGGGTGCCCAGCCAGAGGCCTCCCTAAGGGAGGAGCTGGTGAGGCTGGTGGCTTCAACTGACACAGCCAACTGTACCTTCCAACTGGGGCTGAGGCTCCGGCATTGTCAGGCAGACAGTGGCAACACATAGGGGGTGCATGGAGGTGCACGTGCACCCTCTGAGAGTACTGGTGTACCCCCGACAGGCAGCATTCCCCGCTTAGGCGATGGGCATGGGGAGGCAGGTGGTCTGGGTGCTGGGTGGTTTGGCAAAAGCTTGCAGCACACCACAGGGCTAGACATTGCGGGCCTGCCAGCCACTTGGCACTGCAGTGCCAGGCATTGGGGCCAGGGCGCAGGCAGGTTGGCACAACTGACCTGCAGCCTGCCCTGGGGGATATAGGGGCCTGGAGTAGCCTCAGGCTGCCTGCATGTGCCCCAGGACTCAAAAGGAGGGAAGAGAAATAAAATACTGTTTAAAAAGTGAGGAAGATATGACTTCATCCTCTTATTTTCCCTCTTAGAAGAGTCTTTTGAGACTTTCAAAACAACCAAGGAGAACACATTTCAGGTACATTGGCACATAATGAGTTCTACATATCTACATCCTGTTAGCTTCAGTTATAACCCTTGCATGTGTTGTGATGAATACACAATATTATATTCCATCCTTTGTGAAAAAAAGAAAATATTGGAAGCTCATTTCTTTGAGACTATACCAAGATGTGCAAAAGATTTCATGCTACCTTCAGATGTCAGTGTCAGATTAGGTTGTGATGACAGAGGACGTAAGGCATTGCTGACAGTAAAATGCCTCTGGCCGCAAGCATGTCTGTCCTCGTTAATTTTATCTCAACCCCATCTCCTGATTTGTCACCGGCTCTGAATTCTTCAATCCCTTCTCTCCATAAAAGTGTCTAGCTGTCTCTTAAATTCATTTATGCCATTGGCTTTTATGACCTTACTTGATAACTTACTCTTTCTGTTTTCCATCCTGAGTAAAATAGCTCAGCCTGAATGAATTCCCATGCTGATCTTAATTTCCTAATTTTTAGATTATGTGTCTGGGTGGCCTGGTTATTAAATTCTGACCAATGCAAGCATTTTATTTAAGATTATTTATTTTGGCCTTCTTGGTGACAGATTATTTTCAGTGATGGAATTGCAATTTACTGAGAAACCTGTGGCCAGATCTTGTAGCCTTTTTCAGATTTTTATGCCTGGTAGAAGTTTATAAAAGGCTATGGAGAATTTTTCAGCTATTAGCATTTATAGCACCTACTTGGATGTGGAAAGACTGACAATGCATTGAATCTATTAGCCACTTTTGGTATCACTTCATCCCTCATATTCTTTTCTTTTCTCATTTTTTCATTCATTACCCTTGTTCTTTTCAGAACTCAACATTTTAAACCAGAAGCCAACTGAAGTGTGTCCTAGCAAATCGACTGGATTTCATACATTTTTATGTATTTTGTAAACTCCTTAGGAGTGTCCCAATATTTGTCTCAAAGTGCTTAGCCTGCTGTTGAATCTTAAGAACATGCTCATTTATCTGTCCACATTATTCATAATTAAGGTTGTATAATTTATAAAACTTGTTTATGCATTTCCTGTTTAAATACATAATATTCTAGTCATCTCCAAGGAATAACTTTAATAAATTCCTTGTTCCTCTTATCGGGTTTTACTGGTCTTTTTTGTTCATAATATCTTCCTTTCACTTCCACAGTTCCCAGTTATATAGGTAGAATAGTTCATGTCCAGATCCTCTATTTTCTTTCAAGATATCTGGAGTCTGTAAAACTCTAATGAGATCATCTTGATGTCCCCGTTTCTTTCTTTCTTTTTCCAGCCTCAACAGATTAACTTTTTTCAACCCTTTTTTTCCCACTTCATATATCAGTTTAACATAATTTTACCTTGTTGTCTTCCTTAGCATTGTTCTGAAACTTAATTAGACAACTAATACTGAATATAGTATTCCAACTTTGTATGTAAGTATTATATTATTTTTGAATTTCATTTTTTTTGCTTTAAAGAAATTAGGTCTGTCTAAATCAAGGGCTGTGCATCTGCTGCTTCTGTTAATCTTTACTCAGGACCTCCCTCCAATAAGGCTGCTTCGTACTGCACCAGAAACTGTTGTAATACTATTTAATCTGTCTAGGGTAGTATTGAATGATATTGAACTACTATAGGTCCCTTTTGCCAACTAATGGAATTTAAGAAGTGTTGTCAGGGAATAGTAGTGACGGTAGAATATCTTCACCTCTGCAAGTGCTCCGTCTGACAGTGTCTTGGGTTATGAAAGCAGTTAGTCCCGACTACCCCATGAATCAGACTAGTGCCCATAAAACTTGGGACTGGGGAAATATAACGAATGCTTAAAGCCACTTTTGTTTCTTCCCTTTGGGTTGCATGTACCATGGAGCCAAGAATATTCGAGAGAAAGAGGAAGGGGGAAGGGGAATAATACTTAGAAAAGGCATCTTAGGAAATGGCAATACATGGGTTCTAATCAGGATCTTCCCCTTGGAATATGAGCTCCTTTTTAAGGGACATGCTGTCAAGCACCAAAACCACGAATGCTACTACAGTAAATAATAACATATAACTTTACTGTTGCCTTGGGGGAGGGGGAGACGTTGATTAAATGATTTTTTTTCTTCTTTTGAGCATTTTTAATGTCAGCCTTACAACATTATTTTCCATATCCTTGATTTCTGTGAATAACACCCTTTGAAAAGAGAACACAGGCAAAATGCTACATTTGTTTTTCATTTTTACCAGTAATCTCTCAAGGCCTACATGTTTAGCTCTAGAGAAAGCTCTTCAGCTGTGCTATTTGCAAAGAGGTAAAATAAGCAGAGACTATTTACCAGGGATGTGAAAATCATCACAGTTTGATTTGTGTTTTTGGTGGAGATATTATAGGAATCATCAGATAAGTAAGAGAAAGCGGATGAGTAAACAGAGCAAGGAGCAGCACCATAGCAATAGGTCAAGCAGCTTGCAGGAAAGCCAATAGCATAGTTTCTGCACTGGAATCACTTATTCCAAAACCAGTGCCCTGGATGTGTATGAAATACCACTTTGGAACATTTTTTCCTAGTTGTGATTTCTTATATGCTCTGCAGATGCTTTCTTTGGCTTTCATAACCCTTCCTTGGTGCTCATATGTAACACAGAGATTCTTGACATAAGCGAATCATTCACTACTCAAAGGACTATAAGCATATTTTAGTGTTGATGTACTGGAACTAACCAAAAACAATAGTTTATTGTTGGCTTGATTTGTCCGAGTCTGGCTGAGTAAACACAAACATAATATTGGCATCCACCAAAATATGTGAATAATCCCCTCTGGAAATTGAACCCCAGTGGCATTCATTTACAGGTTTTATCATGTTGGTTCATTTTCTTTTACAAAAGATTAAGTATTAACAACAACATTGATAATGCTCAATCAAGGTATGAGTAGCAACTTCAGTTAAGAGCAAGTCTGCATTCCCCTTTAATTCCATACCTACAGCATATCACTACAATCTGATTTTGTTGTCAGGTGTGCACTAAGAGATTTAAAATACAGATGAAAATAATTAATAGCCAATAACTAAGTATTATATTAAAGATATTTCTATATCATATAACTAAAGATAATTTAAATGCCATTTTCTGCTCCTTGGACATTAGGCAAAAATCTCATAGGCAGTGGGAATAGGTGAGGCAAAGATAGTTTTAACTTATTAACCTGATTCATTCCTGCTCTTGGTATCAAAATGACCTTTGACATAACTTAAACATCCTTATAGCTCAACTGAAGAAGTCTGCAGCGCGGTGCAGAATTTCATTGGTGCTGTATACAATAATTTCGAATCCTCAAGACAGTTGCATTACTCATGGGCTTGGCTTAGCCTCCTAATGCCATAGTTACAGGGGAAAGTGTGGACAGCTTTCAGGGAGTGAGAAGAGGATAAATAGCAGGAACCAGAGGGAAAAACCTGGGGGCGGGGAGGGTTGAATGTGGTAGCCATAGGAAAAAGCATGATAATGGGGTACAGTAATAATATTGTTCTTGCTCCTTGACTTTAATAGACCTTTTAATGCAGTGCATTCTTCAATACATCCACAGAATAAGGCAAGGAAAAGCAAGAAGAGTTGTGAAGTGGCTCTTTACCCCTCAGCTCCACTGTATGGAGATAACATGGTCCAACATATCCCAGACTTTGAAAGGGGTACGGGGTGTAACAGAATCTTCTTTCTATCCCTTGCAGCTCCCAGTGTTATAGTACCAAACTGATTTAGTGGGGCTGAAGACGTGCTCCTGGTTTGTCCCATAATCAGTTGCCCTTTTTCTTGATACCTGACAAATAATTTTAATTGTGCCCTTTTCACTAGCAGTGGAAGCTGTATTATAGAAAAATGTCATCTCAAGAGATTCAATCACATTTATTCTTTGCTTTTTGTAGGGACTTGGTGATCTTGCTAGGAAAGAAATAGGATTTTATTCTGAAGTTTTCTGAGATTGGCCCTTCCTCTTGTAATATTTTTCATGTGGTATGTAAATATAATGATTTGGCCAAAATGATAGCAGAAGTGTTTCCTCTGGTAAAGATAGTGTTACGTAAAACAGGGTTGTTGCTCTTAGCAAGGGATTCAGTGTTTCCTATTATGAAGCATAATCCTTTCTCCATCTTCTGCGTTACTAATCCCCATTATAACGTGGATGGATTGGGAAATATAATAAGAGTATAATATATTTTCTGGCAGTAAAAAGATGCTTATTTTGAGTTACTTTATTATAATCCAGTCTGAAATATAGACTGGAATTGTTTCCTTCAATCAAAGAGATTTGACATTTTTTTCCTGCAAAATACTGAAATCTTCTCAGAAGTCATATCTTAGAAAATACTTTATAGACAGTTTAGACCATAAAAATAAGTTACAGTTTTAACACATGCAGTCTTTTAAATAATTTTGGTTTGAAAAGAATGAAGATTCCTTCTATCTGAAAAAAAAATTGTGTGTGCGTGTGCACGTGTGCATGTGTGTGCATGCGTGTAACTTTACACACACACAAATACATTTGTGATATTAACAAGGGCTGGGGTGTCATCTTTTGGGAATGATAAAATGTTTGGCAAGTACAGAACACTGCAAAATGATTATTTAAGTTAATTGTCAGGCAACTTCAATACTAGAGACAGTTGAGCTATTTTTGGCAATAGGGTTTTATTAGCAGATACCAATTTGTCAGAAGAGAAGCATCTTGTAAAACATACCACTTTTGACAAACCTTTTGTTAGGAAAAGTTTCTTATGGCTAGGATTGAATTTTTAGTTACAAGGAGAGAGATTTCTTCTGGGAGGGAAAGGGACAATAAACTGAGATCTAGGCCACTCATCCAGACCCAAATTCAGTCCCAGCTCCAATAAATATTCAATTATTTATGCAACAAGTAACAGGCTCCACAGGAAAAATGGAAAGACCAACAACCCGAAGTAACTAACTTGATTCCCAAGTAATCAAGACACCTGTCACAAACCCAAGTAAATGACAGAATACGGTTTTCACCCATTATCTTCCTTCCAGGTAAGTGTCTTAGCACCCAGGCTTTTAATTGGTCTTATAGAAGGATTTTTTTTTTTTGATTCCCTGGGAAGAGGGAAGAGCTCCAGCTGATGCTTGTGTGAGAGACTGCTAAGGAACATCTCTAGTAGCTTCTATGGAAAGTAGCAAAAACAGCATGGTAAGAAACATTCTTTCAACCTGTGTCAACTCTGAATAAGGATCACAGTATAAAGTTCTTTATATATTTCAGCATAGCACATTTTCACTCATAGCCTGGTAGTGCTGAAGGAAGCTGACCCCCCCCCCCCAATGGTTTGTGCAAGAAATACGATTTGAGGATAATTGTTTATTGGAGCAACTGTTCAGTTGCTACATAATCCCTTCAAAAGATGGGTCCAGTAATAAAAGTGCATAACTTGACCAGACAGAGGTATAACAAGTCAGCTGGGTGCCTGGAGGCATTGGTGACTTTCATCTGCCACCATGCTACCAAGTACGATTGCGTGTCTGTGGCAGCAGTTGTTATTCCCCTCCTGCCCCCAGCCTCCAAGTTGGTATCCAGGGTTGCTGCCTTGGTTGCCTTGCCTTAGTTATGCTACTGTTCCTGGAAACACAGATACTGGGTTTATAACTGGCTTGCTTCCTCCACTAACCTCTCTGTACTCCAGAGGTGATAGCAGTCTTTGCCCTTTCTGGATGAGTCTTAGTTTTCTATATAATTAGGTTGATCTACAGCAACTGTTCTTTCCTAGATTATAAGTACTCCTCAGAACTTCTCTTTGCTCCACAGCTTTACTGCACACTTTTAAGTTTTCGATTTTGTTAAGACAGTACAGTTAATTGTTCTAACTGGAGCTTATCTTGGGTGTTTCATTCTGAGACTTGAGGAAGGATGTTATGGGCATGTCGGCATGTCTATGCATTTCCCTATGGTGATGTAGGGGCCACAGGGGCTACACATGATCAGCAGCTATGTCGCTGTAGCAGCATGCTCCCCATGTGCCCATAAACCAGGGATGGGCAAACTGTGACCCAGGGGCCAGAAGTGGCCTGCCAGGCCATCTATCCAGCCCATGGGGCCCCTAAAAAATTTAGAAAATTAATATTTGTATGTCCTGGGCTTCCTGTCATGCAGCCCTTGATGGTTTGCCAAAACTCAGTAAGCGGCCCTGTGCCCAAAATAATTGCCTGCCCCACCATAAACTCATGTTATTATCTTTCCCAGCCAGAAAGTTGGTGTAATAAAGAGATATCAAACAAATTGTGCTTGTTGAACTTTTCATTGGACCATCAGAGCTTCAACAAACCTACAGTGGTATTATAGGAAAGGTTTATTTCAACTCTGATTTTGGATAGAAGTGGGCAAAAAGGATTAAATAGATTCATACTTTTCTTGAACGGATATGTCTATTTGGTCCATGTTTGTTTCACTTGCAACATTTTGGGAGATTTCCCCCAATGTACTAGTCCATGAGTTATTAGCAATTTTAGGTCAAAAAGAGAAAGTACTTTCAATGTTAAGAGAAATATTCCTGCTGTGAACTAACAATGATTATTGAGTGGCCAGCATTTTAAACAATCTAAAAGAAGTACTTCCCATCCTAGCTGCCATTTCTGTATGTAAAGTAAATTAAAAATTTTTTGAAATAAGGGTGTCAATTATCTTGCCATCACTTAAATAAGTGTTATGGGAGCAAGTGTGGATTAAGACTATGTGAAGCCAATACCTATTAAGGCATTTCCTCTCTCTATCTTCCCTCAGAAACATTTTTTGTCCCATGAAAATTGGAAATTTTGAAAATATCTCTCACTCCCAAATCAGAACAAAAAGTCAAGATTTCATTTTTTAAAACCCCTGTAATCCAAAGAAAAAAACTCTGATCGGGTCATTTGAAACATTTATTTGGCTAATTTTGTATAATATTTTGTACAAAAAAACTGTACAATTGTGGATAATATTTAAGGATTAACTATTTTAATTTAAATATGTAAAGGATAAACTAAAAATAAATTTCAAAAACTGTTTTGAAGCTAAAAACCATAAACTTGTTTTGGTGCCAATGACATTTAAGAAAATACGTAATTAAAATATTGGTTAAAAGTGATTCCTTTCTGCAGCTTCAGTTTTCCTAAGAAAGTTCATCAGAAAATTGGTCACATGAAATCCACATTCATTTAAAAAATCAGAGTTATATATATTTTTTTCTTTCAAGAAATCTGCCAGTTCTGTCCTCCAGTACCTTATGCAATATGCTTGACTCACTAGAGTCCTCAAGACATAAAATCTTAAAGAAATTACTTTTGCTACCTGTAAAATTTCATAGAGAATGGAGGCCTTTCTTTTACTTTTTTGAATTATATAGAAGGGATATAATTTTCTATTAAATGCTATAGATTTCCCATAAAAAAATTACAGAAAATATATTATTTTAAATTCCATATGACTTTTATAACAAAGAGGTTGCCTAACTCCAAAATAGACAGTTTTTTTCTCACTGTTTCCTCAAGTCCCCAAAGCGAGTAGACTTGCTATATCAGTAGTATAGCAAGGAACTGACCCCCCATGATAAATTGCCAAAAACTCTCACTTCCCAATAAAGCCAATCTCCCTTAATTTGCCCCTTTGTGTGATACCAAGTGTGTCCTATCCATTCAATTCTAGAAAGAGAAAGCAAGCAGCTTTTCTATGAGCCAGGTTAGATTCTGTATCAGTTCTCTGATGGTCTCTCCTCAAGAGACCCAATAGGTAATAGATTTTTTCTTTATTGCCACTCTACCATAAGCGGATGAATGCATTCACCTTAGTTCTTCAGTGAAATCAACCATCCCCCTGCTCTAGTAATAGAGTTTTATACCCCTAACATTCAGAAGGAAGTTACAGAATACAATTAAGGACAGAATTCATAATATTCTCTCAAATAAATCAGACTACCAATCAGTTTTTTAACAATAAAACAGACTTCTTCCAATAGTGTCAGACAAATAATAAATTTACAAAACTAATCGGTTCTACACAAGCTGAGCTAATGAGTGTCATTGGGGTCACATCCTCAAATTGCAAATAAATGTTATCATTTATCAACCTAACACGTTATTCAATAAATCTTCTGCACCACTGTTCATACTTATCAGCTATGTCATTTAATATTCCTTTCTGATTTAGCAGACTATTTCCTCCTGTCCCTGACCCCACATAATGGAAAAGTACTAGAAACAGACAGTAGCTAATTCAAGAATTGTATAATTTAGAACTAAACAGAGCTGAAGACAGGTGTTGAAATATTCTAATATACATCTTCCAATGCATCTTTTTCATAGATTCGCTTCTGGAGATATTAGAAACTGGTGAGATAAAGGTTATATTTAAGGAAACTCAGAGTGTAAATAATATATTAAGAAAAAACTTCTAGTAGAGGTTTTATCTGATAATGATTATACTCTGTCATGATGGGGAGACTTACTCTTTCATTTAAAAAACAGAACATTTACATAGGCAGTTCCACTTTCAAAATAACATTTCCCCACCTGGCTTATCCAAAATATTATTCACACACACACACACACACACACACACACACACACACCCCCTATGGAAAATTGCAGTGATTTTTATGTTTCCTTGCCAGAAAAAATTGAAATGTGCAAAGGAATAGAGTTTCCAGGGAAAATAGGGAAAAAAATGGGGGGCGGGGAAGGAGAGGATATTCACATCTTTAACTATAAAAATCATTTGATTCTGGTTTCCTTACATTTTAGATAGTAGTTTGGGAAGTTTTTTATTTTGTCTATATCTGTCTAACCAAATTGATGAACACTGGAATGATTTTTGTCCTCCACCATACACACGTCTGGTAATGCATACCATACACTTATGCTGTTTACATGGCTGTAAGCTTGTTACCAAGCCTGCTGGCTTCTGCAAGGAGTCTGTGGTTCTTAAGGAGCTCTTCAGCCAGCCCTCCTAAATAACAGGGCTGCGCAAAATGGCACCGTTCCGTTTTGCCTTGAGTTTCAACGGTTCAATGGAACAGTGTTTCATATTGAATTTCGAGTTGAAACAACTGTTCTGTTCTATTCAGTCACTTTTTCAAGTTTCGCTGGGGATGGGAAGTCAGCCCAGATAGTACTGTGGTGATGGCAGAATGGCAAAGGAACAGGTATGGATACATTGGGAGCTGCTGTAGCTACAGACCTGCACACAGGCAACTCAGGGAATAAGGTCACTTTTTACTGGACCAAAGCAGCAGTGGAATTTGGCAGGCCCCTCAGTGACTGAGTGCCCCTATTTAGGATCACACTTCTCACCTTGGTAGTATGAGGAAGGGGCTAGAAAAAGTGCCCTAAACATTGTTTGGTTCACCTTAACCGTTGCCAGCATATGGGGATCCCACTATAGCAGTAAAAATCACACAAAAAGATAAAAAAGACAAAGGTGACAGTACTCATCATCAGTGTTTGGACATGCTAATGGACTGTGCAACAGAAGATAGACCAGAGAGAAGAACAGCTCTAGCTGGTAGTGAGCTGGCCAGATTCAACATTCAGATAGTGGCCCTGAGTGAAACTTGCCTAGTTAAAGAAGAACAACTTACTGAAAAAGGAGCCAGCTACACATTCCTTGGGAGTGGTTGTAGTATAGAAAAGCAAGATGAAGCTGGTGTTGGGATTGCCACCAAAATACAGCTGGTCAGCAAGCATAAAATCTTCCAGAAGAAGTGATGACAGACTTCTCCCACTTCCTTGGGAAAGATGTGCAGCTATCAGCAGTGCTTGTGCACCTACCATGAGCAACTCAGAAAGTGTAACCAACTCATATGTGATTAAGAACAAAATTTACAAAGACCTGAAGTTTCTTATTGCCAAAGTGCTGATGGCAGATAAACTCATTATCCTTGGTGTCTTTTATGCTAGAGTTGGTGCAGATCACCAGGCATCATTGGAAAAAATGACTTTGGGAAATGCAACAGCAACAGGCTCCCCCTGTTGAGGAAATGCACTAAACACCACGTCCTCATCACCAACACAGTTTTCATAACAACAGCAAACCACAACAAGATGTTTTGGATGCAGCCACGCTCCAAGCACTGGTGTCTCATTGATAATGTCATGATCAGGAGAAGAGATAGATAGGATGTCAGAGTGACAAAGCCCACAAGAAGTGCAGAATGCTGGACTGACCACAGGCTTATAGTCTCCAAGCTGAATATCCAGTTACATCCTAGTAGACAACTACAAGGCAAAAAAAGGACACAAAAAGCTCAATGTCTCCAAATTGAAATGGGAGAATGTGAAACAGACATTTGTTGAATAATTGTACAGCTAAATAGTAACAATTAACATAAACTCCATTAACACTGAGGAACATTACAGCATGTCCAACTAGACTCAATGAATTGAGTCTGCTGGAGCATGGTTCAGAGAAATGTGAAACTCATGGGTATACCAAGGGCACTTACTGGGGAGCTTAAATGTCTCTACACTAATGCTAGGAGCATGGGGAACGGGCAGGAGGAACTTGCACTCCTGCTTGCAAACAACAACTTTGACCTGGTTGGGTTAACTGAAACCTGGTGGGAGCCTACTCATGATTGGGTGGTAGGCATTGAAGGTTATGGGTTGCATAGATGGGATAGAGTGGGAAAAAGGCGGGGAGGGGTGTTGCTCTCTATGTTAAGGAACAATATATGCCTTCTATACTCAAGATGGAATCAGAGGAGGGACAACCTGAGGTACTGTTGGTTAGCATACAAGGTGGTTGAGGGGAAAGGGATTTGGTAGTGGGGTTCTACTATAGACCACCACACCAGGGGGATGAGCTAGACTTGGAATTCTCCTGGCAGGTCTCAGAGGCCATATGGTCAAGAGATATGGTTGTCATGGATGAGCTAAACTACCCTGATATCTGCTAGGGGGATCAGTCAGCCAGAACTAATCGCTCATGTAGGTTCTTAACCTGCACACAAGACCTCCACCTAATGCAGGAGGTATACAATCCCACTAGGGGGCACGCCTTGCTGGACTTGGTGCTGGCTATGGGGGATGACCTGCTGGGGGATCTACAGGTACAGGGCAATGTAAGGGACCCAGCAGAGCAGAATTGCTAGGCTTCAGAAAGGCTGACTTCAGGGAGCTTAAGGGAGTAGTTAGTGGGGCATTTATGCTCAAGAGGATTGACGAATAGGGGTCCAGAAAAGGTGGTTGTTCCTCAAGGAAGTGATCCTTCAGGCACAGGAGGAGGCAATCCCACTGCATGGAAAAGGGGGCAAAGGGTCTAAGAAACCCTCCTGGCTAAGCAGAGAAATCCAGGAAAGCCTATGGGTAAAACAAGGGGCATATAGGCTGTGGTGGCAGGGGGTAGCTACCAAGGAGGAGTATACCTTGGCCCGCACTTGCAGGGAATCAGTTAGGAAGGCCAAAGCAGCATTAGAACTCAGGCTAGTGACAAAAAATAAGGACAACAAAAAGTCCTTCAGGTATATAGGGAGCAAAAAGAAGGTGCAGGGCAACGTAGGACCCCTACAGGATAGACAAGGGCAGTTGATGACAGATAGGAGGGGCAAAGCAGAACTCTTCAATGAGGGTTTTGGGTTTTTTTTGCCTCTGTATTGTTGAACTCAGATCTAGACATATCTCCCAAATGCATTATAGAGAGAGGTAGGAGAAAGACCAGCCCACCAGCTGTCAATACCAACCTAGTAAAGAGACACTTGGAGGGACTGGATGTGTTTAAATCAGTGATACTGGATGAGCTCCACCCATGGGTGCTGAAAGAATTAGCCAGTGTCGTAGCAGAGCCACTGGCATGCCTGTTCGAGCACTCATGGTACTCAGGACTGCAAAAGCATCAATGTGGTTCTTCCTATTTTAAAGAAGGAGAGGAAGGAGGAGCCGGGTAACTATATACTGGTTAGTCTTACCTCTATCCTTGGGAAAACCCTTGAAAAGTTTAGATGCAGGTGTCAAGGTGGGTTTAATTTATTTGGATGTTAAGAAATCCTTTGACACAGTATCCCATCCTATTCTTGTAAACCAATTGAACAGCTGTGCCATAGACATGGGGGTGGCAAATTGACTTAAGGGTTGTACCCAGAGATTGCTGCTGGATGGGCTGGTATTGACCTTGAAAGATGTGAGCAGTGGGGTCCCCCAAGGCTCAGCCTTGGGCTGGTGCTGTTCAATATCTTCATCAGAGACCTGGATAAGGGCAGGGAAAGCACTCTGTTCAGATTCGCAGCTGACACCAAACTATGGGGCAAAGCAAACACACTGATGGGAAGAAACCGACTGGACTCTAACTGGACAGGTTAGAGAAGTGGGCAGAGAAGTGGGATGCAGTTCAACAAGGACAAGTGCAAGGTACTGCACCTAGTGAGAGGGGAATCACCGGCACACCTATAGTCTGGGGGATGACCTTCTCAGCAGCACAGCGGCAGAAAGAGATCTCAGAGTCATATGGTTAGAGGTCTGCAGGGAAGGCCTTATGAGGAAAAGCTGAGGGACCTGGATATTTTCAGCCTCTGCAAGAGAAGGCT
This sequence comes from Crocodylus porosus, assembly GCF_001723895.1. NCBI lineage: Eukaryota > Metazoa > Chordata > Crocodylia > Crocodylidae > Crocodylus > Crocodylus porosus. The sequence goes on from NW_017728949.1 coordinate 70,809,521, forward strand.
GAGGGAGAATCTTGTGGCAGTACACAAATTCACCGGGGGTGGGGGGGGGGGGCAGGGGGCAGCAGGGAACAGGAGATGTTCTGTTTACCAGGGCACCCCTTGGAATAACCAGTAACAATGGGCGCAACCTAATGGACAGTAGGTTTATGTTGGACATCAGAAAGAACTTCTTCATGGTTAAAGTTGCCAGAATCTGGAATGGGCTTCCAAGGGAGATGGTACTCTCCTCTACCTTAGGGGTCTTCAAGAGGAGACTGGACAAGTACCTGGATGGGGTAACATGACCACAACACTTTTTCCTGCCACTGGCAGGGGGCTAGACTTGATGATCCTTTGAGGTCCCTTCTCCCTCTAGCATCTAGGAAGCTATGAATCATCTCTGGTTTAGCAACAAGGTGGATGAGATTTAGTCTTATGCAAACAGGAATGCTATGAAGAACTTGTAGGATGCTCTAAGGACAATCTAAAGGCCACAGTCATCAGGAATATATCTAATACTGAGTGCTGATGGCATCACGCTGCTTATTGGCAAAGGAAAGATACTGAAAAGATGAGCAGAACTTTTGAACATCATCCTCAATCAACAATCATCTATTAGTGAAGAGAGAATCAGTTGACTCCCCCAGGTAGATATTAACATATCTCTTGCTGATCCTCCAACACTGACTTAGACTGTGGAAGTAATTCACCTGCTATCAAATGGCAAAGCACCAGGAGCAGATGCTATACCAGCATCCGTCTACAGGCTTGTACATGGCTCTGAAACTGACTGAACTCTTCCAGTCTATGTGGCCTTGAGGAAGTGTAACCCAGGAGTATAAGAATGCATCCATCATCCCCTTGTACAAGTGGAAAGGGAATAGACAATCCTGTGACAACCATTAGGGCATCTCCTTACTGTCAATATCCAGCAAAATTATTTCCAGAATTCTACTGAATCACCTTGTGCAACACATTGAACAAAGGGCTCCTGCTTCAGATTCAGTGTGGCTTCAGGAAATTACATGGGACCACAGAAATGCTATTTTTAGCTTGCCAATGCCAGGAACAGAATTCCAACTTGTAAATGATTTGCATTGACCTGAAAAAAGAATTTGATACAGTTATTCAGGAGGGCCTTTAGAAGATCAAGGCAAAATTCAGTTGCTTGGAGAAATTTGTCTTAATGGTTCAGCAATTCCATGATGGCATGTTCACCCACAGTGTGGATGACAGTGAATCACCTGAAGTATTCCCATTCACCATTAGAGTCAAGCAGGACTGTGTGCTGGCCTCAACCCTCTTCAGTATGATGTTCTCTTCAGTGCTTGCAGATGCCTTTCATGACTGTGACACTGGTATTGACTGATGGCAAGCTCTTCAATTTGAGGAGAATACAGGAGAAGATGAAGTTACAGGAAGTGACTGTTCATGAACTTCTGTTTACTGACAACTGTTCCCTGAATGCCAGATCTGAGTCTGACATACAGTAGAGTATGGACCATATCTCTTCAGCATGTGACAACTTGGGTTTCACAATCAACCCTAAGAAGACAGAAGTGATACATTGACCTGCACCAGGAAAACCTTGCATAGAGCCTACTATCACAGTGAATGGCCAAACTCTTCAGGCAGTAGAAAAGTTCACCTATCTCAGCAGTACACGGTCACATGCAGTTCACAACTGATGAAACCAATGTCAGAATTGTCAAAGCAAACGTGGCTTTCAGCCGACTAGGTACAAATGTGTGGGAGTGCAGAGGCATCAGTCAACAAACAAAACTAAAGGTCTACAAAGCCATTGTGTTTCCAGTCCTGATGTATACATGTGAAACCTTGATGGTGTACAGATGTCATGCTATGAAGCTCTATCACTGTCACGTGAGCTGTCTGAGGAAACTGACAAGGAAAAGATGGCAAAACAAGGTCCCAGACACTGAGGTTCTCACGTTGGCGGGCATTCCAAGCACCCAAGCTAGTTCCTCACAGAAACTAAACCAACTACTGGTGTCATAGTCATCTTTGAATTTGAAAGTCAAACAATAACAACACCTCTTGATAGGGTTAACTATCCCCTCTTAAAGGAACAATGTTACAATGGGCATGTGACATAAGTAAAATTATAGCAGCAGCTCTGAAGGAATTCAGACTTTATTCCAGACTCATGCTGAAGATTATCCCAGTCAAACCCAGTTACAAATGAATACCTTCTCATTTGGACCAGTGAGTCAAGGTGGCTGCATGTGATGCCAACCATATCACTCCCTTTTGTCCTGCAGGCTACAGAAACTGGTGTTCCTTAATGACACTAGCACAATAGACTAGTGTTGAATTTTGAGTTAGAACTGAATTAACATTAGTCATCTCTAGAACACTTGGCATGCAGACAGATGTTAGGGCCCCACTCTAACTCATGGTGCTTTACATAAACTGCCATGATTTGGAGCACCCCCTGTGACCCAACAGAGGTTTGCCTGTTGGGTAGGGGGCTGGAACCAGCCTACACCAGCCCAGGCTAGCAGGCACAGGCCTCATGGCCTGACCTCAGCTGGAGTACTGGGGGGAGTTGGGTTGGACCTGTGAGGCAAGGGGGCTGTACTTCCCCCCATCTCCTCCTCAGCTCTGGCCAGTCAGAAGCTGGCAGCTCCATGCTGGCTATTCCTTGGGGGCCCAACCCAGCCCCCCAATACCTCAACCAGGGTAGCTGGGGTGGGGTGCGAGGAGAGGGGCTCCATTCCCCCTCCCTCTCAGCTCTGACCATTCAGCAGCTAGCAGCTCTCTCTCCTTCGCCCTGACAGCCTATGAACCAGGACTGGGCACCAATCCACCACCTCCCACTCTGTCCCCCACACAAAAAATTAACTCTGGTGGGAACACAAGTTCCCAAATGCACTCTCCTTTTGAGTGCTTTAATGGAATACCTGATTTAACCAGAGTTAATTTTTTATGTGATTGGCCATTTTAAAAGCCCTCTACAGTTATGTATATGTATTAAGTCATAGCTGTAGAGCACTTTCAGAGGCCAGATCACTGAAAAACTGTCACTTCTGTCTGTGCTCTTGGACTCCTTGCTGTGACAAACTTTTTTCTTCCTTTACATAAAGACATGCACACACACTTAACATCCAAAAAACTGTTACAATTACAAAATTAGGAAATACCACAATTTGAATGGAATATTTTGCATCTCTTTTCCTTCACATTTAAATTTTCTTTGGCATGGGAACAGAAACGAATACACTGTACTTTTATATAAGGTCTATCTAAATGTGTAATGGTGAATTGTATTTTGGACAACAAAAGTGGGGAGGTGTTATTCTGTAAGTGGAGCTGCTTATGTAAATGCTACATTTCCCAAATGAAAGAATAAGTCTCCCCATCAGAACAGAGTATAGTCATTATCAAGATGAAACCTGAGTATTGCCCATGCATACTCAGTTCAGCCCCATTTAGCATAGTCATTCTCACAGAACCCTTTCCTTATTCAGCATGCAGGATGGATAGTAATTACTTAGGCAGCTATTTGATGCTTTGGTTTGTTTTGATTGCATAGATATAACATGGTGCCCTATATGCTAATAAGTAATCAAATCCACCTTTTCTGCTTGTCCTCTACCCTACCCTGCTGTTCCCTCTGCTGGTTTTTATCTGAATACTTTCTCTGACTCTTGCCCCAGCTTCCTACCTTAATTTTTCCACTATCCAGGCCCCTAATCACAGGCCTTGTTCATGTTCCTCCCCAATCCTTTCCCCTACAAGGCTCTTTGACTTCTGTTTTGTTTTTTGTGCTTGTTCTCCCCTTCTGTTCTCATGTCTTGTTTCTCTTCTGTGCCATATCTTTGACTTCTCAGCCTTATTTATTTGAATTGAGCACCTCTTATATCTCCCCCACACAGTCTGGCTCAAACAAAGGCAGCACAAGGGACATTTTTGGGACATGCACCACAGCAACTGCTGGATGGCAGAAGACATAGCTGTGACAAATGTCCTGTTTAGCTGATCAGCTCATAAGACACTCAGTAGTTATAGCATATGCACTGTCAAGTCAGCAAGTAGGAGCTGTAAGGAGACGATTTTTGTTCAGGGATACAAAATTTTGACCATTTAGTTGCCAGACTCTAACAAATATCATCACTGTATATGCAAACTAAGATTTTCAAAGGCCAAAATATGGCCAAAAACTTTCACATCAACAGCTCAAGGTAAATTCCTGGCTAAAGAGACTGCTGGGAAGTTTCAAGCCCTTCCTCCAAAGCATGAACAAAACACCCTTCAGTCTGGTCCTTGAAATCAAGCAAGTCACCTTAGCTAGGAAAAACCCCCCCAAAAACAATTGCTCTGAAGACGGTCATCCACTATGAAAAATTTCAATTCAAATGGCTTAAGTGTGGTGACATTATAAGCCATGAAGAATAGGATAAAACTATAGAAAGAATCAGGGCAATTTTTAGCATAGATATTGCTACTTGAGCCATCTCTTATAAACATGTGTTTATGTGTATGTAGAATATATTGCTTTGTGGCACCTGGTACTACTGACCAACTCTTGGGTTCTATTTTTTCATGAACGCTAACAAACCGAGCAAGCCTAAGAAATTATAAATATCAAGAAAATATGAGCTGCTTGTAAGACACTTGAAATGCTGTCGCTTCTTCAACCATTTTATGTCCTATAACTACAATAAGAAACTGATGGTTTAGATGATAATTTATTATTCAGTCAGACCGTATCTGTCTACCTATAAGCAAACAAGTTCAAAATAAGAAATAATCCATATGTTCACCAGAAACTCATATGGAATTTGAATAGTCAAAGATATTGGGCCATTGATGGCTTGATCCAAACCCTACTGAAGTATACAGAAAGACTCACTGGGTGCATCCCCATGTGTGGGAATGTGTGTTTCCCTGGGGACAAATAGCAGTGGCACATTTTTGCGTCACTCCTACTTGTCCCCAAGGAATGCCCCTGCATGCATGGTCTGGTGTGTGGTGCCCCACCTGGGGGAGGAGAGGCTGGGGTCAGCACCTGGCTGCCCCAGCAGCCATACATGGGGTCCTGGGGACTTCCCAGGGCTGCAACAGTGGCAATCTGGGTGCAGGGAGCCTGGCCAGAAGCTGGAGCGTGGGTCTGATCATCCAGGCTCTGGTTTTGGGCAGCGTATAGTACCACCACATGCTCTATCCCACTTTTTTCTGACACACTTTTTTTTTTAACACCAGGATATCCAGGTATCAAAAAGCCCACTACACTGCAAATCAGCATGGCAATTGCATCTGCACAATTGTCTGGATGTGCACATTAATTGCAGTGAAATTTAAGTCAGGCCTTTAAAAATAAATGAATGCACTATACACTAAAGGGAGATAGCTGTGTTAGTCTGAAGTCTGGGTAGATTTGTGCCTTGTAGGGTGGGGTCGCCAACCTGTGGCATGTATGCCACAAGTGGTACAGGCAACTTCTATGTATCATATGTAGCAGACTGGGGACAGATCAGGCAGCCTAGTGGCAGGTAAATCAGGCAGAAAAAAGGAGAGGAGCAGACTGGGCAGGGAAGAGGATTAGAGGAGGGGGGAAGTAGAGGAGGCAGTGCTAATTTGGGCCACATTTGCCAAAAGGTTGGCCCCCCACTGTTACAGACTGCCTTTGCCACATTTCCAGACCCATAATTTCAAATAAATATTCAAACTTTCAAACTGCTCCTTTGAACTGTAATTTCAGTCACACTGTTTGCAATGGGAGTTCTGAACATTTAATGAGAGCAGACTGTCCAAAGTGATTTCTGCTGTGCAGAACTGAGGCTAACTTTACACTTGGCTGTTATGCTTATGATATATTTTAATGTTTGTTGATATGGTTTAATAAACATAGTTAGAAGAATGCTATAGATAGAATCTAGTAATGTATAAATATCAAATAATGTGCATAATGTTTATGGCACTGAAGAGTCATAACACATCAACCACTATTAAAACTGCATTTACTTGATTTTAAGAGTTGCACTTTGCACTGTAAATGTCCTAGATATATTTAGTCAACCATTTCTAATGTAACATGCAACATTAAAGATAAAGTAAATGCATTTGCATTGGTTGTTGACTGTTTAAACCAGTTTAATAAACCATTCATAATAAGGTAAATGACTAAATCATTATTATTAAAATACACAAGCTTTAAATTAAAATAAACACTTTTCTAATGGATGTTGGTGTCTGGTAAGTGATCTGGGCAATAAATGGCTTCTATATTCATACAGAATTTTTTTTAGCTCTGAAGCCATGTGTGTGAGTGAATGTGTGTAACAATGTTTCTAGTCTATATACACATCTCTACATATATACAATCTTCCTTTAGCTTTATTAATGACTTTTTATAAATAATTGATGGACATCCCTTAAGCATTGTTCCTGTTCCTATTTTCTTCTCCTACATAATATTCTTCTTTTAGTGAAATGTATTTCAGCATTTAGAAAGAAAGCTTTCTTTTTTTTTCTTTTGGAAATACATTTAGGCACTGGATCCGGTAACTATACAACCTGGTACAGCTTATGTAGCACCAATTTAAATTACACTAGGTCAGGAATGGACAGATAAGAAGCTCTCTCAAGGTAGCTGTATGTGGCAGGTGGCTATCATTATGCCGTGCCCCTAGGCCACAGATGATCAGGTGAGGCTGTATAACAGTTATTGTATTTTTCCTGGAAGAAATACTTTTATCCCAGGATCCTACAGATGGTCACACCCATTGTCCCACTTCAAATACCGGTGCTAGATACAATGTGCTAATATTTTGTCCTGTGGCAACCTTGTCTGGGTCTTTTGGTTAATTGTGGTCTGTTTGCATCATTTTATTCCAGGTACAAGTCTGCCAAACTGTATGCTCTCCTTGGCCACCTTCTGGCAGATAAGCAGCAATGCAGCTTGGAAGGACTACATGTGCTAAAGGCTATGCCCATGCAAATAGTATTCGATTCAGATTCAGCCAATTTGGAGGACAGTGGTTCAATTTGAAGATTCAGATCACTGTCCTGAATTGATTCAGCTGAATCAGTTTTGGAGGATTCAGTGCTGATTTGGAGAGATTAAGTGATTTGGCCATTGACGGTAGTGTGAAATCACTGAAATACCTACAACTTTGTCATTTTTAGCAGATTTGGATAAACATTTCAGAGGTAGTAGCCCCCTTCTGAGTGCATGAAGCCTGCTGAGGTTCAAGGAGATAGGTGCAGGGCTTTCTGGAAAATTGTACCTCAAACTGCTGAAAGCAAAACTCATGCCACTTTTTTGTGTTAAGGGGTATAAGTTGTAGCCATGTTGGTCTAAGGACATAGCCCAGACACGGTTCTTACAGTCAATCTGATATCTTTGATTAGACCAACTGAGTACTTGGAGAAATTCTTCTTTGCAAACTTTCAGCTTTAAAACCCCTTTGTCAGACTGAGGAAGCATCTAGTTGGTGTGTATATGCTCTTCCTGGATGAAAGAAATAGTAAAGAAGCCAGAGGCTGGCATGCAATGCAGGCAAGGAGGCCAGTCAGCGAAAATGGAAATGGAGGCATCAGAGGGTGAGAGAGACAGGCTGGGGTAGGGGGAAAGGGGGATGTAGCAGGTAAAAGTGGAGAGGTACCTGCTGCTACCTGGGGAGTCAGAGGTCAGGCAGGTTGTAGTGTGTCATGAATCCAATGTGAGCCACCAATGCAATGCCATACCTGACAAAGCAAATAAAAGCCTGGCTTGCATCTACTGATGTATCTCAAACAAGACCCAAGATGTCATTCTTCAACTTTATTCATTCTTGCTGAGGCCACAGCTAGAGTACTGCATCCAGTTCTGGACTCAACAATTTTAAAAGGATGTGTAGAAGCTTGAGCGAGTCCAGTGGAGACCCACATGGATGAGCAGAGGTTAAGAGAGCAGGCCTTATGAGAAGAGGCTGAGAGGCACGGGACTCTTCAGCTTGGAAAAGTATAGACTCAGGTGGGGCTTGGTGGCAGCCTATAAGTATATCAGGGTTGTACATCAGGATCTAGGAGAATGTCTGTTCACAGAGGCTCCCCTAGGGAAAACAAGGTCCAGTGGTCAAAAACTGCTGGAAGACCATTTTATACTGGACCTAAGAAAGAACTTCTTTTCTGTCTGAGTCTCCAGAGTCTATTCCAGACTCTGGACACATTCAAGTTGCATTTGGATGATTATCTTGCTGGGATCATCTGGCCCCAGCTGATTTGCTACCCTTTGGGAAGGGGGCTAGACAAGATAATCTCACTAGGTCCCTTCCAGCCCAAATATCTATGAAATCTGGGCAGTAGTAAAGTTAACACGTGTTGTGAATAGTTGTATGTCAGGGGTTAATGCCCTCCATAATCATAACCAGGACTTGTAGTAGAGATGATATCTTTTATTAGATCAACAAGATTTTTCCAAAAAATGTCTTTAATTGCAAGCTCTTAGGCACAAACACCCTTCATCAGGCATTGGAGAAAAGATTGTATAAGTTCTGGGTAGAAATGAAAGTTCATATTTCATAGGATTTCATAGACGAGTCAACTAATGGAAAACTCCTCTGGGCAGTCAGTTCATAGCTGGTATGGAGTCTCTCACCTCTATGTGAGATCAATCAGCATAGCAATTAAGGCTGGAAGGGACTCCAGACTCTTTCTCTATCTGTCTCCTTTTCTGTCATTCCCACAGACTCACAGTGCCTCTTCAACCAGAAATGGATATGTCTCTCTATATATTTTTGTTGTGCACAGATCAATTGTTACAAACTTTTGTCTCCATTGTGTTCCCCTACTATCTCTCCCATAGAAAGCAAAGCCTGGGATCCTGTCCCACCTCCTGGAGGTGGTACCAGAAACATGACCTGGCTCCAAGATTTCTGACACCCACCTCCCAATCAACAGAAGGCCTTAGCCTCCATATGTAAAACAGGTCTTCCTTGTTTACCTGGAATAGCTCTTGTAGAACTTTCTTGTTGAAACCTTTTCTGCTCATGCCATAAGACAGATGACTGGACTGCGTTACATATACATTTACCTTGAAGCCCATTGGGAAATCTCTTCTGCTGTTCCTCTTCTGGTCCTGCTGTTCCTCTTCTAGATGGTCCTCCTCCTGAGGTGGCTGCCCTCCTGGCTGCATCAACATAGCTTGTCACCATCTAGAAATCTTGGATTCTTTGGACATTGGGACACCTGTGATCCAAAAATGAGATTGATCCCTGCCCCCTCTCACCCCAGTGCATGAAGGGTCCTCTGCTCTGATAAGAACAGGAACTATACTTGATCTGAGCCAAAAGGCTGAGAAGTGGACAAATGATCCCAGCAAGCTGTCTGTCCAGTCTCCTCTTGAAGACTTTCAAAGTTGCGGACTGCATCACCTCCTTGGGAAGTCTAGTCCAGATTCTGGTCACCCTTACCATAAAGAGGTTCTTTACATCCAACCTTAAACCATCTTCTAACATTTTATGGCCACTGCTCCTTGTCCTCCCCTGGGGTGCCCTAGTAAACAGTTTTTCTCCCCATGGCAGGACACTATGTGTGCCTGCTACTTTAAGGCCCTGGAGCTGGCAGCTTCCAGGTGCCTAATGAGGGCAGCTATTTTAGGCTCAGGGCTGCCTATATAAACAGAGCAGTTCGGCTGCTGGAGAGGAGGCAACAACATTGCCTGGCCTGAGGGCTGCTGAGTTTCATCGGGAAATAAGGGAGGAGCTGTAGGGGGTGGTAGGAGGCTCCTGGTCCTGGGAATGACTAGAAACTATACCCTACTGGGAGTGGGTGGTCTGGTGGGGTTCCCAGTGGTGTTGGAGCTCCCAGGGTGCACTTGCATGTAGGGGGGCAACGTGTGGAGTCCCCAGGGAGCACGCATGTGGGGAGGGCAGTGTGCGGAGCCCCCAGGGCGTGCGTGTGTGCGGGGGGGCAGTTTGCGGAGTCCCCAGGGTGTGTGCACATGTGTGTGTCGGGGGCAGAGTGCAGAGCCCCCAGGGCGGGCGTGTGTATATGTGGGAGGGCAGCGTGAGGAGCCCTGTGAAGGAAGAATGGGCTCAGCCACAGAGAGAGCTGAGTCCTGATCCCAGTAAGTCTTCCAATGCGGGGAGGCAGAGTTTGGGTCAAATATAACACCAGTAGTAGCACCATGACCTGCTGCCCAGGAAGGGAGTGAGAGTCCCCTGTGAGACCCTGAGGCACCCAGCTCCCCACCTCTGTGGAGGAGGACCCAGAGAGGGGGACCCTGGGATTAAAGTATGCTTCATACAGCAAGGCCTGCCAGAGCTTCCCCTGACTGGCCCATGCAGGAGCCAGGACCAGGAGGGTCAGAAGGGCAAGGAGGCCCAGCAAGAGGGATGCCCAAGATCCTGGGGTCTGGGGTCCTGACTGGCCTAGAGGTGGGCTGGGGCTAATGTGAGCTGAAGGTCCCAGTGAGGGGACCACACCCGAAGGGGAACTGATGGCAGGGAGATATGTGGCCGAGTATGACGGTGGCAGAGTCTGCCTGAAGGGAGGAACTCAGTTGGGGGGTCCTACAGCAGGATTCTGGGCCCCATCGTGGGGGATTGGCATGTATGAGAACACTGATGTCATCTGCAAGGCTTGGGCTGCGGTGTAGGGGAGGAATGGAGCTGCAGATAGCGCCCCCTAGCAGCAGGGCAGAAAATGGGGCAGCCTCTCTCCTAATTACATGTATTAATTAATCAATTAAGACCAAGGCATGGTGGGCAAGAAGGTCGGTGGTTAACCCAACAACAGGGAGGCAGGCCACGCGGAGATCGGCCCTGGTAGGCTCCCATGTTACACTCCCAAATCCTGATATTCATGACATACATACTGTAGACAGCCACCAAGTCCTCCCTCAGTTTTCTCTTCCCCAGGCTGAACAGCCCCAGATCCTTTAATCTTTCCTAATGTGCACTCCTCTGACCTGTGTCTACATGGCAGGGAAGCCTGGCAGGTCCCCACAGGGGAAGAGGGCCAGGAGACAGGGGATGAGGAGCAGACAGGCAGCTGTTGAAGCATGATGGGAGGGGTACAGCAGCTCCCCACAAATCTGGATTCATGCTGTGCCACCCACACTGGGCCCTGCAGCAGCCCAGCTGCTCCTTGTCCCTCCCCCTCCCCCCACTGCAGGAAGCTGCTGGGCTGCCATAGGGTACAACAGCTAGTTGTACACCCCCTCTTCTGTTGTTTCCCTCCTCCTGCCCCCACCACTACTGCCCTATTGCTTCCACTTTCTCATGCTCCTTCCTGCTGCTCCCTTGTCTCCTATCACCCTCCCTCCTTCATCCTTCCCTCCCCGACTAGAATTGCCTACTGCCTCGCTGTTTGCAGCTGTCAGGCCAAGGTTATAGATAGGGAGCTGGTCCACATGAGACCAATACCCCCTGGGATGTTGGAGGACTCCAACTTGGTTGTTTCATCTTCATGGAACAGCCAGAAGTTCATGTAATTTGTGCTGTTTAGCAGGGCTCAGAGATAACCCTTGCCTCAAGTGGCATAACTTTAAGATGCCTTAGCAGTTGTCCTTAGCAGTTGTTAATGAGCTTGAACTTGTCCTCATTCAAGTTTTAAGTCCCCTTTAAGTGGTCTAATTTGAATACATAACCTCAGCCTCAGGTTTAAGCATGTAGTGCTGTGCCTTTAGATTCTATGCTTTCAATAAGATGCCTGTTTTCAAAACTTATGTGGTACCTATGGGACACAAGTGCCAACATTTACAAACCAAGCCTCCAATAGTTTCTAGTTTATATGTATGCATAATTTGCATACATTACACTTTCTGTTTATTGTATGTGCACGGTTCTTTCCCAAACAGGATTTTATTTATGTCTTTCCCATAACTCAAAATTCCATACACATAATCCTTACATTACCTATTCCTTCTGCGTTATATATATTATCTATTCTGTCTGCATATACATTCCACTTATTCTGCACCTATTCCCATTCAGTCTTTGCACACATCTTCTCCAAGCACACTCAACATCTTATAACTTGCATGCACAAAGTTACTCCAAATGCATGCCTTCATCCTTTCCATGCTCAAAGAGCCAGTAATTCTGTCTCTGCCCATTCATTCTGAACAAATTTACTGCAGCCTCAAGAAGAGATAAAATAGGAAGGAGCCCTGGACATTTAACTAGCCTTCAACCAATAATCTACTGGATTTACTTCATCAGAGCTCAGTCTTCTTTTTAGCCAAAAGCAAATACAGAAGAGCAGATCTTACGTGCCCAGCATTTGGACATTGCAGTTAACTATGTAACTCATTAACTGAGTTAACTATGATACAGTTACATAGATACTCTACTGTAGCATCTACTCTGTTTAAAACTTCTCTCTCAGCATAGCTCCAAGATGATGCTGCTTTGTAGAACAAATTAATACATAAATATAATGCATTGATTCTGACTCATCATTGTTATAGTTGAATTCTTTGCTCTATTCAGTATGGCTAGCCTATCACATTTCCTAAAAATTCTTATTTGCTGGGTCTGTGGTTGCAGAAATAACTCTTTTCAAGTGGTCATCCCATAGCTATTTGGATATTTAACTGTGGTACACCATAGGATGAAAATTAGTGATAATATCAACAGTGGCTAAAGTAATTCACATACCAAGAGCATATAAAGGCTGAAGTTTACCTGGATGATCAACCTAGTGGAGGGTTTAATGCTAGGTAACATAAAATAGGGTCAACATATATTTTATCCTACATTTTTTTAATACTGTGTGCAAGCTATAATCACAGCAATATGTTACTAAAGTTACTGCTTCTAGGCATTAAACCTGTACACTGTTTTCTCACAACAGTTTTGCACTGGCGTAATTTTAAAGTCTCTCCTGCTTTATTCTTAGTGAAAGGGAACTGAATGTTTATGCATTCCTTTGCCACAATATAACATCTTTAGACTGTTTTTATTTTTTCCTAAGGATATTTGTTTACCAAGTGTGATATTCTCAGAAACACGACCATATCAGTGCATTCTCCTGTCATGGACTTTATTGCATGTGCCATTTGGCATGAGCAGTCTGTTTTTCTTTAGGCTCAATAGTACTTTGGCTATCTTTTAAAACTATTTCAATAAACTTCTTGTGGAGTGCTCAGGGAATTGAGCACATGTCCCACATTAACAATAATGTGAGTCAGACACATACTGCTTTTGGTACCGTATTTACAAATTACCTCCAAGGCTTTACATTCTGAACCAAATACATAAAGTGCAATATTTGCCAGAATGTACTCCAGTTCCTTTCATTTCTACTTATGCTGTGGTCCCCAGACAGAATGAAGATTCTGACTGTGTCAATCTTCACTGCTAAACTGGATATAAACTTACGCAGATAATTAATCACACTTGTTGCTTTTTGTGCATCTTTCTTATTACTATGTGTAGGCAGATTTTGCACAGCTTGTATTTTGTTCACATCAGACTGTATGAAAGCAGCTGATTACCTTCTTCCCATGTAATCACATCAGCAGCGAAGCCAACTTTTCTCTGTTGTTCTTTTGAGAATGTGAAGCATTTCAGGAGAGGCTTTTCAGGAAGAAAAAGGGCTCCAAAGAGCATTAAATAACATTTCCTGTTACCCAGATTCAGTTACCACTGTCTAGAGCTGTAAAGTAAGAAGCAGCCAATATTTCCCTTCCTAAGGAAAACTGAGCAAAGAACAGAATTCATTATGCTAACATTCAAATCTCTAAATAAATTTGGGCATTATGTTGCCCTAGATCACACTTGTATAATTCTACTGGAGTTAATGGGTGTATCCACATGTGCATTAATACACTGTAGTTAATGTGCATTAATTCTAGTACTCCACTGTGAGGTACTAGGAAAATGCACATTAACCTTCCTTAATGTACATTAACTAAAGAGCTTGGGGCATTTATTCATGTCCTCCAGGAGTGTGTGTGTGGGGGGGTGCTTTAATTAGAGTGGCTCCAAGAGCCGCTCTCGTTAAAGCGATCGGAGTGTCACATGTATCAGCATCCTCATGCTGAGAAATGGTCGCAAGGGCACTTTAGCTAAAGCTCTTCAAACAAGTCTTGGTTAAAGCACCTCTGACACCATTTTTCAGTATGGGGACATTGATGCATGTGATGCAGGAATCTGCTGGAGTGCAGTAATTACCATGCTCCATCAAGCTAAATTAATTGAGTCTGCTCTGATGCACTGCAATTACTGTATATCTGACCAGCCTCACTGCACATGTATAGACACCAGTTTTTAAGTGATGCTTAATGCATGTTAGGTTATCTTAATGCTCGTTGGCAAAAGCGCACGGGCATTTGTACACATACTTGTGCTGCAGCACCAAGTACTTTTAAAAGCACCGGGCACTGCATCACATGCAGTTGCATAAACAATGAAATGTGTGGGAGTGCTGAGAAAATGATGGTGGTATGCTTTTGAATTAAAACACATGGAAGGTGTTTTAGTTCAAAAGTGTACTGACACGATTTTCTGTGCACTGATGAACATTTCACTGCTTATACAACTGCATGTGATGCAGTGCAGAGCACGTCAGCTTGCATGCAGAGTAGACTTGATTAATCAAGTCCACTCCAATGCGCCAGATCTCCAGCACATCACAGCTCAAAAAGGTCTGTGTATAAATTCCCCATGATTTAAAGTGACACTTTAATGTGCATTAAAACAGGCACATCTTTAAAGTGCATATGTAGATGCACCCAATGAGCTTGCATAGGAAGGAAGAATCTAGTTCAAGCATTAGAAATATAACTACTTTTTTCCTTTAGAAAAAAAAAAGCACCTCCCAAAACTCTTTAAATAAAAATGTATCTTGTACTTTGCTTTTGGTTTTGTTTTAATTATTCTGTCTTTTTACAGATCCTTGCTGGACCAGATTTTGTATCATGTCACCTGGATCCATTCGGATCCAATCAGGCCCAGGAAGAAACTAGGTGGGCACACCTGAACTATTTCCTTGATCTCACTGGCTCCTATTGGAAAATAGCTTCCACAAAACAAGATCCTTTGGAAGGTAGTGCTGAGCATCTTCCTGCTCATCTTACCCATAACAATTCTGCTGAGTGTGCAAGAGAATAATGGTACAGATGGAAGGATTTCCAGCTCTTTTCTACCTTTTCTACTGAGCCATGCTCCTAAAGCCATGAAGTCTTAAATGCACTGTCTGTGGCTAGAAGGGCTCGTATGAGTCCAAAAGAAGAATAGGAAAGATACCATAATAGGCTTCCAAAACCTAGTTCCTTCTGTACTAACTTTGGGCCAGAGAGGCATGTTTTCTATTACTTGGGAAGTGAGGGGGTGGGGGGAGCATAACTAGGTTCCTACCCCATTGCTTAGAGAGGAAAGGCCAGAGAGGTACATGGTACCTTCGTACCACTAAATATAGACTGGCCTTCTGAATGCAGAGGGGCCACAGCCAGCCCCGAGTGCTGGGAGTGAGTGGCAGAACACCATAAGGGACATTGCCCAAATCCTGTTAGTGAGTCCTCAAACCATCTAATCTATCTGATACACTGCTATGTGCATGTTGTTTCACAGCATCTGATGAAACTAACTCAGGTTCACAAGAGCGTACGCTGTACATCTCTGATTTAGTTAGTCTATAAGGAGCAACTTTGCCTGCCTTCTGCCTGTAATGGAATGACATTCATTATGGATGACAAGTGCAACATGCTGCACTTTGGACAAGACAATCAGTTCCTAAATCAGTACTGCAGAACGAGACCTGGAAATTATAGAGTGCAAGATGAATTAGGAATCTGCAGTATACTGTTACAAAAAAAAAAAGGACCATATTGAAACATATTAACAGGAAAGTGGCATACAAGCCATGGAAAGTGATTCTTCCAATACATTCAACACGGGTGGGGGCATGTCCACTTCTGGATACTTCAAGACAGACATGGACAAATTAGAAAGAATCTATTGAGCAAGAAAAAATATTAGAAATCTAGAAAACGTGCCATGAGAGAAAGTTGGAAGAACTGAGATTAGTTTGCCTGAGTGGGAATTAGATAACTGTCTTCTAAAAGGGGCTGATATAAAGAGGAAGGCAATGAACTGTTCACTGTGTCCTTAGGGACAGGATAAGTCATAATGGGCTTAAATTGCAACAAAGGAAATTTAGGTAGATTAGGAAGAACTTCTTTTAATTACAAGGGCGGTAAAGCATCAGGCTAGATACAGATACTCAAAAAGCCTGAGGTGGAATGGATCCAAGTTATGCAGTTTTTTGTAGCAGCGTAGTTTAGATACGGTAGTGAACTGAACACACATTTGCCCTTTGGGTGGGAGGGGCACAAATCTTAGACCAGTTTCCACCACTTTTAAACCAGTCTGTGTGTGCTGAACTTCTGTTCTGGATATAGATTTATTTTGTGTGCTAAATTTCTGTTTTGTTACGGGTACAGTCCAATTTCCAGTCACTTATACTGGCAAACGTGTAATGCCTGTACCTGGCCCTAGTACAGGTGATGGAAGCTCCATCACTGGAAGTTTTTAAGGGAAATTTAGACAAATATTTGCCTGGGATACTTCAGACAAGCATGGAGCTGGTGGTTGAATGAGGTGATCAGTTCAGGAATCTTTCATCCCTATTTTTTAATGATTGTGTGATTCTGAATGAATATTCTAACTACCAGGCTATAGCATATACTGGCTGTTCCACATCCAAGAAATAATGAAGTACTTATTGGAAAAGAGGAATGAGTGAAGGTACAGATATACAGATGCTTGCTACACCTGATCTATGATCATGCAGCTTGTGTTGATCTGTGTGATTTGTAGATCAGTAGCAGTTTGTACATATGTTTGATGGTGCTCAAAGCCATGGCAGGAACTTGGTGTAAATGATGCAGGGTGGGGTGTGAGGAGATCAGGGGGAAATCAGAGGGTCCATGGGGGAAGCAGGTGAGGATGGTAAGTCTGCAGGGTGGGGGTTGTGGGTCTGGGAGGGGGTAGTCTGTCTAAGGCTTACAGAGCTGGGGATGGGGTGCTAAAATAGCCAGGTTAGGGTTGTAAGGGGGAAGAAGAGCTCAGGCTGGGGTGAGCCCTAAACAGGACTGCACTCTGAATGTGTGCAGATGTTTATTAGATCAAGCTAACTCATTCCCAATCTTAGTTTACCTATTCAGGTGAAATAATTTAGATTGACCTCACCAATTTTTACCTACTTTAACCTCCCCAAACATCTACATGGATTGACCTAACCATAATTAGATCCATCTAAATGTATCATCGTTTATTTGCCCTGAGTGTGAGCATGACTCATAGTCAGGTCATTCATCTGGCAAAGTGAAGAACTAGATTCAAGTTCCAGCTCCAATGCTGGGATAAAGAAGCAGTACAAAAATGAGAGTAATTAGCTACTTATGATTCAGGTCTTTCGGGTATTTGCCAAAGGTGCTCCTTGTTTATCTTTAAGTTTGTCAGTACAGTAATCCCTCTTTCATCATGAAGTGTTGCAGAACCTTTTCTTTATTTTGGTCATGAAAAATTTAACAGAAGGAGAAAAGCTCATGACCTTGGCAAATTTTATGTACCCTATTTTTATTACTATGTTGGCCATAAGATTTTTCAACAAAAGGAACCTTTTGCTGCTGTAGTACTTTCCACTGCCTAGTTAAAGGCTTACTGTTAGTGTTCCATATTTCTCATTACCAGCAGAAATAGAAATCTGAAACTTTCCATTAACCCTATGAATACAAACTTTTTCTCACTACTTGTTTTAGTCCCTCAGAGCTGACATTGTTTAATGGGAGCCACCAATTGTCAGACCAATAATACACGTCTTCATTTTTCATATTCTGCCTTACCAATATAGGAGTTGATGTGTCAGCTCTGCCTTTGGAAGACTGTTATTATGCGTTCAATGGTCATAACATCAGGACTTGAACAAAGCTCCTACTATATAAGCCTATGGTAATCTCAACTCTTCTCTATGGCTGTGACCATACAGGGACCACCAGAAAAGCCTGGAACACTTTTACCAGTGCTACTCCTGGAAGATCTTTGGCATAAAGTGGCAGGATCATTGCACAAATGTCAGTGACCTCACCAATGTTAAAGCCAATAAGCACCAGTATGGAAGCATTGATCAACCAACATCAGCTGTGATGGACAGGGCATTGGTGCACATACCTGGTGTGGGTTTTCCAAAACAATTGCTGTACTCACAACTCGGCCAAGAACAAAGGAAATAGGGGGGCCAGAAGAAACGACTGAAGGACGCCCTCAAGGCAAACATTAAGAAGTGTGGCATTAACTCTACAAATTAGGAAAAACTAGCCAGGATGTGTGGTGCCTTGTGAGAGAATGTACATCTTACTTTGAGGAAAATCATCTCACTTTGGAGGCAGAAAAATGGCAGAAATGGAGGGAAAGGATACAAGACAGAGAAATCCAGTGATGACACATAAAGGGTGCACAGGGGTACATATGCACCCCCTGAGAATACCAGTTCTTCCCCTGACCAGCCGCACTCGCCACATAGGCGATGGGCACATGGGCAATGGGCGGGGAGGCAACTGGTGCCCCCCCCTGCAAGTGTCAGACAATCACTGCAATCACTGCAGCTGTTTCTGGGAGTGGCTTCAATGATTTGGCTGGTGCTTGCTCCCAGAAGCACCTGCAGTGAGTCCCGGAAGTGGCTTCAGTGATCGCAGTGGTTAACAGGATCATCCGCGGGGGACCCTCCCCCCAGTCAGCGGGACTGGTCACAGGATGGGGCATGTGCCCCTCCTGACTAAGACGGCACCAGTTGCCCATGGAGAAATCTGTGGCCCAATCCTCCCTGTGGTCCAAGCTACCAGAGAGGGGCATTTACCAGAGAGTCTGTGGCTCTAGGATCAGCCTTCTTTGCCATCAATGGACTCATTTACAACCATTTTCTTGTCCTGTGGGAGTGCTCATCCTTGACCACAAGGGATCACTGCCACTGCTGAATAGATTGAGAGTCATATATGCTTTTGACGTGTTTGTACTCATTTTGAACACACACTCTATAACCATAGAATCATAGAAGTAGGGTCGGAAGGGACCTTGTAGATCTTCAAGTCCGACCCCCTGCCAGGGCAGGAGAAAAAACTGGGCTCAAATGATCCCAGCGAGATAGGCATCAAGTCTCCTCTTAAAGACCCCCAGGGTAGGAGCCAGCACCACTTCCCTTGGAAGTTGGTTCCAGATCCTAGCCGCCCTGACTGTGAAG
>NW_017728949.1:70828790-70847575 GCF_001723895.1 Crocodylus porosus
TTTTGTGACCTGATCATAAAAGGCAATCAGGTTGGTCTGACATGACCTGCCCCTAATGAAACCATGCTGGTTGCCCTTGAGCATCATCTCTGAGGCCAGCCCATCGCAGATGTGCTCCATGAGGATCTTCTCAAAGAGTTTCCCTAGGATTGAGGTAAAACTGACTGGCCTATAATTGCCCGGATCCTCCCTTCTCCCTTTTTTAAAGATGGGGACCACGTTGGCTACCTTCCAATCATCTGGCACCTGGCCCAAGCACCATGAGCGCTCGTAAAGCCATGCCAAGGGCCCTGCAATAACCCCTGCTAGTTCCTTCAAAACCCTGGGGTGGAAAGCATCTGGACCTGCTGATTTTTTTTGCACATGTATGCATACTATATCTTACCCTAAAATGCTAGCATTTTTTCAGACAAGAACTTGTCCAAAAGATTTTTCTTGCAAGCAACCACTTCATTATTTCCCTTTTTTCTGAAAGCTAACATATAAACAGACAACAGAGCTCCTTTCAGCCTAGGATAATTATATGAATATCTGGTTTCATCTTGCATCAAAAGCAGACCAATAATTGTGCTGTAAGAACAAACGCAACCTACATAAGTAAAAGTTTTTTTTAATTATTCTTATGATTGTAAAAGGTAAAGGTAAATCACAACTTCTGGTCTCTGACACGTGGGAATTATATCCGCTCATTCTGTAATGTTTATGAGAATTTAGAATTTAAAAATGAACACTATAGTATTTTTACATTGCCTGTCTTGTTGGATTTTTTCAGTCTATTTCTTCTTATCTAAACTGCTTTTTTTGTTTCACTTAAGGAAGAACCAGGATATCATTCCTTTAAAATGTCAAGTCGGAGCAGTTACAGCTAAGTAACCTAAGAGTTGCATGTTTGTATTGGATTTCACAAACTCGGATGTAGTTTGAACATATATGAAATAACTTTACTTGTGAGGAGCAATGACAATCTATCTGAGACCCAATATTCTCTGACAACTACATTCTCAGGATTGTGGCAGGTTTAAATTACATTTACCTAGACCTGGAAATTTTACAGTCAATACAAAGATGGAGGAAGCAGCAACTGTTTCTCTTCCTACCTTTACATGTGTCAAAACTAAACGCTAAATCTAGCTTGTTTGCCATACCTTGGGGAAAATACCCATGAAATGTGAACAAAAGAGGAATATCAACAAATCTAGACCTCTCTGAAACTTGATGGGATACAGGTTTACACTTAAAAAAAAATCGTTAAAGTTTTACTGGATACAGTTACAGGAATAACAGCATCTTTGCACTGCAAATGTAGGGAATTGTGCTGACTTCTGTAGTAACACAATAATATTATTAATTATCCCTTTTAAACAGGATAAAATCAAATTCTTAACTAAGTAGATGTCCATAATTAAATACAGAAGGAATAGGTCACATTGTTATAACCAGTATATATGGCTTTCCTCTGGAAAGCTTAGAAAAATGGTAACAATGGAAATGGTTTGAGATTATATTTGGTAATTTGTAATCAACTCTCCATGGTATTGTTAGGCCTAATTAACAGCTGGAAAGTATTTTGAGATCTTTGGGTGAAAGTTGTTGTAGAAATGCTAAGTATTGTTGTTATCTTTACAGATAATGCAGTTATGTAGAAGAAGTACTTCTATTTTGATGTTTCAAACAGGGCTCAGTTGCTGAAGAGCAGACTCTAACCAATTAGAATTGTCATTTCTGCAGTACGAGTTTGAAAGTGTTTATTTGAGGATTATGAATGTAATTTCTTAAGTGAGTAAACAGAAGATTTAAGTAGTGTTTGGAAGATCCACATTAATGAACTTTAAATCCTCCATCTGCAGATAAACAGATGTGCTTATTTAAGAAATTGATTTATGCACAGTTTATGAATTATGACATTATGAAACTCCCATAACTAGAATTCAACCTGGACAGAATCTGTCTTGCTCTAGGATAAGTGCTTTTCATGGACTGGTCAAATGCTGAAATTTAGTATTCAAAGGTGGCTTTGAAAAGGGTCTGGTACTATATGCCACGATGGAAAAACATCACTTTGCACATAAATACAATCTCTACTAAATAACTGATGATTTTCTATCAAAAAGAGGCTGCAGGACCCAGAAATAGCTTATCACATGGGAGTGTACTCATGTCAGTAACCTTCAGGATCTTCTCAGCTGGTCAAGTAAACCATCTAGGCACAAGAATATTTATCTATGATGATATTGTCAAGGGTTAACTATGCATCACTGCCTAAGCCAAGAAATTTACCCACATTGATCAGTATCACAGTTGTCTGGGCTCTGTGTCTATTTATACGAAGACCCAACTGTGTATCAAGACAGTTAAAAAGCAAATGAATTTCTTCAATCTTGGGAAACATGAGGCCAACATTCCCCAGGAGGGGTACCACTTGCCTAATGATGGAATTCACTCAACCTTGGAGCGATAGTCAATCACACACTCCTTCAAGGCACATGCAGAAAATAAAAAAGGCAAAATTACTGCCCAGAACAAAGTACTTATGGAGTAAGTATCACTCAAAGTGAGGAGCCAACCCAGCAACACTAAACAGGCATTACAGTCGCATTTTGCTATTCACTCATACTTAGCTATTCAGCAGCCAAATGTAGGTAAAAATTGCCTTACACAAAAAATCTGGATCCTCTGATGAATAGCAGCTGCCCTTACATTACAGGATGTTCAAAACCAACAATTGGGAACAGCTTGTGTGTTGCAATTGTTCCAGTAAACATAAAATGGTCAGAAGCAAAGCAGAAGGATCACAACAGGTTGCAGAAACCAGATATCCACCATATGATCACACTGCAGCTATCAACCTCCTGAAAGTAAAAAAAAATATTCTAGCTACAGAAGTACCATTTAAAAAATATCACTAATGTCTATACACTTGGATATGTAGCACACGTTTAACACACTTAATGAGGACATCAGAATGTGCATAGCCATTGCTGAAGATCGTAAACAATCCCTCACAGTTGAGAATGAGCACTCCCACAAGTTAAATGAAGAGTTGTAGATTAGTCTGTTGATGGCTAAGAAGGCTGACCCTAAAGCTGCAGACACTCTGTTACACACCACAGTGGTGGTTAAAGGGACCCTCAGACCATGGGTTTCTTAGTTTTGCTGCTTCTCCTTCCACTTCTATCACTTTTCTGCCACCAAGGTAAGACAGTTTTCCTCAAAGTAAGATATATCTTCTCTTGCAAGGTGTCACATCATGTAGCTTTGTCCCAGGCTAGTTTTTCCCAATTTGTGATGTCAATGCCACATTTCTTAATGTTCATCTTGGACCAACAGACAATATTTCCTATGCCCCCCAGGTGTCCTTTGTCCTTGGCTGAGTTGGGAGTATAGCAGTTGTTTTGGTAAACCCACTTCAGGCATGTACACCCAATGCCCTGTCCACTACAGCTGATGTTGAATGATCAATGCTTCCATACTGGTGGTGCTAGCATTGGTGAGGAAGCTGGCACTTGTTCTGTGAACCTCCCACTTTATGCCAAAGATCTCCTGCAGGTAGTGCTTGTGAAAATGTTCTGGGATTTTCAGGTGGTTCCTGTAGGTCACCCAAGCTTCACAGGCATACAAAAGTGTTGGGGTCATCACAGCCTTATATAGTAGAAGCTTTGTTTTAGTCCTGATGTTGTGATCAGTGAACATATGATTGTTCAGTCTTCCAAAGGCAAAGCTGGCACATCAGATCATATACTGGATTTCCTCATTGATATTGACTTTCTTTGAGAGATGGCCGAGGTATGCAAAGTGTTCAACATTCTCCAGCTCCTGTCCATCAGTGAGGATCTTTGTCATGGGACTTAAGTGGCCTGAAGCTGGCTTTGTTTTTCTGACGTAAAGGGTCAGTCTCAGGCACTGAGGGAAACAGTTAAGGGCTGTTTGTAGTTCCTCCTCAGTATGTGCAATGACAGCACAATCATCAGCATACTGAAGTTCCCCAATTGAGGCTTAAGTAATTTTGGCACAGAGGTGGGAGAGATTGAAAAGGTTTCCATCCACCCTGTCCTTGATACCAATGCCATGTGGCAGACAGTTATGGATGATCATCTTGATCAAGAAAGATGCAAAACAGACTAGGTACACTTTATCGCCCTTCTTGATGCCAGTTCAAATGGCAAAGGGCAATAAAGAAGAGCCACTGCATAGGATGAAAGCAGTCACATGGTTATGAAGGAGTCTTAGGACAGTGATAAATTTCGCTGAGCAGCCATACTTTGATGAGATTTCCATAGAGCCTCACAGTTAAGAGAGCCGAAGGCATTGGTTAAATTGATAAAAGCCATATACAGTTCCTGGTGTTGTTCTTGGCATATATCCTGGATCTCCCAGGTCACAAAAATCATATCGATAGTGTCTCTTGATGATCTCAAGCCACACTGAGACTCAGGATTTCAATGGTGAGAGGGAGCAGTCGGTTCAGCAGAATTAAAGTGAGGATCTTCCCAGCAATGGAAAGGAGGGAGATAGCTTGATAGTTTCCAGAGTCATAGTTATGTCCCTTTTTTAAAATGGTGATAATACTGGCATTCCTTAGGTCAGTGAGTATTTCCTCAGTGTTCCAGATTTTAAGAAATAGTGCTTGGAGCTTGTTGGTCGTAGTTTCCTCACCAACTTTGATGGCATCATATCATCATATGCACATCTCTAGGTCAACCAATCTTTCTGCAGCAATAGGAGGGTGTTCTCAGCAATGCATACCAGTACATTACTGAACACCCTCTCATTGGTGCAGAAAGACTGGTTGATCTAGAAATACATAAATGGTCTTTGACAGTTGTCTTATCTTTGACAAGACTCAGCAAGTCAAAAGACAATATGTAGAAATGGACTGATTCCAGTAATCCAGATGTAAGTGGCTGCAGTAAAACACAGACTGTGGAACAGCTGTTGGTCTGCTGTTGGTTTGTGGTTCTGGAGGAAATATGAACTGTAAAAGACCCTGCCAGGTCTACAAAGTGGGCCATGTAAAGTGCCTAAGAATAGAAAAATCTATATACTTGTGGTGCCAAGAGATAAGATGATGACAGGGAATGCCTTAGTGACTGTGGAAATCACCATTTGTTTTCAGGACTATGAAAGGTAAGAAAATCGTGAACCAGGAATAATGCAGGTTCATGAAATGGATGGCTTTCTCCGTTGTAAGGATGGTGTCATGGAAGAATAAACTAGCTGGAGTCCAGCAAAAGCTGATCCAGCCATGCTTATTTGAAAATGCCTAGTTTGGAGGATGGAAATCATTAAGGAGTGGAACAAAAACATTGGATTTTAAAAGACACAAACCTTGAAAGATAATGGAGTAACTGGGAGATGTTTCAGAACTCAGAAAGCTTGGTCAGGAGAGAGGGGCATGCTTTTGTAGAGAAGTTTTTGCTTAGCTGTGTGGCCAGCTAAAGAGTTGCAGAAAAAATTCATACCACTCAGCATTTATAAAACAACTAATTTATAGCTCCTTGAAATCAACCAACAGTCACCTGAGGAAGGAGGAGCCAAAGAAAGAAAGAAAGAAAGACAGGCAGATAGACTAGCTCCCTCCACAATTTGTAGCAGAAGCTGCATGGAGAAGGAAATCCTGAACTTCTTAAAGAATTCTGAATTAATCCCAAATACTTTTCAGGTGTAGTGGAAGAATTGATTTGGGTTGGGTTGTTTTTTTCAGGGGGGTGGGGTCGGGGTTCTGTATTAACTACTTCTTGGACTTGGATCATTTGGTTTTGTTATAAGTGTCATGAAAAGACTAGAGATCCTGTATACCCCTCTTGTGCCTCTTTCTTTAAGGGAAACCTAATTACACCGTCTATTCCTTTCTACACTGTTTACAAGTAATATTCCTACTGAGCATCATAAAATAAAGCATTTAGAGCAGTATTTAGAAAGCATTTAGAGCAAAGGAACAGAAATCACACTATATATACAAGAAAAGGAAGAAAACAGTACCCTGATGCTAAATTATTACAGATAAGAAAACCGTTCTCTTGAGTACTCCAATCTATCATAGGATCCAGGCATTTTGGTAGCCAGAGCATTTTACCAATTACTCACTTCCACAAATCACTTCCTCCATTTCACTGAGGCTCTACTGCAGTTAGAAACAAGACAAGTCACAATTTTTCCTGTGATATGCAAAGGTAAAGCAACTAGTCTTTGTATTTAAAACAAAACAACACATAGGTTGAATGTAATTGACCATGATTTCATATGCAAACTAACTAAAAATTTTTGCCTTTACTACAATCTTTTTCATCAAAGGTATGTTACACTGTTTGATCTTTACTATGGCAGGGCCTGAGCCAAAGCTAACCAATCTGTGAGAGACTTTCTTTAAACTTCGGTAGTTTTTGGATCTGAGCACCGTTAAATCATTAGTGGGTCAGTCCAAGCAGGAATTAATTGGGCATCCTTCTGTAGAGCTGTTTGTGTCCAAGAGGAATATTAGCTGCTTCTCTTCCGTTCCATTTCTTGACCCCCTCTGCTGTGAGCATAAAAGAATATTGACAAAATAACAACTGTAATATATTTCAAATTTAGTTCAATAAAATGGGGGTAATTATCCATAACATTGCATGTGAGGAATTAAAAAAAAAGTTTTAAGAAAATAGGATATCATAATTTGATTTTATGTTTGCATTTGATCATAGGAGGACAGACTTTCAAACCTTGGGGTACTGGTATTGAAACAAATATTTCAGTAATTGGTTTTCTGATGAGTAATCACAATTCAATCCATTCTTTCCAGTTTGCTGTTTTAAATTCTAGTCTCTGTAAAATGGTTGTATATTTGCATTCATTTCCTTAATAGTTTTAAACTTATGACTGTTAATGCTTCTTGTGTATTGAAATCACTGACTGGGTATATCATATCCCCAGTTGCTAGCTGGAGGAAGAGGAGAGCAGTTGCACCAATCAAGCAACACCGTCTATGGGAAAGGCACAGAGAAAACTCACGCCAGTCAACAGGTAATAAATACAAATATTCATAAAACAACTGATCCAAAGTTCTTGGAAACTAGGTAGAATGCACCCCAATGACTTTATGGACATTTTCATATATGCTTTAAAAGCACCTGGGAAGTGTATGTGACAAATGTAGGCACCTCTAGGCTTAAGTGGCACTTGATTAAGAATATTTAGCACCTGGTTAAGAATATATAGCAGTCATGAAGTGTCTAAGCCTTTAGGCTAGAATCTAGAACTAAACTTTCTAAGGTTCCATTGAAAATCCCGTTAGTCCCGTCATCAATTATCATCATCCTTAAAACAAGACCCTCTCTTCATCGTATCAACTAATAATCATAAAAATAAACTAACATAATAAATTAATAGTAGTATTACTATTAATCTGAAACATGGAACATGTCAACATGAAGACAAAGAACACTGAGACAAACAACTGGGAGGAGATTGCTAGGATCAAAGTACTTGGAAACATTTTATTAAGCATGGAATAAAGGCTTTCGAGGAAAGAAGAGCCCAACACAGAAGAAATGTCAGGAAGAATTCTGCACCACATTCAGGACTGTTAAGTGCAGAAGGGACCGTCATTTAAGAATATGGCTACATTTGCAGATGGTCAATGAGCTGATGCTTCACTTGGCACAAATCTATTGTCTCCTGAGACAGACAGGCAATAGGCTTCTATCATGCAAAACAGCCAGTGACCAAACTAATAACCGCAGTGAAATTAAAAGAAAGTAAAGTTAGGGATTGTGGAGTGGGCACGAATTTATTATTATGACTGTAAGGCAGGGGGATTTTAACAGTACAAATAGACAGGCAGTCGGAGAAAGGTTGGAAGGCTAACAGCACCTTGTCATACATCCACAGATGCATCTCGGGCAGGTCCAAGGAGGTGATCCTCCCCCTCTATGTAACACTGGTCAGGCCGCAGTTGGAGTACTGTGTCCAATTCTGGGCGCTGCACTTCAGGAGGGATGTGGACAGCATGGAGAGGGTCCAGAGGAGGGCCACTCGCATGATCAGGGGGCAGCAGGGCAGGCCCTATGAGGGGAGGCTACAGGACCTGAACCTGATCAGCCTTCATGAGAGAAGACTGAGAGGGGATCTGGATCTGGTAGCCGTCTACAAACTGGCCAAGGGGGACCAGCAGGCTATGAGGGAGTCTATGTTCCCCCGAGCACTACCAGGAGTAATGAGGAACAATGGCCATAAGTTGACTGAGAGTAGATTCAGGTTAGATATCAGGAGGCGCTACTTCACAGTCAAGGCAGCTAGGATCTGGAACCCACTTCCAAGGGAAGTGATGCTGGCTCCTACCCTGGGGGTCTTCAAAAAGAGTCTAGATAGTCACCTAGCCGGGGTCATTTGACCCCAGTACTCTTTCCTGCCCATGGCAGGGGGTTGGACTTGATGATCTGCTCAGGTCCCTTCTGACCCTACCTATTATGAAACTATGAAATGTGTTTAGATTGTCATTAGCATCTTTTTCACATAAGGGGAATGTGCTACTTTGACAGATTTTATCCA
Source organism: Crocodylus porosus (assembly GCF_001723895.1). Taxonomy (NCBI): domain Eukaryota; kingdom Metazoa; phylum Chordata; order Crocodylia; family Crocodylidae; genus Crocodylus; species Crocodylus porosus. The sequence goes on from NW_017728949.1 coordinate 70,837,317, forward strand.
GGTAATAAGCTAGAAGATAGAAACAAAAGAACATATATGCAAATCCTTTCTCCCAAACTCCAAAATCCTAAGGGGCAAAACAAAAACCACTTCTTATGGTATGAGTATCTTGTCTTGTCTATGCAGGCAAGTTGGAGGCATAATTATATTGCTATAAAAATATTGCTACTGTCATGCTGGCTTAACTCTTCAAAGGAGTTACAAGCTCTTTTCTACTCTGTCAAGGAGTGTATTTATCTATAGCAAATACAGATGGATGTTTTAGTGAACAAGCTAGGGGAAAGAAAATGTTCTTAAGATATATACTACTGCAGGTGGTACACAGAGTCCTTTCATTAACCTGCTTCAAAGCCATTCCTGATTTCCTAGGTCATCACTGCCACTGTACTCTCATGTCTATCACCTACCACTGGTATCAGTAAGGCTTTGGTGGCCTATCCCATGGCTTTGTGCTGCAGTAAACTGAGCTCCTGGATTTTTCTCAGCGCACTGTGGAAGACTTTATCTGTTCTTGTGGGCTCAGAGGAATTTGAGGAGACTGGATAGGCATCCGGCTGGGGTCTTATGACCCTTCCCACCCCCAGTGCACCTTCCTGCCCATGGCAGGGGGTCGGACTAGGTGATCTGTCTAGGTCCCTTCCCACTCATTGATTCTATGATTCTACGAATTATTTGGGGGGGGATTATGGGGAATGACTAGAAGACTCTCATCACACAAGGAAGCTAGCCTGCATCTTTACATTTGAATGAGCAACTGACCAGCCTCAGTGAAAGCAGAATGTGTGATGAATCTCATGCTCTAGCCAAGCCATCTAGCCTGGATTGATAACAACACTGGACCTGAATGAATGGAAAGGGAATTGTTTGTGCAACACAGAACTGAGAGTCCGGTCTCTGCAGGGAAGACATGACCAAATTATGGAATAAGAACACAACTATAACAGGATAACTGTGTCCAGTAAAATTGACTATGGAGACATGGAGTTGAAAAGCTCTATAGAAGCTGGTGCTTATGCAGAACATGAAATCCTGGCCCCATTGAGGCAATGGCAAAGGTCTTAATGACTTCAATAAGTAGGGGACTTTACCTAATATGTGAAATTTGTTTTAAACATAGCATTTTTGTTTGCAAAGCATAGGTGAGCTTTGGGGATATTTCTGTATGTAGGAAGAGACAAGAAAGGAGGAAAGAAAATGATAATTAATGATACACTGCAGCAAATATGCATAATCTCATTTCCATAGCCCATCTGTTAAATTATTACTAATAGAGCCTGTCAAGAATAATGGGTGAGCAGTGGAAACCGAACACCACCACCAACTGCCCCACACTGCTTCCTTCAGCTACATACAACCCCCAGGCACTCCCTGGGAGGGGGCATGGCCATAGGGTGCCGTGCAGGAGGGCATGCCCACCCCACAGTCATGTGCTGCAGCTGGCAGGCACTGCCTACACCCCCTGTCCACCCCCCTTGCAGCACCCTATGGCTACGCGTGCCGCCCCCCCCACACCAGCAGGAGGACCCAAGCAGGACTGGCCAGCTGCAATATGTGGCCACAGGGCAAGACATACCCCTCACACCCTCTCCCCTCACGGTACCTTACGGTGGCATGCCCTGCCCCGCCACACAGCCATGTGCCATGCCCCAGCCACCCCACTGTCACAGGCCATGCATCTGCATGGCCGGTCCCCACAATGGGGACCACAGCCCTAGCCCTCTACCTCCACCTGTCTATGTGTCTGTCCTAAGACTCTGGGCTGTGCATGTGCAGTTGCATTACAGACAGACAGACAGAAGTGGTAAGGTTTTTATGATGTTAGAATTTACTTTAACAAATACTTCCAAAGAGAAGTCAGTCCCTCCTCCAAGACGACAGCCACACAGTCCATTAATATCTCATGTCTCTCAAATGAAAATTAATTTTAATATCATGCCTTATTCAGCCTTTTCTTGTTATTTATATAGAGTTAAGAGTCATTTATAACAGAGATCAGAACTGGGCTTTAAGGCTGATGGTTTCAATAACCAGATTGTCTAAGTTTCAAATGCCTTCACCTAACTCCTCTATATTAATTTTCATCAGATCCATTTTTGTAGTATTCTTCTTCCATGAACAGGATTCCCCCTTTTTTTCACAACAGACAGAGCAATATTTAGTACTTGCCATGGTGTCTACAGAGTATTCAAAAGCAACCATTTGTGAAAGAATTAGCAAATATATTTGAACTCCTGAATTATTTTTTTACTTTTGAAATGTCAGAGACAAAACTTCCCAAAATCCAGTGCTTTACCCACACAGGACCAAGCAAACACCAAATAATACTAGGGAGAGGATCCACCTGTTCCTGGTTACTAAGAACTAGCAAGAAGGAAGATTCCAGAGCACAAAAATCAGCAAGCCCAATTGAAATAAGGAAAGGACACCAACACCACATAGGGGTGAATAATTAAAAATAAAAAAGGGGGGATTTTTGCTTAAGCTGACCAGTGCCTCAAGGCTGAACCTGTTGATCTAAAGTTTTGCTTTGGGTCTATTTGTGCTAAGAAGAGAAGGGAAGAAGCTGAGATGGAGCAAATGGTTTCCATCAGCAACTAATAAAACCATCACGTAAGATTATGTTAAGACTAGAACCATTCATTCTTGATAACTTTCTTTTTTTGCCTCCTTTCTCCTCTTCTGTCTACTGTGTTCCTCCCTTCCTTTTACAAACTTACATTGTTATTATATTTTTTTCAAAATTGTTTGAACTTGTGTTTACTATCTTTTAGTCCAATCTCTTTGTAAGTTATGTAATCCATTTATCTAACAATGCCTCATTACATTGGTTTTCAAGAATCAATAAAAACGTAATGGAGATAACACTGTGTCAAATCTTGCTCACTTTATTCTCAGAAATCTCCTATCAACTCCAGTGAGACATCAATAGGAGTGTCAGATTCATTTGATAAGTTTCACAAACCCTTCTTTCCCATTTACTCCATTTCTGTTTTACTTCTTCCTGCGTCATAGTAATGGCAAGCAGAATAAATCAATAGTGGCTTAATATAAAGTGAGAGCATTCCCCTACCACTAACCTCACTGAAAACTGAATGGAGAAGAGCTTGGAAACAGAAATAAAATAAAATATCATGGGTTGTAAAAATGATTTTGTATGAATTTAGCTTTACTCAAACTTATTCAAAGTTCAGACAACACATTCATAATAAAATATTTTTGTGGAAGAAAACCCCTGTTTCTAGTGGGGCTGCTCCCTGTCCTTTAGTGGATCACAACATTCCCGGGTCCCTGAGAATGCTATGGTCTAAAAGCTGGCAACCCTTGGTAAGTTGGTAAAAGATACCTTGGTTTCCTTCCCCATTCCTCTCTCTCTTCTCCCAGAGATAGGGTGGAGAAATTAAGAGATGTGTGTGATGACATCTAAACACTCGGCCTATGTGAAGCAGCAAGTATTCGATTTGGAGTATCAGATTCAGCTGATTTGAGGGGACAGTGATTCAATTCAGTGATTTGAATCACTATCCCTATTCGATTCAGGTGAATCAGATCCAAAGATTCAGCACCGCTTTGGAGATTCAGCAATAGACTAAACAGGTAGCAGTCCTTACCATGCTGGACAGGCTACAGCTGCCTCCAGCTGGTAAGTCTGTTGTGGTGGGCAGTGGGGAGGGGAGGGAAGGGATGTGTATAGAGGTGCAGATCAATGTACCCACAGCGAAGGAAGGATTGGGGCTGCGGCTGAGACCTGAGCTGGGGCAAGTGCTGTCCAGGGTGGGGGTGGGGCCACTCGCACTGCTGCATGCCACTAGTCTGGGAGCTGCTCATGTGTTGGCTTGTCCAGCTCTCACCACTGCTCCTGCAACCTTCCCCAGCCCCAATTCCTCCCTCACTGTGGGGGCATTGATCTGTCCCTGTTATGCCCCTTACCTCCCCTCCCCACCCCACCCACCACAACAGATTTACCAGCTGGAGGCAGCTGTGTCCTGTCCAGTGTGGTAAGGACTGCTGCCAATTTAGTCTATGGCAAAATCTCCATATCGGCGCTGAATCTTTCCCAAATTGATTCAGAGGCTTCTGATTCAATTTGACCTTTTAATGGGTCTCCCAACCCAATTCAGACTTGGAAATTTGGCCTGATTCAGCACTACTAAGCACACAGCCCTACTAAACACACAGCGACTATATTGCTAAAATGCCCAGTTTTGTCTCAGAATATATTTCTTGGGATCTGGCACTGTAATCTTTCACTAACTTACATTTTTGTGGAAAATGTTCACTGCTGTAAACACTGAGGATACCTAATTGTATCTGTTCTTTAGTTGTCTAAAGTAAAATAACAAATGATTAACTAACACTACCATAGATTATCCAATTGTAAACAGGGATAACTTGCATTGGTTTTTAAGCAATCAAAAGACTAACTGCTGGGCAATGTAGTAATGTGTATTTGTGTGAGAGATATATATCTATGATAGATAAAATAAGAATCAAGAAATTTAACTCACAATTTCATGTCTTAGGAAAAATTCCTACTAGCCAGTTGAACTAGCATTTGCCACAAATAAGCAGTATAGCTGCAGCTTGGATATTTGTCAACTACTTTCAAAATGATGTTTTCAGATGTCAAATATGACTTGTTTTCTCCTATGGAAATCTTTTCTGGTTGGAAGGATGTCTTCATTACAGAAAAGGCCATAACCTTTTTTCAAGTGTAGTCAGTAGTGCCAATTATATTGGCTAGTCCAACTGAGCAGAAACGAACAGCAGCTCTGCTTACCCTTTTTGTTGAAGTTTGGGTACTGAGTGGAAAAGAAATTATGTATTGATGCAAGTAATCATCTCACCCAGAAATGTGTGTTCACTACAGTGAAATGGTTGTCTGAGTAATACTGTCACATGCCCTGTCCTCTGAAAGGAAACAAAATGCCTGACAAATTAAAGTGTATGGTTTAGTTTCCAAATAAAGAAAATATATGTGTGTATGAGAGTAGTTCTAAAACTCACTAGACACGACTGCAAACAGGCTTAATGTGAGATTCCTGAGTTGGGGACATCCAATATGCCAATGCTGGCTCTACAAAGTTACACAATAAACAATATGCTAAAGGACATATTAGGTGAAGCAACATTTCTCTTTCATTCAGTTTGAACTTCAGATCCTAAAAGACTGGCAGGGGCCTTATTTGAATTGGCAGCCCACTGTCTGATCATCAGTGGAATGGCACTTGTGTTAATGCTGTAACAAGGGATCTACTACAAAAGGCTAGTGATTTTTAGCTAACCAATTAAACTGATCAGGTCTTCTTTCCAATGCTCCCTCACTATTGACATTTCTATCCACTTACTGAAAAGTAAATTTGCAACTTTGGGGCAATTTTTTACTCCTCTGTTTTCTCCCAACAGAGAGCACTCCTCAATAGTTCTTGTACTGTATTATTTATGTTCTTTTATCATTCCCTTCCTTGCAGTATTTTCCTATACAAGTCTGTAAAACTATTTTTTTTTCTGCAGACTTCAAGGTAACACTCTTGCCTTCATCATGCTAAACTGCATCAGACCCTCTTTCTTTGGCTTCCTTGTGTAATGTGTAGGGAGCTACTGAAATCTATGAAAATGGGCAATTCCCACTAAATCCATTAAATCTGTGAACAAAAAAAAGAAAACTTACTGAAAATAAAGTCTTCCCCATGCTGCAGCCCAGTTGTGCAGCTGGCCAGGGTGGAAGTGGGGAGGAGGGGCTACTCATACAATGGGCAGCCCAAGATGGCTGCTGCCCCCACCCCTCACACTAATTGGCTGTGAGAGCTATCTGTCATAAAACACTGCCCCTGTCCATCAATCAGTGATGAGAGGCAGGAGGCTGCATGATGGATAGCCCTTACAGCCAATCAGTGGCAAGGGGCAGGGCCACTGGGGGCCCTCAGCCAATCAGAGGCATGGGGGGGGGGGACTGAACTCTGCTCACGAAAATGGTTGCTAGGTCTGTGCTTTCACCATAAAATTGGCCAGCAGCTGCCTCGAGTTCGGTAGGTCCCTACAATGTGAATGTAATGGATGTAACAGGAGGTGAAACCGAGAGGCAATCTGCACACCGAATCTCCCAGAAACCCCCAGGGGCTGGAGGGCAAGGGATGAAGGAAGAAGACGATTGAGGCTGTGGTAAGGGGAAGAGAGAGCAGCTGCACATGGACCTGGCTAGCTCTGCACAGGGGAGTGCACAGAGGAGCTGGAGATCTCACTGGCTCGGTCAGCCAGGACTGTGGGCTGAAGGAGCTGGACTCAGACTTGGAGGCAGCTGCAGGTTGCTGTGTGAGTGCTCCAGGAACTAAAGGCTTGTTTGGGGATACTTCTAGAGGCATGGGAGGAAATTAAGGTGCTGAGTATATGTTACCACAGTGGTGATGTTTCTTTACTTTTTAACTGTTCCCTCCCCTTGGGCCATCAGCTTGTGACCCTAACCTCTATGACTGTCTATATAAAAGTGGTAGCTCCCCCTTGCTTCCCATGCCACCTTCCTATGGGGCTGCAAGGCTGGCACACTTGTTCCTCATCCAAACATTGCTTCCAAAGCATGATCCTCACCCATTCCACTGTCCATGTTTTCGCCTCATATAACATAGTATCCTCCAGGGATTTATTTCAGAGATTGTAAGGCCAGGAGGGCATTAGGTCCCTCTCAGATTCTGGTATTATAGTGCAATAATTCTACCTATTAATACCTATGTTGAGCCCCAAGCAGATCTGACTAAACCATATGTTCTAGAAGGCACCCAGTCTCAACCCGAAGACATCAAAAACTAGAGAACTGATCACTTCCTTTGGTAGTTTGTTTCATTTGTCACACCTTCACATTATAAAAATGGGCCTTATTTCCAATTGTAAGCTGTTGTATTTCCTCTTCCTTTCAAGTCATTTCATTCTAACCATTGTGACTGCCATATTTACCTAGGTCTCAAGTTTTCTGGATATTGTTTATCACTTCATCAGCCTTTTGGTCTGCTACGTCAATATTCCTTTGCATCAGCTGTATCCATTCCTGTATTTCTTCCCATGTTGCTATTCCCATTTGGTAGTCCACTATTCCACCTGAAATTCTTTTGTCAAATGGCAATATTAAACTCAACCTGAGGCATTACATATGAGATATTACACGTAAGTATGACATCTGTTTATATTAACTGATATTCACCATATGCTTGTCTAGAATTTATACATTTAACGTTGCCCAGCTATTTTTTTTTTCATGTTTATTACAGTAGTGTCTAGGAGCCAATCACTGCATCAACAAGGAATGACAAACAGTCCCTGTCTTGAAGGGCTTACAGTCCAAATAGACAAGACAGATGTAAGATAGGGGAAGGGCTACATCTTACAAGCAAAATGAATATCATGCTGTTCCATGATTATTTTGGCTTGGGTTTTCTATATAAATTATGTGGACACAGAGCGTCAGAATATATTTAAAAATCTGTTTGATGAAGCTCTAAATTACATTAGCAATATATTTTAGTAATAATAATCAAGGCTTGGGTCATTTCCTGGGGATTAATGGCCAGCTGGGAGAGCTGATAGCCCCAAGAAGTACTCATTAATTTATTAGAGATAAATTGTTTGTTTGCTTTTAATTAGTCAAAGAGAGAGGGAAAAATCCTTATCCCCTTGCGTTCTGGAGAAATGACATTATTACAGAACAAATGTACAGTCAATCTGAATGTAGAGAGCATTAAAACAGAAACCTGTAGTTACTTCTGTCCCAGCCATGCAAGATGCACTTAAACGTACACTAAAATCCTCCTCTGTAAAGAGCTTAGTGACTTGGGAGACCTGGAGTCTGTGTTCTCCTCAGTCTCAAGGAGTTTGAGCTCTGGGCTCTCATGCCCTGGCAAAGTGTTATAACCACAAAACTATGTGACAGACATGGCTGTAAGGGCCTTCTACCCCATCCTCTGAAAGCTGGCCCCCTCCCAAGAAGGAAAAGAGGCTCTGGTGTACTAGCATTAGACTTCTACTGCCTTTGATGTCCTTTCTGAGACTGGCTGGCCAATCACTTCATAGAGTTAGATGGGTATCCCTGAAGATCTAACATGCCAAAATCATGCTAGGATGGTTAAGGCTTGCCCAGTCATGGAGCACTAGCATGAGCTGCAATAGTAGGAATCATGTTTACCTCTGAGTCAAGAAGCTACGGGGGAAGCAGCATAGGAACAATGGGCTGGCCAGTTGCTCAGACCAAAAGATGGTTCAGGAAGTGAGTTCTTGGCCTCTGTTACATTAAGAGTGGGGAGCAGTAGACTTGAGCTCCATTCTGATGGTGCCTGCTAAGCTCAGTTCAGCTACCTGGAAAGAGACCTGCTGTGTAAACTGAAACAGAGGGGAGCAGGCAGGTAGTTGTCTCCCACAAGGTGGGGACATCTGGGCTCCAAAACAAAGATAAGGGGCCCTTTTAACTGGAAAGGGGAGGAACTGAGCTGCTGAGGGAAATTAAAACTCATCCCTGAGCCAGCAGAGTCAACTAGGCTTTACTTCCTGGATGGAGAGGAGTTCCTGCGTGCAGTAGTGGCCCCTGAGAAGCTTGCAGCCTACCCTTGAGTTTGCAGTGCATAGAGAGCCAAGGTGATGGTGCAAGCCTACATTAGAGAGTGAGCTTGTGTTTGCATTTTGTGTTTAAGTTACCTAAGGACTGAGCTGTGGCTGTAGGGGCTGTGTGGGAGCCACAGGAGGATGCCTGAAGAGCACTTTGTGTTTGACCTCTGCAATGGCCAGGGGCCCAGATAGCAGAACCAGGTGGAGGTGAGATGGAGAGGACCGACACCCAAGCCAGATGGGGGCTGAGGCACAGAGAGGCAAATGTCATGCATGTAGACATCCAAAAAAAAACAAACCCAGCCACATAAAGGATCTGGAAGAAACAAAATTCCACCTCTAGTGGGTGAAATAGGATAGAGTTCACTGTACCTGGCTGCATTTCATGACTTCTATAGTTATTATTTTTAAGCTCTGACAGAAAGAGCACCTGCTTTCATGCTTTCTGTCTTGCCTGTTTACTTTTCACATAGAGTGTAAAGTATTATACATTTACTATATAAACTATACAGTATTTCACATTTCAACAATGAAACTTTCTACCTTTCTATATGGCCTAATGATACTCATTCAATACAAGTAGCCAGCTCAGAACACGGTAGCTGAACATTTCTACACCACTAGTGTTCTCTTGTAATGCCTTACAAAATAAATTAATTAAAGTAGAAAAACATTTAAATACAATATCGGGCGTATCATAAGACAGACTAATTCACCACATCATTTCCAAACAGTTCTATCAGTATTCCATACATACAAAACTCAAGGCTAAATGACTGTCGTTTTAGTAAAGAACTACTTTAATAATATTAATATTACTAGAGTGAGTCTGCTTGAACCAAAATGAAAGTTTGCTATTGATTTCAGTGAGAACAGAAGTCGGTTTTAATAGAATATGCTAGTGCTAGGGTCATGAGTATTGCAAGCAAACATTGTTCATCTTTATGGTAGAAGCATAGAAAATTAGAGTTGGAAGGGACTTCAGATGGTCATCTAGTCCAACCCCCTGCTCAAAGTAGTACTATGCCCAACTATATCCATAGTATTGAGGTGATGTTGCAGTGATGGTTCAAGAAATATGCAAAAGGCAAGAATTCTTGTAGGTGATATCTTTTATTAAACCAGCTGTGTGTTTGGGATAGACATATGCAAGCTTTCCAGTATCACAGTGTCCTTCATCAGGCCTCTGGGAGAGAAACAGAAAGACTTCTTGCTATCTTTCATTGTACAATTTTTAAGGTGCACTAATATGTAGCCCTGGAATATTTTTCACACTTTCACACTGACAGAGAAGACGATTTGTACTGAAGACCATTTGTGTCAATGTGAATGAAGGTAATTTTATGATGTAGAAAAATAACTACCAGATGGGGACTATAGTGAACTTTCATCATATTTGACCCCAGGATGACTTAGAAGAGAAGTGTTTTTCCAGCGATTCCTGTTCTGGTTGCTTCTACTTTTTCTTGCAGTTTTCTATCCTGTAAAGGAAAAATGCTGTCAGGAAAGAAGAGAAATTCCTTCAGTGAATCTCACAATAAAACATCAGTGCAGGGTGTCAAGGGCCTGGAGCAAGACGGTAACCCTAGCCTTTAGGAGGGCCAACTTCAACAAGTTGAGGAGACTAGTGGGTGAGGTGCTGGGGTCCTTGAGGGCAGGGGAACTCAGTGTCCAGG
>NW_017728949.1:70847675-70866079 GCF_001723895.1 Crocodylus porosus
CAGGGCGGCTAGGAGCTGGAACCAACTTCCAAGGGAAGTGGTGCTGGCTCCTACCCTGGGGGTCTTTAAGAAGAGGCTTGATGCTTACCTGGCTGGACTCATTTGAGTCCAGTTTTTCTCCCACCCAGGCAGGGGGTCAGACTTGAAGATCTACAAGGTCCCTTCCGGCCCTACTGCTATGATTCTATGATCATTTCTCATACATTTCATAAATTGTTTTTAATATATATTTACATGCCTTGTCTTTCACTAGCATCAGAACTGAATAAAAAGCCTCTAACCTGCTATACACAAATTGGTGATGAGGCTACAAATTGCTTTCCACAATTTACAAAGACGCATGAGTTGGCCTGTTTGTGTATTCTTTAAAAGTATGATCTGTAAGTATTAACAATGCCTATCAAACATTATAGAGAAATTGGTAATATTCTCTGTTTTTTCATTGTATAAAGAACTCCTGTTTTACATCTTTTATAGTTTCTTTCTAAGAATATCTGGGTACCTTTAATCCACAAATGTTTACTGTCTTTTTAGAGCAACTACATGTAGAAAGCCCAAGTTCATGGTTTCTTTTTCTGTCTATTAATCCTAGATTTGACACTTTCTCTATGTTTAAAATGTATCACTTTACTGAGACTTCAGAGCACACTCCTTACATCTCACTACTCTCACTATCCATCAATAGCCCCTTTAACATATAGTCCTATTTTCCTAATTGCATTCCCTGCTAGACATCAAACTGAGCTAATCCTTCAAGTAGTCAGACTTACCAGTACAACATATATGGCCACTGTTCTAGTGCATGCTGTGATAAGAAAAGGAGAATAGGACAAATCAGTGAATATCAGTGAGTTTCTTTAGGACTTTATTTCTGTCTTTTTCTAATGAGTATTTCAAACATACCTACTTTCACATTTACATTCCTAGAGTAATGATCTCAATACAGAACTATTAGGATTTGACAATGTCATGGCACAGCTGATCTTTCATTGTAAAGCATGACTTCCTAATGACTCCCAACAGATATATCCCAAACTGAATGACCCAAACTACTCATTTTGTGACTACTATCCATAAGAAAATACTGGGTTTCTGGAAGGCTTTCTTTTTTAACAATAATTTTGGGTACCATAAAAATAGAGCTACTAGGTACTGTAATTACCAGTAGGCTTCTTATTTGTAAAAAGGTCTCATGCAGCCTATAATTTACTTATCGTACTTCTGACATATACACGGCATGCCTGATAATTTATCTCAGGCAGGTTAGCTAAGAATAGGAAAGGAGTGAAGGTAAAGGGAAAGATTAGTATTTGTATTTTAACAGTATTCCTGGTTGCATGCTACATAGACCCAAATCAAACAGAATCTGAGTTTTGTTACATGGTTTTTGTGTAGTTGTTTCACATCCAGTATGTACTACATAGATCTTTACCATAATGTAACTGTAACAGGGTGCCATCCCCAGGGTGGTTGAAAACCCCTGGAGGCACACTGGAGTCCCCCTTACTCTGACTCACTCTGGGAACAGTCTCCCCTTCACTTTCCTGCCATATCTTGATGATCCTTCTGGTTCTCAAAGGGGAGGCTGCCTCAGGGCTTCCCAGATCTAGTCTTTGTTCCAAAGAACACCTAGAGATGGGGAGCTCCTTCCTTAAGTGCTAATTGCATGGCTCCATACCACCCCTACATCATATCCCATGCCTCCCAAATCTTACTGTTGTCACTGTTGGGGCTTCAGGCTCTCTAGCTTCCTCCCCTTTACTTTAGCTAGGCCCTCTAGCCTAGGCCCCTGAATCAGACCTGGCTTTGAGGCTTTAGCTCATGTTTTCACTGGGCATCTGGCCCCTGGTTCCTGTCTTCCAGGCCCCAGGCCCATGTGTGGCTGTGCTTTCTCTGGCACCAGGCCCCTGGCCCGTATGTGGCTGCCACCTAGCACTCTCTCTCTTTACTCTGGGCTCAATAGCTAATCAGATCTTAAGCCTGCCCCTGGCTGGGCTCAAAGTGGTTGTGTGCCCCTTGGGCATTAATGGGACTTCTGAAAACCTCCCCTACAGTCCCAACCCAAACTATCTGTTTAAACTGCAACATAAATACTAAGCTCCTGGACTATAACAAAGAAGAAAAATAATAGAGGCAGCATACCTGCTTACCCCACATCTCTTTCTCTTCAGGTTTGCTCTGTCCTGTTCCCAGCCTGCAGTGCTGTTTTTCTCTCAGTTTTCTGGGTATTCAGGAGCCCCACACTCTGCTGCCACCAAGGCTGGCCATCACCCAGCCAGCTCAAACCAGGGCTTATATAGCTCTGGTCTGAGCTCTCTCCCAATCATGTGATACCCCCAGTCAGCTGACCAGCCTGCAGGGCTACCATTTAACCACTGCTCTGCTGGTAGGCTGTGCTCTGAAAACTCTGTCCTTAAAGTGGCCACCCTACTTTCTACTACCAGGGCTTGGGTTCCTGGTTATAGTAACCAATATTGTGACTAACAGAAATTTAATAGATCTCTTACCAGTTCCTTTTACCTAAATCAAGGATGCTCAGCCCCTGGACTACTAGCCAGATCCGTCCCCTGGCACATTCTTATTTGGTCTGCAGCTGACCCAAAGTTATAAACCCATGGGAGTTGTGGGCCCTACCTGCTAGATCAGGCTTCTGGTCCTGCGTGGAGGTGGCACTGGGTTTAGAGCCTGATGCCAGCATGCAGTGATGACTCAGAACCTGATCATGGTGTGTGATACCAATACAGCTCCCAATCCCAGTGTGCAGAGGCCAGCCTAAGGCCTCATAGGGATCTGGGTATGTGGGCCTGACCCTGGCACATGGGAGTTGATCTTATTCATGGACCAGCACCATGCCATTCATTTGGCCCATGGGGCCAATGGCTTGAGCACCACTGATCTAGGGTATATAATGATCATTGCTTCTTCAGTCAATTCCATCATTTCACTGTCTTAGAACATATCTTACACCTGACCCAGGAACATTCATTTACATTATGCATGTCTCAAAAAAGGAACATTGAGTGGGTCAGTTAGCAACCTTCCAATGAACAACTTTTTATTTTCCAATTCAGGTTACAAAAAATGGCCTTGTAATTCCATACCATCATGGCTACAACATCATTGTAACACTACCAGCTTTCCAATTCAAAATTTTCAAATACTTTTTTATTTAACAAAAGGGCTCTAATTTTATGAACAGTTATACATGTGCTTTTATATTTTTATAGATATATGAGCAGTATAATTGAATTCAGAGGTCCAGGACTTGATTTCTGGTGTGACAGCATCAGAAGAATGGAATGACTGAAGTTTTCTCAGTAAAATATACCGAAGGTGTAACCTATTTTAAAGTTTAAGTTTGGAGCCAGAGGGTTGGTTTATCAGATAAGATTCTGAATTGTCCTCAAGCATAAGTAAATATTTCAAACATAATTACTACCAATCCTCAGAAGCCTTCCTTAGAAATTAGTTTCTGGAAAAAGCAATTTAAAAGTTACTCCACCTTCTTTCTCAGTGGACCATATTGTAATGTTTTCAGTTATAGGGATTTTGGTTCTAGGGCACTTGGAACAACCAACTTTAAATGCAAGTGATCTGACTCAGTTCTCTACTTTGTAATCTTATCTAGAGCTAAAGCACATGAATGCACAGGTAAACAGCTTTATTACATGTAAAAAGGATTTTAAGGAAAGAATTGTAGTATGTAAAACTCTTGCTGTCACTTCACTTACGTATGTTTCAGGTTTTAGCATAACTGAAATGAGAGGTGTGGAATGCAGCCATTTTATTTAAATAAAGCTAAAGTAGCCTTTAATACACAGTCATTTCTATATTTGGGCTCTTTTTCATGCTGGTGTCCCAACTCTATAAGAGCAAGTAAAAAAAGTATCTAAAACATGATTTTATATTGTTTTGGATAGACAGAACTTTAGATATCAAGCACTTAACATAAGCTTTGTAGCTTGTGGGCTTAAACATCACAGAAAAGCCACCATTAATATACATGATTTATCACTGGGGCAATCCACTACATTTGGTCTAGTCTAATACTTTAAAATTACCAGGTCGAATTCAGAGTTGGTAAAACTTCACTGACATATATTGAGTTATTCCATCAGAAAATTTATCTCCTGTTCAATGTTCAAGGCATGTAGTCTGAGATTAAACTGTTTGCTAAGTGTGAAATGTATATTATTAGATGATGAAATCAGGACACATAGTCAAACTGTATGGGGTTTACATGTGGATAATAAATATACTGAGCTGGCTCAGTTAATCTCCTCTTAATATAGAGATGGCAGCAATACTCTGTCTCATCAGGCTAGTATATCTCCGTGCTACACTGCAGTCACAGAAGCACCTGCCTGTAATTGTACACAGTAAGCTTTTGGTCAGGGACTGTTTTTTGGCCCAGTTATTCAAAGTCTGAGTACCTTCAATCCCCAGTGAGTAGAAGACAGTTATCAGCCTTCTTGGAAGAATACATTTGAATGCAATGCAACAACTTAAGAAAAAAATAGTAACACAAATGGCAAAATATTTGCCTCTAAACATGTTACTGAAGTTTAGCATATAGCCCAAAGAAAACAAATTGCAATTAAGAAAACCAAGACCCTCCCCATACTTTGAAGCGCTCTCAAGCTGTGTAAAAAGGTATTGCTTAGACTCTTGGATTGTCAGATGTAGATAATTAAGTTCTGCATTAAAGGCTTATTAAAATATATTGCCCAAGAGACTAGCTGGAATGTAACAAGCAGGGTAGAAAATTCTCAGAGATACAGAAAACAAAGCTGCAAGGCCTGAATGACCTTTTACTGTTCCTGCAATTCTTATGGTATGATGTTTGAAAATGAAGATTGTCAAACAGATGGAGCTGTTAACTAGTTTAGAAAACAACATGACATACACACAAAAGAGCTTAAGGCAGAAACTTGCATTTCCAAAGAAATGCTATAGGTCATTTATGATCAATCAAAAGCATAAAGGAAAGAGATAGTGGAAGCCTCAACTTTTTTGTGTGTTTTCAAGCCAAAAGATACAAAAATCAAAGATCCAAATCAGCTGTAAATTGTCATCTGAACCCACTACCCTTGACAGACAGAAAGTTATATGTATATGTCTGAAGAATGGGATTGAAACTGGCAGTTACATACCAAATTGACTGCCATTGTTTTTTTTTAAATACTATATGCATGTAATAAGTGAGGCCAATTAAACCAACAAAAGTCTAAGGAAATGGTGCCAACAGTCAATTACTGCTTTGGAAAATGACATTAATAAATCCAGGCTTTTCTTTAAAACTAAAAGAGAAATTCATCTTCACTTTTTTTTTAAAATGCAACCTTTAAGTTAAGAGGCAGACAAGGTTCTTTGGGTGAATCTCATATATCTTTTATTATACCTACTTAAATAGCTGGAAAAAAAAATTTAAGCAAGCTTTCGGGTTCAAAAATCCTTCGTCAGGCTGAGGAAGTTTCAGCAGTTGGTGTGTGCTAGAGGGAGAGAATAGCAGCAAGAAGTTGGGTTCCACTCTGCAAACTTCACTGGAATACAGACACACCTGTGTGCCCAGAGCTTGATCTCATACTCTAGGCTGGCCACCTAGTATAGTATTGAGCAACAGACTATTGGGTAACTATAACATCGGCAGAGTGATTGTGAGTGTGTGTGTATGAGTCCTCATTTGAATATTTTGATGAATAAACATGGCAATTTGTCTTATCCCCCTCATGGGGTCTCGCTCGTCATTTGGGTAAATTGGTAACATGTGCAACAATGCCTCCCAAGACTCATGCATTACTCTGTGTTATATCTCCTGGATGTGTCAATCAACTTACCTCATCATTCTTAGTTTAATCATAGGAAGTGATATAATCATGGGTCAATCTAGGATCATGGTGGTGAGGATATGGCTACACCCCATTCAGCTGTGTTCATTGCTCATTATTCACACAGATGAAGGGGGTATGGCTGGAGGCCCTCTATAAGATCCTGGATGCTGGTGAGCTCTCATAACTTACTGGCATGTCAGCAGAGCTCCTGCTGAGAGTGCCATTTGAGCTCTAAGAGCTCACCAGCAAGGGGGTCTTCAGCAGAGTCTCTGCTTTCAACTTCTCTGGAGGCTGCTGCTCTTTGTTCTTCCCATCCTTCTCTCCTCCTCAATTTAGCAGCAGAGGGTGGGGGTGGGGGACCATATTAATCGGGAAGGATACTTTTCCACTGTTATGCCTGCCCTCTTGGAAAGGATGCATGATGCCAGCCTGATTTCTAGATTTTGAGAATACAGATGGGACTATTAGGTCATTATAGTCTGACCTTCCTAACCTTCCTAACAGCAAAGGCCATATAATTTCTCCCACTTCTATATTGACCCAGTAGCTTGTATTCTGTATGTATGGATTGTTTCTATAGGAGGGATGGACACAACACAACAGTATCTGCTCTCAAATTGAAGGTAGGTTAAGAATGTACCCAAATCCAAATACGTAACTCTATTCCTGAAAACAACAGTAAAAATAGTATCTTTCATAGATTAATAGATTCATAGATATTAGGACTGGAAGGAACCTCAGAAGATCATTGAGTCCAGCCCCCTGCCCCAGCTTACTAGCTTGATATACTAAATCTTACTAAATCTTTCAACTTACTAACATGACATATTAAATCCTCCCCAGCTTCTTTGGCTTTGAAACTTTTGCTATGCTCTCTTCTTCTTGGATCATAAAGCCAACAGATCTTGTGGATTTGAAACAAGCTCTTCAATGGCTGGGTCATAATCATTCTGCTTTCCCTTCTGCGTTCTGCTTTGCTGCCTATCCAGGGGAGTCTGGATTTCATCTTCCATGTTCTGAACGTAGGGAACTCCTAGTGGTGCTGGACATGTTCAAGTCAGCAAGTCCAGACGATCTCCATCCCAGGGTGCTAAGGGAATTGGCAGAGGTCATTGTGCCCTGGCATGGCTTTATGAACACTTGCGGTGTTCTGGCCAGGTGCCAGAGGACTGAAAAAGGGCCAATGTTATCTCCATTTTCAAAAAGGGGAGGAAGGAGGACCGGTTAACTATAGGCCCATTAGTCTTATCTAGGTCCTTGGGAAGCTCTTTGAGAAAATTATACAGGAACACATCTGCAAAGTACCAGCAGGGGAGATTATGCTTAGGGGCAACCAACACGGGTTCTGTTAGGGTAACAATATGGATTTTGGATGTTGGGGTAATGATATGGAATCTGGGGGTGCTGGGTGTGCAGTTGAATGAAGGCTTTTTCCTGTGTCTCAGCAAAAGCTGCTGGTCACAAGGCTGGATATATATTAAAAGCAACTAACTTAGCTAGTGCTTAAGTAAGCAGATTCTTAACAAAAGGATAGGGTGCAAAACGCATGATGTATTGAATAAGAATAGAATGCTGCCCATCAGTGTCAGGAGACAAAGCAGAAATATAGTCTTGGAGATAGTGCTGAAGTCAGCAAGAAAACCAGCAAGAACCAGTGAGAAATCGCACGTGACTGAAAGATGATGGGCTGGGTGGGGGTCAAAGTCTTGCACATGTGCTCTTAGCAGAGAAGCATGTAAATGAATGAAATGATAGGCAATACCATGCCAAGGAAGCAAACAGTGGACAGAGGTGGAGCTTGAGATTGGAGGAAAAATGGGTGGAGCCAAAGGAAGGACAAAGATGGAGTAAATATTAATATGTATGAACCAAGGTGTATAAAATATGAAAAGAACTGATGTTCAATGAAGATCCCCGGTTTGTTGTTTTTTGGGACCTTTGCCTGAAGCTGTCTCCATTCTGAATAAAGCTGTTGCGAGCAATGTGTGCTGGTGTTTGCTTCCTTCTTCCTCTGGCTAATGAGTAACGGGATCCATGAGCAATTGGATCGTCATCTCCCTAGTCATTGGACACT
The DNA here is from genome assembly GCF_001723895.1 of Crocodylus porosus. Lineage (NCBI taxonomy): Eukaryota > Metazoa > Chordata > Crocodylia > Crocodylidae > Crocodylus > Crocodylus porosus. Next base: position 70,855,581 of record NW_017728949.1, read on the forward strand.
GCATGGAGTCAGGGTCTAACAGGTTCATTAGAAGGTCCTGTCACACCAACCTGGTTGCCTTCTACGACCAGGTCCTAAAATCCTTAGATGCAGGTGTTGCAGTGGACATAGTCTTTCTGGACTTTTGGAAGGTCTTTGACACTGGCTCTCACCCCATTTTCATTAAAAAATTAGGTGACTGTGGCATCGATACCTACACAGTCAGACGGGTCACCAATTGGCTGGAGGGCCACACCCAGAGAGTGGTGGTGGATGGGTCATTTTCAACCTGGAGGGACGTGGGCAGTGAGGTCCCCCAGGACTCGGTCCTTGGGCCTGCACTGTTTAACATCTTCATCATCGACTTGGATGGGGGGGTGAAAAGCACCTTGTTCAAACTTGTGGATGACACTAAGATGTGGGGAGAGGTGGACATGCTAGAAGGGAGGGGCAGGCTACAACTAGATCAACAGGTTACGGGGTGGGTGGATGAGAATAGGATGGGAATACTGACAAGTGTAAGGTACTGCACCTAGGGAGAAAGAACCAGCAGCAAACCTACAGGCTGGGAAACTCCCTTCTCATCAGCACAGAGGCAGAAAAGGATCTTGGAGTCGTTATAGACTCCAAGATGAACATGGGCTGACAATGTGAGGATACGGTCAGTAAGGCTAACCTCACCTTGTCATGTATCCACAGATGCATCACAAGCAGATCCAGGGAGGTGATCCTCCCCCTCTATGCAACATTGGTCAGGCTGCAGTTGGAGTACTACATCTAGTTCTGGGCGCTGCACTTCAGGAGGGATGTGGATAGCATCGAGAGGGTCCAGAGGAGGGCCACTTGCATGGTTGGAGGGAGCAGGGCAGGCCCTACGAGGAGAGGCTACGGGACCTGAACCTGTTCAGCTTCCACAAGAGAAAGCTGAGAGGGGATCTGATGGCCATCTATAAACATACCAGGGGGGACCAGCAGGGAAAGGGAGAGTCCCTGTTCCCCTGAGCACTACCAGGAGTAACAAGAACTAACAGCCACAAATTGACTGAGAGTAGGTTCAGGCTAGACATCAGGAAGCACTACTTCACAGTCAGGGTGGCTAGGTTCTGCAACCAACTTCCAAGGGAAGTAGTGCTCGTTCCTACCCTGGGGGTCCTTAGAAGGAAGCTAGATAATCATTTGACCCCAGCATCCATGGACTTGATGATGTGTTCAGGTCCCTTCCAACCCTACCTTCAGTCACATACTTTATTAAGGGGAAAAACCATAATGTAGCATGAGGCTAGGGTCACAAACCCTTCAAATGCTAAGGCATTTGTGAGATGTTGTGCATCTTTTCTTGATTTTGTTTTTCTTATGTTTATGTGCATGGTGTGTTTGGTATAAAATGCATTTCTTAGAAGTTATAATAAAGCCTGGAGTATGGTATGAAATAATTCTCGAGTGTCACTCCCTAAACAGCAAACAGGGGCAGCAAATAGGGCAGGCAGTTTGCAGGTCCAGTTTGCTCCCCCACCATCCCCCACTTTGTGGGGACGGCCTTTCAGTTCAGTGTGAGGAAACAGGGAAAAAGGAATGCTTTGAAGCCAAGGAGTAGTAAACAGGCCAGCTTTCAGGTGAGTTCACTAGGGAAAGTGTGCTTAGAAGAAGGGCAGTAAGAGAAAAGATTAAGAGACCCAGGGAAATGACTGGAGGATGTCGCAATGCTAGAGCCACTGCCACTGCCTCTGCTTGCACCTGTGAGGCTTCTGCCTAGGCAGGACTGCTCACCATCAAGACTTCCACCCAGGTCTGGGTTTGGCACTGTGGAACCTGTTGCCTGCAGGTTCCTTCTGGTGACAGCCAGCTGGGGGAGTGCCTGCAGTGTGAGTGGTGCCTCCTAGAAGTGTCTCTCAGGGAACAGGCAAGAGAACTACTGGAAGAGGTGGTGAGGCTCCAAAGCATCCTGTGCCATGAGGAGTTCATTGATTTGATGCTCAAGGAGACCTCCAGAATTGTAGAGGAAGAACTACCAGAAGCAGTGCTAGAGAAGGGAGAGGACATGGACCCCCAAGAAGGTGGAAACTGTAAGCACCTCTGGCAGCAAGGAGCAAGCGACCTCTGGCAGCAAACAGCAATCTTGCAGCAGTTCATCTGGAGAATAGATATGGAGCCCTAGCAACAGAGGGCAAGGAGCATGTTCCATTCGTAGAGGAGGACAGGACAGGCCTCCCCAAGCTGGGAAGGATTGAGGTGACCACCACCAAGAAGAAGAAAAAGGCAGTGTTTGGCGACTCCTTTCTACAAGGGACAGAGGGATTTATCTGCCAACCTGACCTGTTGTCTCAGGAACTCTGCTACTTGCTTGGATCCAAGATGTCACAGAGGGACTACTGAGACTCATCTGGCCCTCTGACTACTACCTCATGCTGCTCATCCATGTGGGCACCAATGATACTGCCAGGGGAGACCTTTAGAAGATCAAAAGTCACTATAGGGCTCTGGGTGCAAGGGTGAAGGGGATGGGGACTCAGGTGGTGTCCTCCTCAATCCTTCCGGTCAAGGGAAAGCGTCCAGGCAGGAGCAGGTATATCCTGCAGATCAATACCTGGCCTCACAGGTGATGTAACCCACAGAGCTTTGGCTTCTTTGACCACAGGATGATGTTCCAAGAAGGACTGCTGGGATGAGATGGGGTCCACCTGACGAAGAAAGGGAAGAGCATCTACACAGACAGGTTCGCTAACCTAGTGAGGAGACCTTTAAACTAGGTTCATGGGGGGATGGAGACCAAAGCCCTGAGGCAAGTGGGGATATGGGTGACCTGAAGGATGAGCAAGCAGGAAGGGGCAACAGGGGAAGTGTGTTCATTCTTCCTGAGAAATGAGGGCAATCGACTAGTTACCTCAGGTGCCTGTACACAAATGCACAGAGCCTGGGAAACAAGCAGGAAGAATTGGAAGCCCTTGCACAGTCACAGAACTATGATGTAACTGGAATAACAGATACCTGGTGGAAGCTCACATGACTGGAGCACTGTCATGGACAGGTATAAACTGTTCAGGAAGGACAGGCAGGGGAGAAGAGGAGGAGGAGTTGTTCCTTATGTAAAAGAGCCATATGAAACTGGAGATAGGCCTGTCAAAAGTCTCTGAGGTAGGGGCAGAGAGGAGAGCAATAATGGTGATGTTGTGGTTGGGGTCTGCTATAGACCACTGGACGAGGAGGAAGTGGTGGATGAGGCTTTCTTTAAACAGCCAGTGGAAATTTCCCAATCACAGACCCTGGTTCTCATGGGAGATTCAATCACCTTGACATCTGCTGGGAGGGTGCAATACAGCACTGTACAGGTAATCCAGGACATTTTTGGAGAGTGCTGGGGACAACTTTCTAGTGGAAGTGCTGGAGCTGGCAACTAAAAGCTGTGCTCTTTTTGACCTGCTGGTCACAAACAGGGAAGAATTGGTGGAGAATGTAGTAGCTGATAGCAACTTGGCCGTTGGATAATTTAATTGAGGATCTTGAGGAAAGGAAGATTGGAGAGCAGCAGAGAAAGGAACCTGGACTTCAGAAAAGCAAACTTCAATTTAGTCAGGGAACTCATGGGCAGGATCCCCTGGGAAGCCAGCCTGTTGGGGAGTGGAGTCCAGGAGAGCTGACTGTACTTCAAGGATGCCTTACTGAGAGTACAAGAAGAAATCATCCTGAAGTGCAGAAAGACTAGCAAATATGGCAGAAAATCAGCTTGGCTTAGCAGGGAACTCTTCAGTAAACTAAATCACAAAAAGGAAGCTTATAAGAAGTGGAAACTTGGACGAACTAGGGAGGAGTATAAGAGTCTTGCTTGGGCATGCAGGGATGAAGTCAGGAAGGCCAAAGCACCATTGGAGTTGTAGCTAGCAAGGGTCATGAAGGGTAACAAGAAGAGTCTCTACAAGTATGTCAGTAACAAGAGGAAGATCAGGGAAAGTGCGGGTCCCTTACTAAATGGGGGAGACAACCTAGTGACAGAGGATGCAGAAAAGGCTGAAGTACTCAATGCCTTTTTCACTTCAGTCATCACTGGTAAGGTCAGCTCCCAGACTACTGTACCTGGCAGCACAGTTTGGGGAGTAGCTAACAGTGATGAAAGAAAGGTTAGGGGACTCTTTAGAAAAGCTGGACATATACAACTCCATGGGGCTGGATGGGATGCACCCAAGGGTGCTGAAGGAGTTGGCTGATGTGATTGCAGAGCCACTAACCATCATCTTTGAAAACTCATGGTGCTCAGGAGATGTCCTGGATGAGTGGAAAAGGAGCAAACACAGTGCCCATATTTAAAAAAGGGAAGAAGGAGGATCCAGGGAACTACAGACCAGTCAGCCTCATCTCAGTCCCTGGAAAAATCATGAAGCAGATACTCAAGGAATGCACTTCTAACCACTTAGAGAAAAAAGAAGGTGATTAGGAACAGTCAGCATGGATTCACCAAGGGCAAGTCATGTCTGACTGAGCTGATTGCCTTCTATGGTGAGATGACTGGCTCTGTGCATGTGGGGAGACCAGTGGGTGTGAGATACCTTGATACCTTAGCAAGACGTTAGATATGGTCTTGCACAACATTCTTGTTGGAAAACGAAATCAGTATGGGCTGGATGAATGGACTGTAAGGTGGCTAGAAAACTGGCTGGAGCTTTGGGCTCAGAGGGTAGTAATCAGTGGCTCAACATGTAGTTGGCAGCCAGTATCAAGTCAAGTGCCCCGGCTTTGTTCAGTATCTTCATCAACAACCTGGAAGATGGCATAGTGCACACACTCAGCAAGTCTGCAGATGACTTCAAGCTGGGGGAGTAATAGATATAGTAGAGGGTAGGGCTCGGATGGAGAGGACATATCTATATGTGCCCACAACTGAGCTTTTGTTACTGTGCTAAAGCAAGTCCCGTGAAGTACTGGTGGCACATGGGTCATTTCAAACCCTACTGTGCAGTAGCTCATTGCTACTGCACAATAGTGTCAGCATCACAGTCCATGCTTGCCGATGCTATGTAGCCATAGCTTGTCACTACAGTGATATAGCATCTTGTGTAGATGCACCCAGGGGGATCTAGACAAATTGGAGGACTGGGCCAAAAGAAACCTCATGAGGTTGTAAAGCAATTGGACAAGTTACCCACAGAGGTTGTGGAATCTCCATCCTTGTAGGTTTTTAACAGCCCGCTAGACAAAGCCTTGGCTGAGATGATCTAGTTGGAGATGGCCCTGCTTTGAGAGGGGGGTTGGACTAAATGACCTCCTTAGGCCCCTTCCAACCCTAATTTTCTATGATTCTATGAATTGCTTTCACACCTAGGAGAGGCTTAAAACTTAAATGGCTGAAGAGAAATAATCACTGAAAATTAGCATCTGAGAGGGGTATACTAAATAGCCAGTTAAACAGTCCCTTGCATTGAGGCCCATGAACCAGATCCTCCAGGGAATGATGAGTTTGTATTTTAAAAGGAGAGACCCTAGCATGAGTATCACCTGCAGTCATTTCCCACAGTAGAAAAATTAAGTGAGACACTTGATGTTTTGGATGCAAGGTCTGAAAAGATGCAAATATTCATAATTAGATTAGGAAAGTTTTCTGGCCTTTTAACTCCCTACACACTTGGGGAACAGGAAGTTATATGTATGTATGCATATCCTCCAAGAACACTGTGCAGAATGTATGTAGATGGTCACATAAGAAACCATACTTAAGCCTTTCTAGGAGATGAACAAGGGTTTCTCAAAACTTCCTGGGCATAAGGCACTTTGATTCCTCAGCTAGCTGGTGAGTAGGAGGTTCTTTCCTGGGTTTAAGATTCAGGGTAAAATCAGATTATTGTTCTGATATTTTCTTTTGGTTTTTTTTGGTGTGGTATCCCTGTCTGTACCTCAGCATATATTTACTGATTTCTTATATTTGCTCTTGTTTTTACAATAAATCTTTGTGCTATCTTTCCTAACATACTTATGGTCAATAACAGCTGTGATTTAAGACCATTTTACTGCAGGAGTGAGAAATCTATCTTTTCTGAGCACATAAACGGACAAGGGTGTGATCCTTTCCCTGGCACAATCCCCTCTGCTAAGAGCTGGCAAGACTTAGGTGAAGCAGGTAAAGCTAAGGCTTATAGGCCAAGGAGCTGGCTTTTGGTACAACTAAGTCTGTTCTCAGTGATCAAGAAGTAGATGGCAGAGAAGGGTTTGGCCTGAAGGACACCCCTGAAAGTATAAAAACACCCCAGTAGTTTGTCTCAAAGGTGCACATGACTGTATATGGAACCTGGGTGTGTCACAGATAGCAAGGTACCTTGCCCTTTGCTGTGACACAAATAAGTAGGCAAGTTCATCTTAGGTGTTAACATGTGAAAAGGAATCTTAGCTTTGTCTTAAGGTAGAGGTTGGCAAAACACAGCTTGCAGAACCATTTGATCTGGCCTATGGACATGAGGCTTTGGTGAAGTTTGGCAGTGGGGGACTTTGGTGATGCTCCAGGAGCTCTCCCCATGCCACTGTGGAGAGAAGGAGCTATGGCAGCACTGGGGTCCTAGCACCTGCCCACCCACCTCTTACCCACACTGTGTCATTCCAGCCCACAACCCAAAAAGTTTGCTGGCTACTATGTTAAGCCATTTTCAGATTGTGTTGAATAGGGAGAGCGACAAAAAGAGGAAGGGTGGAACAGTTGCACAGATGTAATGGGGAAGAATCTTAGTGACAAAGGATTTTTATATGATGAGCTATTGGTAATGTGACTCTATAACAATATTTGCAGGAACAGGTTATTATAGTTAACATCTTGAAAAGGAATAGCCCATGATATATGTAGTTGGGGTTATGCCCCAACTTCTATCTTCAGACTGACTCTATTAGCTTAAAGTGTTCTTTAGTTCTCCCCAGACACAATGGTCAGAAGCCAGATTAATAGTTGTTAAAAGGAAGTGCAGGAGAAAGGAGAAGATAAAGACATCCTGAGTTCATCAGCCTGGGCTTTTTCTAATACTCAGATTATAGTCAAAAGATTTTTACCAAATTTGGATGTTCAATTTGGGTCAGGTAGCACCTGATTTCAGAGTACTTAGCACTAATGATATGTTATGTGCTCAAAGCACAGATCACATTGACTTCATCCTTGCAGCTGTGATTGCTTAGCACTTCTTCAAATTAGGGGCCAGGGGGCTAAGTTGCACACTCTGAAAATGATTAACACGATTAGTTACCACCTACTAGCTTTTGTTTGGTTGGAATGAGTTAACAGTCACTACAAATACATTCTGTGACAATGGCAGAGATAAAATCCAATTCTCTAGGACCACAGTCAAATCCTTAAATGGGTTTTGGCCACCTGAATTCACAGAGGCTGGGATTTTTATCCAAGGTTTATCCAAACTACTTGGCAGACTTTTACAGCCCAGGATGAAGCCACTGCTGTTTAGCCTTCAATACTAGTGTTTCCTATACTAGCTAAACTGAGTATGTGTACTCTGACTTCCCTTTGATGTGTAGGAATGGCTTCCGCGGGTACAGTCTTCTGCTCATTTCCTAGAAACTTGAACTCCTTTGCCTTGTCCCATCCCACCTATTCCTGTCACTGTCTTGTTTCTTACTCTTCCTGGCTCCCTTTCTCAGTTTATGTTGTGTGAAAACTCCCAAGATTGTCATGGGTGCTATGGGATGCTATGTGGATGTGGTACATGGGATGGTCTGGAATGCATGTTCTTGTGGACTCTTTTAAAGTCAATTACTTTTAAAAATGGCTAGCTGCAATGTCAGGGGTAACTGAATCAACGAATTAGATAGCTTTTTCTGGTCCTGTATTACAAAAGTCAAGCCAAATCTTTTAGACTGTTTCTAAATGCCCCCAAATGATCTGTTGGTGATACTTTTTATTTCACCAAAAAACCCTGAAAATATTCCATTTTGGTACAATAGGAATTGAGTTTTTGTCTAGTGATTTTGGTTCTTCCACTGTACTAGAAAATCTATAATTTGCCCAGCTCAAACATTCCTATTAACATTCAACTGGCGATGGACTTCTCTTTCAGAGGGGTAGAAATCCACAGTATCGTTTACAACAGCAGCAGCAGCAGCAGCAGCAGCAGCAGCAGCAGCAGCAGCAGCAGCAATGTATTTTGGAATTCTTAACAGGAAACAGGTAATCATTTTGCTTAATTTATTTTTAGTTTCAGTGATTTAAAACGACTAACTGCTCCATTGCTTCTGGCAAAAAGAACAATTGTGATGCAGCTTCTGTATTCTGTTGTTATTTCCAGCACACTGAAGCACTCATCCAAGCATAGGAAGGCGGCAGAGTTTCTGCATTGCTTACACACAGTGATATAGTACTATTATGATTCTAGTCCCAAGCAAATCTATGGGAAAATTTCCATTGATTTTAATACAATTAGGTTCAGCCTCTAAGAAGACAACTTGGAAACATTCTATCCATTCTTTAAACATTTTCCCCACAGTTTTGTGTATCAGTGAATGAAGGAATGAAGGCCAAGATCAATACCATGACCCATTTTCCCCTCAAACCAATGCAAGTCCAGTGCTATTAATTTCAGGAAAAATAGAGAGTCGTATTTGAAAAGCGAAATAAATAATTAAATAAAGTCCTCTGCAAGTCATCATTTGGGGTTTTCAAAGTAATCTGTGAGAGTTAGTTTCCATCTCCCAGTGAACTACTATGCAGTGGGAATTAGAAGCCCAATTAACTTTGAAAAATCCCAGCCTTTGTGAGTGAGACAAAACTTCTAAGCATCTGTCCTATTATATTTTATTTTAAATGCTTTAGTCCTAAGTATTTTTGCTCAAAGGCGATTACAAAATGCTGAAAAGCAGAATGAATGTAAAGATCCTTCTCTCTATGACAAAACCTTTACTTGTTTTAGAAAAATGAGACCAAACGACTTAAATTAAATGATAGAAATTGCGGATAAATGCATAGTGTTGCATCCCAGATAATGATATATACAATTCTTGTATATATTCTGTATACAAATAAATATATTACATGCACACACACATTATGGTTGAAATAAGAAACATTATTTTCCATGCAAAGTAAAGATAACATGTTGAAATATTCCATCTGATTATATCTTAGTAAAATCTTAGGTATTCATGATTGTTCATGCACAGCAAAACCATGAATCCATAACTGTGTCTCTAGGCCTCAACTATGCTTTCAGGAAAGTAGGACCTAGATCATCAAGGTATTTACATACCTAATTCTAACTGAAGTGGGAATCTAAGTACTTGATCATTAGTTTATAATGGCAAAGCATGGAAAACATCTTTAAATTGCATTACAAAACTTAATGAAAACTATTCTCATCATTACTATTGTGTAGAAAAAAGAAGGACCGTTATATTTTTTGCTAATTGTCTTCAGTATTATAAAAAGAATAATTAATAATCAAGCAGAACATTTCCTTCTTATCTTCATGATGCTAATTAAGACAGAGAAAATTTAGGTCTCATTAGAAATTGTTGGAAAGCCCTGCATTTCAAAATTATTTCATTTATAGTCAAGAAAGTGATTATTAAAAGTTCTACAGCTCTGGGTTTTTTCATATCTGATTATTTTAGTGATGGAAATAAAGTTTTAATCTTGTTGGCAATGCAGATTCTATAACGTTATGGGAAAAGGAAACAGATTCTACATTATGAACATTATCCTGATTTAAAGCCCATTTAAGTCAATGACTGACTAAATTTTGAGTTTTTCCACTAACTCAAATGAATTTTGCATCTTGTCCTGAGGTCCAGGTGTTCGCTTTTCATGGGGAACTGAGTGATAAGGAAGAAAAAACAAACAAACAAACAAACAAGCCCTTGCTACATTTTTGGTTGTAGCCATGTTGTCTAAGTACATAGCATGAGCAGGGTTTTTTCTCTACTGTTCCTCTCTCACTTGCAGCATCTAGCATTTAAGATCCAGAAAGTTCTGATTCAGAAACTGTGTCCCTGATTCCCATGCTCCATAGCTACTAATGCACCTTTCCTCCAGCAGTTTGTCCAATCCCTTTTGAATCTGGCTAAATTGTTAGTTTCCACAACATCTCGTGGCAGTGTGCTCTACATTTTAATTACATGTAGGTGCATCTACACATGAAATTAGTGCAACGTAATAAACTCTGGCACAGTTTACACCAGTTTATTGCTACAGAGCACAGCATTTACACACGTGCCCAGGACTGCAGCATGTTGAGCTGAGGTGGCACAGCCCCAGCTGGCAGGAGGCCTGAGGCAGGTGAGTGTTATCCTGCCAAAGTGGAGCTGCTCCACCCTAGCTCAATGTGCTGCAGAGGGGTGGGTTGCAGCATGAGGGTGAATCAGTGCATGGCTAAATGGAAGGCAGCTTTTACCAACGTTGGCTGCTCACCTTCTCCCCAAACTGATGACCACAGAGCTGGCACTCGGGGATAAGGATCCCATAGCCCCAGCCCTGTGATCATGCAGTGGAGGCTGGGAACTCCCTGCTGCCAGGGCAAGTGAGGTATATGCTCCTGGTCAGGCATCTACAC
>NW_017728949.1:70867936-70880440 GCF_001723895.1 Crocodylus porosus
GCTGACTTGGGTGTAAATTTGCTACCTGCATCATGCCAGTAGCAAATTTATGCCTGAATAGGTACTGCAGAGTCAGGCACATGTAGATGGCTTGCTGCACAGTAACCCTGTGTGTGTGGACCGACTTGGGACTAACACACAGAGTTACTGCACTGTAACAATCTCACGTGTAAATGCTAGCATAAAAAGTACTTATTGTGCAGTAATTGCATGTGTAGGCACCCCCACTGTGGACTATAAATCTTTCTGAACTAAGCAAGCTGTGTGCTGCTCTCATTCTTCACCTTTATAGCTCATTCTGTTTATCTTTGCAAGCAATTAGAAGAACAGAATCAGAACGAGGCATGACAGCCTCTAGAAGAAGAAGCCTGTTTCCGTAGTATCATGAATGAGATGAAGTTAAGCAAACACTGCTGAGGATTTAGATACAGATTTTTTGGAATTTGTAATGTGTTTTTAACATAAGATAACAGGAGCTTCTCTAGTTAAACTTGGCAATGCTTTGATTATGCATTCCTGGAAAGGAAAAATAAACAAATCTGAGAACAAGTGAACTCTAATCTAGAAGTTAAAAGTATTAATATGAATTGATTTGTCTCTCTCAAGTCAGGTCCTTGAATAACTTATTTTAAGTAACTGCTTTAAATTCTGCTTTTGATTTATTTGGATTTCATCAATATTCACAAATGAACTTAGGGTGTAGTCATGTGTTTAGTTGCAATGGTTGCAAATCATTGGAGTGCTGTGACATATTAAAGTTAGCACATTAGCTAATCCTCACCTGAAAGACAGCAACTTTGAACTGCCACAATTACTCTTAATATGTACTAAATTGCTTGAACATGTGTTTGCTTACATTTGTAACTGCATCCAGTAAGTGTTAAATTAAATGCATGACACCACCTTTATGCATCTAAAATGGGACTTGGACAATGTTGCAGACTGGTGCTTCATCCATAGGGCCCATCTCAACTGCCTCCCACTCAATAGCACCATCCAGTCCAGATACTGTGAGAAGCGGTGGCAGAGGTGCGGGTATGAGAATGAGACCCTTCCCCATATGTTGTGCAGCTGCTAGCTCCACTCAAGAGCCTAGCAACTCTGCCACAAGGCTGTTCCATCCATTAGGATGGTAGCCATGAATTATGCTACTCAAGGCTGCAGCAGCCACCTGGGCATTGTAGTAGTAGACAAGGACAATAACAAGGTCCTGAGGATCAATGTGATGATCTTGTTTGAGAACTGATGGCAGATTTTGCTGAAGCGTATTTACGAAAGCTGACCAAGTACAAGCCACTGGCTGAGACTCTAAGAGAGATAGGTTATTATGGGGCCCAAGCAATAAGAGCATCTTACGAGCCTGCAGAGTACCTCACTGCAACTTGAAATTGATGAGATACCTCATCATTTCCAATAACATGTTGAGAGACATCTATGTTAAGCGCATCATGGGCCATTGCCAAAATAACAGCCACCAAGCAGACTACCAGGCAGAAGCAAGATGGCAGATATAAGATGATCCCTCTCCCACACATACCATAATCTAAAAAAGACTTTTAATGCCTTTGACTTTTCCCTGTCCAGCAATGGTACACCACATCCTAAAAACACTGTCTAAGTTTCTTGACACTTTAGAACTCTGTACTAACATGGTTACCAGGTACAAAGTCTTACCTCTCTTCTTATCATGCTATGGTACAGGGACTTCTTAACCCACTGTACCCTGGGCTAACATAGGATGCATGATTATCTGTATGTTTTAGATTTTATTCACATACAGCCATGTACCTATGTAGGTACCATGAGTGTGGTCCTATACTCTCTTCAAAACAATAAAGCTATGTACATATCTATGATTGTTAACATGTGTTAATAAAATTCTATAACTAAATTTAAGGGAAATATTTGCACCTGTTTAGGGACTCAAGACCACCTAGGCACCTATGTTTTTCTCCAAAAACCTATTTAAGCCATGTTCATAGTTCAGGTACTATGCATGCCTAGAAGGCTAATAATAATCCATTCTTTTACTGTAATACCAAGTAAAGCTTGTCCCTAGTGAAATCTAGATTTGGATCTGTCCTGTCTTACTGATTCTAGGAAAACTTTTTGACACACCTCTTCTGAACTTTAAATATACAATCCAATTCCTTTCCATAGGGCAGTAAACCCCAGAAGGCCTGTGTCTACTTCAGTTCTGATTCCTTACCCAGAACATAGTCCTAGAGAAGTAAGATTCCTCAAGGAAAATATTCTTATGTCAATCAGAAAACTGCAAACAAAGACAAAGAAAAAGCCTGGGAGCTTCCTGACTTAGTAGGTTGCCCACCACATGTTTACGGGTACACAATACTCTATTTCTGATTCAAATCTAAAATCTGTGCATTTTTCTGGGGAAAAAAAATCTATCCCCATTTGTTCATTTGTGAAACCAAAGGTTCTAGCAATAGAATACTTTCATTTTCATTTTGGTTTTTGTTTAGTAAGACACGGGAGAAATAATGAGGGGAAGCAATGATATATGTAGTTTGTAGGGCTGTATGAAATTTCGCTGGGTGTTTCATCTCAACACTTGACTTGTTTCAAGCTCAAAACAGTGAAATCAAAATGAAATGAAAGGCTTCAAAACAGCCTCAAAACAAAACGAGGGCAGTCAAAACATTTTGAAAGTCTTGAAATGTTTTGAGTTTCAAAGCTGGGCTTGGTTGCAGGGAAACAGGAACTAAGAAGAGGGAGGGGGAAACGTGGGGAAGGACTGCTCTGATATTGACATGTGTAGTTGGCCAGTGACTGTGATCCTTCCCTGAGGCCCTTCCAATCCCAATGATCTAGGGGAGGGATGGAAAAACAGCATAAAAAGCAGCACTGTTTGAACTGAGCTTTCTCTGTGCCTTGGGGTTGGTTACTGAGCTGTGTCATCCAGGAGCTCAGCAGTGTAAGAGAAAGGCTACCACTTCCTACTTGAAATTCTGGGGAAACATCTGAGATTGTGCTCCACATCCTTCAAGTTTTCCCTAGAGCCAGGTCTCCTTCCCCAGAAGGCATTTTGGAGGAGGCTGAGGTAGAGGTTGTGGAGGCAAGTGGCTCAGCTGAGTCTGCTCCTCCTGTTGCTGTGCCTCTGCCTGCTGTGGAGAGGGGAAAAGGCAACATTTTCACATGCACCTGCACCCCAGAAGTGAGTGGTTGGTGTGGTTTGGGATCATTTTGAGCTGGCAGATTATCCCACATATGGTACCTGCCTGCACTGCCAAGCCAAAACCAGCCAGGGCAAGGGAACAAAACACATGAGCACCATGGGGATGCTGATGTATCTTTGCCCCCTTGCCCTTGCTCCCCCTCAGCTTGGCACCAGTAGGAGCATGCCCAAAAAGATGTCCCCCTCTAACTTCAAAGCCCCCATACCCCGAAAGCGGAGACAGGGCACCTTGGAACAGTGGGGAAAAGGTGGACAGAAAGGGGGCAGGGGGTGTTTGCAAAGATGAGTGAGATCACCCAGACCACTGGGGAGATGCTTGCTCTACATGGCCAGCCCTTCTCCTTAGTTGAGCAGCCCAGGTTCAGAGAGCAAATTGAGCCCATGGCCCCATCCTACCAAGTGCCTGCATACACCACCTTCAGCAGGACGGTGGTGCCCTCCCTCTATGAGGCATGCAGGGACTATTGAGGGAGTAGCTGAACAAGGCAGGTCCACAGGTGGCTTTACACTTCACCTTGGGTATCTGGAGCAGCTGGGATGGAGATCATGCATACCTCTCCCTCACAGGGTAGTGGTGTGTCCAGTCAGGCCATCAGAGGTCTCTTCTTCAAGCTGAGGTGATGGATAAGTCCCACACAGCAGCAGAAGTCATGGGGGCCATGGACCACTTGGTGCAGGGGTGGCTCATTAAGCAGAGTGAGCTCACTGTGGGTTCATGGTCACTAACAGTGGGGCCAATATGGTCAAGGCAGTTTATGATGCCAACTTTATTGTGGCACACAAGTTGCACCTCATTGTCATGGATGCCTTGGAGGGGGACAGGGCTGTTGGTGATGGCACCAGCACCACCAGCAAGCTCATTTTAAACTGCAGGAAGGTGGCAGGCTACTTCCACCAGAGCATCAAGAGGGGCAAATGCTGTGGGACAAACAAGCAGAGCTGAGCATCCTGCAGCGCAAAAATCATGCAGGATGTGGAGACTCGGTGGAACTCCACATATCAGATGCTCAAGAGGCTGATGGAGCAACAGAAGGCTATCCATGAGAGGGCCTTGCTCTTGGAAACTGGAATCAGTAACCCCCTTAACAGAGCTCGGTGGGATACCATCTCTTAGATCTTGGTGGTCCTCAAGCCATTCCTTGAGGCCACCAGGAGCCTCAGCATTGCTGATGTCCTCCTTATCCAGGTGATCCTTATAGTGAGAGAACTTCAGAGCCAAATGGATAGCTTTCAGGGGATCAGTGTTCATTGCTGGGGCAAGCTGCTGTCACCAGATGTACAGGCACTGGTGAGGAGGCTGAAGGAGGGCATCAGGAAATTGCTTGATCCGTTGTGGTCCAGTACAGTCCACATGCTGGCTGCTATGTGTGACCCAAGGGTGAAGGGGAGTGTCTCCAATCTCTCAGGCCTGATCCTCAAAGGGAATTTACAAACCACTTTTCACAGATGAGCCTATGAACTGCACTTCATCAACCTCCTAGGTACAGAAACCCATGGACTCAATATAGACATTGGAATTATGAGACATTGTGACGTGCTGGACATATGACTTCCCAGGTACCTCTCCACTTTTACCTGCTATATCACCCTTCCCCCCACCCCACTCTAGCCTGTTCCTCACCCCTTGATGCCTCCATTTCCAATCTCACTGACTGGACTTTTTGCCTGAATTTGCCTCTGGCTTCTTTACTAGTCCTTCCATCCAGGAACAGAACATACACAAACTGCAGATGCTTCCTTGGCCTGATGAAGGTTTTTTCAACCTGAAAGCTTTCTAAAATATATTTCCCCACCAATTCAGTTGGTCTACTAAAATATATCAGATTGACCCAAATAACCTTTCCTGCCATGTCCTTAGACCAACATGGCTACAACCTACACCCCTAGCACCTGTCCCCAGTCAGCTGACAGGAAGGAGGCAGGGCCCTGGGAACATCTAAGCCCCAGGGCTGGGGCTGGCAGAGAGAGTTTTTTGGCAGATGCTGGAGAAGAAGCTCCTGCAGTAAAGGAAAGAAAAGTTGTGTGAGAGTTTGGCTGCCTGAGGTGCTGCTGGTGTTACTGTGCTGCTTACTAAGTTATTCTATTACCTGTTGTTATTTAAAGTGGTGTACTGAACTGAGGCTGTAGGGGAGGTGGAGACCTCATTAAGGCACACTACTGTTTCCCGTAGAGGCCCCAGTGCCAGTGAGGGCATACCTTAACTCACAGACAAAGTCACACATCATGAGTTTTGCTTGTGAGCAGCTTAAGGTACAGTTTCCCAGAAACCCTTGCACCTCTCTCCTTGAAACATGGAAGGCTTTGTGGCCTCAACAGGGGCCACCATGCCTGCTGTCTTCACCCCCATGTGCCTTCCCGCTTACAAGTGACATGAGTTTTGCTCTGAACACCTTGAGGTGCAGTTTCCAAAAACCCCTGCACCTATCTCCTTGAAACTTGGTAGGCTTTGTGAGATCATCAGGGTCCACCCTCCTTGTTGTTTTCATTTGAATAAGAGAGGAAATGACCAGATTAGAGACATTTTCATGATTCCCCATTATGCCAAAACGTGTCAAAACAGCGGAAGTTTCAACAAAAAGAAACAGAACAGTGCTTCAAAATGAAACAAAATGTCAATATGAAACACTGTCCCTTCAAAATGGTGAAACAGGAGTTGAAACAAAATGCTGCTGTCTCACACAGTCGTAGTAGTTTATGTGCTTGTACATACCCCTGCCCCCAGTTGAGGGTGCATGGGCTTTGAAACATTTCCCAGAGTGTGTTACTGTCCTAATAAATAGGAAGTTAAATTAAAGATTAACTCCAAAATATTTACACTTCATATAAGAATTGATGTCTAAGTTTAGGCATCTAAGCTTAATAATTGTGGCCTTTGGTCTTTGTGCACAAAGGTGGAAGAGAAGGATACAGGTCCACCCTCCTGCTTTATGATATACTCATTTGGCTAGAGGATAGATGGGCAGCACATGGCTGTTCTTTGAGCAAAAAAAGTTCTCTTCCTCTGAGGTATCAAATGTTTGGAGGTTCACATGGAATGTATCCCCTATTCTTAGACGGAGTAGTGGTGCTGCCCCTTCTTTTTTAATACAGATATGAGTGCCTGTTGCATGTTATATTGCCTTGTGTGGGCAGATAAACGGGGATCCCTTCTGTTTTGGACTGACATATTGCTGAGAGTGGTGCTGTCATGTGCCAGATTGAAAAGTTGGCCCAATATATTATTTTATTAAGGTCCAAAATGCAAATTGCAACCCACTGAGCCTTCACTATATGTATTGCTTGCTTTTGCACTTCACTTGGTGTGTTTATTTTCTATGTGGTGCTTCAAAGCTGTTTGAAAATCAATAAAAACATGTACTTGATTTTTCTATTGTGATGTTCTTTGTTTTCTTAAGGGAAGTCACTGGCTTAGATGATGCAGTTATTCATTTCTTCCCTCTCTGTTAAATGCTTGGAATTTACTTGCATATATCATCAAGAGATTGTTTTTCATGCAGCCTTCCTAACCCAATGTCCAGGAATGCAAGAGGCATGAAATTTGTTTGCTCTTATTTCTAAGAGGCTTCAAATACTTGTTCACTTTTCAGGCAAACTCTGACAACGACTGTTTTATAGAGCTCACCTAGAAAATTCAGCTCCCTTCCTTGGATTATTGATTTTCTAATGAAAAAGAACAATTATCTCTGAAAAGACCTTTCTGTATTTTAGTGTTGTAGCCCCAACTGGCTTATAGAATTATGATTTCTTTAATAACCAATGAAGGGGGAAAACAGTGTCATTGTTACGTCCTCTGTAAGCATCCTATACACATTGAAGTAGTACTTTCATATAATACAATGATTAAATGCACAAGGAGATGACAGTTTTATCAGAAAGGTCCATTTTCTGTTGGAATACACTGAGCACATTGAACCTAATATTCAAAGAGGGCCCCATCTCATTGCTGGCAGTATGGTAAATGCAACCATTTAGCAATATAGGTCAGCAAATGCAATTTGCATTTCCTATAGATTTTTTCCTAAGGTACTTAATTTGTAGCAGTCCTGACTTATTGGACAGATTTGCTCTTCCAGACTGGTTTACTATATTCTTCCCTTCTTGACTCTGAAAAGTCCGATGTTAGATGGAAGGATTTTGTTTTTTGCACCAGAAACAAAACCTTATATTTTGATATAGCTTTTCAATGTATTGGTATATCCAGTCCTTCTTGATGCCATGGGTGACTGGTGCCACCTTAGTCAGGGGGGAACATGCCCCCCCAGCAACCAGTCAGTTACCGGGGGGGGGGCGGGGTCTCCCCACAGACAGTCTCACTGACCAGAAGCTTCTGGGAGTGCTGTGGCCACTCGCCAGCCAGCGCTCACAGGGGGGCACCGACGCTCATGCCTGCTCCCCTGTCCATCGCCTAAGTGGCAAGCACATCCTGTCAGGGGGTGCATCAGTGCTCTCAGGGGGTGCACATGCACCCCCACGCACCCCACATGCATCGCCACTGCTTGATTCTATTAAAGAGCTGTTTGGACTGCTTGTCCCAGCATGACACATAGTGACTTCTATAGCCTCTAGGCACACAGAGTTTGGCTATTTCAGTTAGGCAATTTGTAAATGTATTGCAGCCTTGATCAATGTTGGTTTTTGATGGATCCTCTAATTTTTTTTTTCTCTTGTTGGTCAGCCTTTGATATCTCTGCTAATCCGCCTTCTGAAAGTTCATTTTTTGAATCTGGCCTGGATAGTGTGGGCTGAAAAGTCATATTGTCAATGCCAAAATGATGGAAATGCAAGTACTTTTCCTATAAAAAAGGAGAGATGGCTTACTACTATAGAAGGACTGGATATGACCCACACAAGAAGACAAACATGGTGCACCATTAAGTGCCTTATGGGCAAAAGCACCAAAAAACCCCACATTGCCATGGGTCAGCAAGCTCCATCACAAAAATACTGTGCAACAACAGCAAGTACAGTAACCCAAGCACGCTACACTTAGACATATTAGACACCTGGCTCATGAATAATTTAATATGTCAACCTTAATTTAACCACTCCAATCTCTGACACTGAGTTCAACACAGATGTTAAAGTGACCAAGACTGGCAAGGCTGCTGAACCAGATAAGGTATTTCCATAATTTTATTACCAAGCTCAGAACCACAATGAAAAGACAACTTCATAAATTTATGTATAAATGTCTAGAAAGTAACAGACTTCCAAAAATCTGAAGAAAAGCTGATATCATTACTATCTTGAAACCCTATAAAACACCAGGGGATCCAAAGAGCAATTGCCCCATGTCACTACTCTGTATTACATATAAACTAATGGAGTGCATAATCTTGAATAGAACATGCTCTCCCGAGAGGTGGTAAAATCATCCACCCTGGCAATCATCAAAAAGCATCTTGACACCCAGATTGCTGTGGTCATCTGATCCCAGTAGTCTTTCCTGTCCAAGTGCAGGGGGCCTGGACCCAATGATCTTGTAAGTTCCCTTCCAGACCCTAACATCTATGAATAGAGAACATCAGTGATTTCCAGCTCCCAAAAAAACAATCTGGCTTTGAAAAAAAATGGTGTACCACTTACCAACATTACATTACTTAAACTAACATAGAAAATACATTTGAAATGAGGCAGAAAATAAATGCAGCCTTTATTGACCTTACAACCACCTATGGCACTGAATGGCATTAAGGCCTCAAATATAAGCTGCACTCTATGGTACCTGACCTCAAGCCATATGATTTCATCATGAACAAGATGTCCAGTAGCTCATTCAAACTCACAGCCAAGGAGGAAAAAGCAGAGTGCCAACTCTAAAGAATGGAGTCCCCAAAGGTCAGTTCTAGCACCAATACTTTTCACTGTAATTACCTCAGACTTCCCACATACAACATTTAAGAGATACATGTACACTGACAATGTTGCCATAGTAGCTCAGGGGATTGACATGACAGAACTGGAAAAGACGCGGAGTACTAACATGGAACTCATTGCTGTCTCCATTGGTGGTGCTTAAAGTTGAGCATCCATAAATCAGCATCATTACTCTTCCACTTGGGCAATCATTGAGCCAAAACCATGCTGAACATCAAAGTAGGCAACCACATCCTTCTCCATACACATAAACCAATCTACCTAGGAGTCACTTTAGACCATTCCCTCACCTATAAATATGGTGACCATATGTCTCAGATTGACTGGGACAGTCCCGGGTTTTATAGGCTGCCTCTGCATCCTGACCATTGAAAAAAATAAAAAAACAAAAGTCCTGGATTGGTGGGGACCTGAGAGCTGTGGGGTTGGGTGTGTGTCTGTGTGTGGCAGTGGGCAGGGCAGGAGCAGTTGTAGATATGCACTAGGGAACATGCTGCCTTTGTCACTGGACCTGGGGCTGTGGGTTTGGGCTGGAGCCGTGGCTGGGCTAGAGATGCTGCATAGGCTTTGTTTGCCCCATACTGACTCATGGCTCTGGCCTCATCCTGGCACTTGCAGCTGCATCCTGGCTGTGGGCCCCCAGGCTGGAGCAGGCCAGGCGCATCACAAGCCCCACGTGGAGAATCCAGTCCAGCCCAGCTGCACCCAACCCTAACTGGGGTGGGGGTGGGAGGCTGGGCCTGGCTGTGCTCACTTGGCTCAGGGGTAGATAGCCAGGATGCAGATGCAGATGCCAGGGTGGGACCAGAGCCATGAGTCATCATGGGGCAGACAGAGCCCAAGCAACACCTCCAGCATGGCCAGTGCCCTGCCCCCAGCACTGGACCCAGGTCTGGTGAGAAAGGCACCATGCTCCCAACAGCTGCTCTGGTGCTCGCCACTGCCACACAATGCCCCAGCACCTTAACAGAGAAGCATGAATGAAACTGAACACACTCTCTGGATACAGATGTTTCAAAACAACACCTCACAAAATGAACATCTTGGACAGCCCTTTGTGTGAATGAGGTGTCCAACACATGGGTAGATGGAATCTGCACCTAAAGCAATACTACCAGACAGTGGCTGACATATTTGGAAATTGCTATCTGACAAGAGAGATATCAACTTAAGAAAAAGAGTGTAGTAGTACACAGAAATGGCCCTCTCTTTTTTAATAAATACATCAACTTTGTATTTATTTATCTGTATATCTAGGTAGATAACCTGATGGTATCACTGGATGAATGGGCAGATGCTGCAGCCATTTCCCTACCCCAGTGGTTTTCAACCTGTGGTCTGTGGTTGGCAGACTATGTCTAAGGGGTCCATAAAAGATGACTATGATCAATTAAAATATGTGAATACCCACAATTCAAAGGGGTCCACACCTCCATTCAATTTTTTTAGGGTTCCACAAAGGAAAAAAGGTTGAAAACCACTGTCTTATACAACACATTTTACATGCCACTTCTTCATCTGCCTATGGGACTAGTTTGACACACAAACAGCAGCAGCCTAGAGCATCTCAGGGTCATTTTTGTGTGCTAAGAGAACAAGAATCTTTCCTTCCAATTTTGCATCCCTCAGGTAGCAAAAGGTACTATAAAACTCAACCTTTACATAGACGAGTCACAAAATATCATTATTTCTGTAGCAGAGCTCAACAGCCAACACACTGGACAACTGTGTGAGGGAGAAGATTTGACCAAAAAGTCAGCTTTGTTTCTCAAGTAGACCACAAAGTAAATACATGGAATTCAGTTGACCTGCAAAGCTAGAATAAAGAATAGAGTCAGTCTCAACAGGCTGCAAAGCAGTTCCTACAGTCTCTAACTTAGTTACTACACTGTCTTCTCCACCAAAACTGATACAGAGAGAGAGATTTGGTAACATAATTTGAAAATAAAAAACCTTGAGATAGTTTCCTTAACCAGCAAGAAGGTCATTATAAAAAAAAAAAAGCTAAAGGATTGCTTCAGGTGCTCCAAAAAACTATGCCTGTTAATGGCAAAGGAGATTCAAGCCTTTTTATCCTTTAACTATTACAATGTAACAATCATTTGAAGTTAGGTATCTTAGCCCTGCTTTCAATACTACGGGCTTTAATGAGGTAGTTGATCCTTATGTAAAAGAAGCATTGCAACCCTTACACTGCAAGAACTAACAATGAACTATAAATGGCCCAATTACCAGGCTGAAATGTCACTCACACATTTGTTATCTCCCACACCAACAAGAAAGAATAACACACAGGCAGAGTAGCTGAGGGCAAATTGGAATCACTGTACATTGAACAGGAACACTGAATCTCTTTATATAATTAAAAACTCTGACATTAAAAACCCCCAGTTTTTAGTTTCAAACATCAGCAATTTTAGGGGGTTTTTTTTGGACTCAACAAAAGTTCAAATACACTAACTAATATTATTAGGCATTGTCAGTATAATGCCATATTGTGTTGTTGGTCCTACCTTCTGTCTCAAACCAAGCTCTTATTCAGAACTTGGCACAGAGAAATTCCAAACACCACCACAATACCTGAACAATGCAACATTTGTAACTCAGTTCCTGACAGTTCTCTCTGAATTGGTACCAAGCCAATGCTGTTGGATACATTTCAGTGAAAGATGAAGTGATCTTTTGTAAACCATTCTGGAACAATATAAGACTAAAATTTTGTGACAAGGATCTCTCGTGAATGTTCAAAACCAGGATGGAACGTTGTCAGGTTTAATCAACTTTCTAAAAGGATTAGTTCTTGTATTTTCCATGCCTATTGTAAGCTGTCGATAAATTTACTGATTGGTATTGTAAATCTCTGGTACCCTGTCTCAGCAGATGTTATATGAAACAGCAAGAGAGATAGAAAGGGAAAACAATAGATAGGAAAATAAAATTTAGGATACTGCATTGTCTTTCCATTTGTTTTATACTAGTGCAGCACTGGTGTCTATCTTTAGCATAATTGCTATCATTAAGACCAGTTTCACATAAAGAAAAAAACACTCCTTTTTTCTCTCAAGAATGCACTTACAGGGCACATCCAGATGAGCGCGCATGTGCCTCTTGCCGTTTCTCAAACCCCTTTGAGACGGGTCAAGAGGCACGTGCGGGAACGAAAAAATGTTCCCTGTGCTGCACCCAGTGGGGGCCAGGGGATCCACCACTACTGAGCAGCCCCCACACCCACAATTCCCCCACACCCACCCACCTTCCCCAACACCTCTCCCTGCAAAGTCCACATCCTCCCATCATCACACACCCATCATGTGTGGAGAAAACGAAGAGCAGACATTCACATAAAAAATATTTCTAATTAATTTTATGATGATAGAGACACTGGTAGGCTTCCAAACTGCTCCTGCTGCTGCTGCTCCTGCTGCTGCTGC
>NW_017728949.1:70880540-70894313 GCF_001723895.1 Crocodylus porosus
TGTGTGTGTGTGTGTATGTATAGGAGTAGTCTTTTGTTCTTTTGGAAAAACATGGATTTGGGGGTATTTTTAAAAATGGATTTGGGATCCTGCTTCAGCAGTCAAGCTGGCACAAGGGGGTAGTGTCCCCAGAAACCAATTGGCTGGGCCCCAGAAGTTCCTGTCTATTTGTATCTTCCAGATATCATGGGCCTTAAGGTCCACCTGGTTAACTAATTGGTCCCAGACAGTAGTGGAGGTCAAGTTTAAAAGATACAACTGAGTTTTTTTTCTTGGTGGGACAGCTAAGGAAAAAAAGGGTAGGAGTGACTTGGGGGGTCATACATTTAAAGTGTGAAAAGAAGTTTTCTGGAGGGGGACAGCAAGGACCCCCTAGGCCGCACCCACCAGTCCTCAAAGGCATCCAAGGAGTTGGTGGATGTTGCCCACTGATCTGTGCAAATTTCTGGGCAGAGTACAAGGGAGAGGAGAGGAAAGCGGCCCCACAATCTCTGGCCACTTTCCCAGCCAGAGCCTCCTTCTTGGTCAAACACAGGGTCCACTTGTCCAGGGTCAGCAGCAGGTTGACCAGGAGGTCCCAGGACTTGGTGGAGTTGTGGATGGGGTGACCAAAAACAAAAAGATAAGGGGTGAAATTCAACCAGAACCACAAGAGAAGGTTCTGGAGGTGGAGAGGCTGCAGCCCTGGTCATGTGTACCAGCATCTCTCTCTGCCCACAGAAGAGGCAGGAAGACCAGGGTGTCCATGAAGCTCATCACATACACATCTGTAGTGATGGCTCCATGGAACAGCCACCAGCTGAGGTCCCCGATGGCTCAAGAGATGAAGGTGGAGTACAGACTCAGCCACTGGGGTGCCCCAGCCATGCCCTCACTGAGCAGGTCCAACCACTTGGTGTTTGGGTGGGACATGACCTGATGGACAGTGCAGTGCATGAGCATGTAGAGGTGGCGGTGATGGATGATGGAAAAGTGGACCTGTTTAGTGTTGTCCAGCCAGCTCAGATGATGGAGTGGGAAGTGCCATGAAGCCAGATGAGGTGCAAGGGCCACGACAAACTCCAGTGGACTGGAGGACATGGGGGGCAGGAACCACTACATGGGGGGCAGGACCTGGTCAACAAATGCAAGGGCATCAGAAAGGAGGGCTGTTTTCACCTCCGGGACTAGATGGTAGGTTGCATGTGTCATTTGGCTGACCTATGCACCGGGCCAGCACAGCAGGGTCCACCATTCCTGCCTACCATAGTCCAGGAGGTCTCCAATATGGGTGACACCAGCCAGGATCAACCTCTGTTGCAACTGTGGTGCCTCTGCCATTGACACCTCCAGATAGGGGTTCCTGAGGAGGGGCTCGATGAGCAGGTCAGCACCCTGGGTGACTGTGTTGGGGGACCTGGAGTTGGAGACAAGCCTCCATGCCCAGAGGAGGTTCTGCATCCCCTGCAGTTGGTTTAGGGAGAAGCCCTGCAGGCTAAGGAGCTGCCAGTCATATCGGAGCTTCCAGAAGTGGTGGAGGAAAGTGCACCCCAGATGGCCTCATGCCACGTGGCTACTGATACCGTATAGAAGTCACTGCAGGACCTGAAGGCAAAAAGCCAAGACCTGGCTGTGCAGCCAAACCAGGCCCTGGCCACCCTCCTTCAAGGGGAGGTTCAGAACCTCTGCAATGACCTGGCTGGGATGGCACTGGGAAAACTCCAACACCTGTATCTGGAGTCCCACCAGGACCTCAGGAGGCAAGGGCAGGGTGTGTAAGTGATGCCAGAGAATGGACAGGACCAGCTGTTTCAGCACCGGCACTCTCCTATGCAGAGAGAGACATCTCAGGAGCCCTGCCCATGCCTGGAGCTGCTCCACCACCATTGGCTTCAGCTGGTACCAGTTCTCTGGTGGGGAAGGGTCTGTGGGGGACAGGTAGACCCCCAAGTAGAGCAGGAAGCCTGTGCTTCAGTGGTTCCTGTGGAGCATGGGTGGCAGTGAGCCCATCTGCCACCCATCACCCACCTGCCACCCATCACCCAAAGCTCTTGGCCCAGTTGACCCAGGCAGAAGAGGCCACCAAGTACAATGCCTGGCAGGCCTCCATCTGTGCCAGGTCACCCAAGTCCTGGACCATGAGGAGTACATCATCAGCATATGTTGATAGGACCAGCCACACTGCCAGCTCCCAGAGCACCAACCCCACGACCTGCTTCCAAAGCAGAACGAGGAAGGGCTCCAGGGCCAAGGCATACAGCCTGACAGCAGGCAGCCTTGACATATCCCTCTTCTGAATAGGATGGGCTCCATCAGGGTCCAGTTGAGCTTGATCAAACATTGTGCAGAGGCATACAGCACCTGGAGAGCCCATGTGAAGCACGGCCTGAAGCCAAAGGCTCCCCGTGTGCCTGTGAGGTACCCATAATTCACTCTGTCAAATGCCTTCTCCTGGTACAGGAATAGGAGAGCAGAAGACGGGCCCTCCCAGTGCACTAGCTCCAGGAGGTCCCAAACCAGGTATAGGTTGTTGAAGATGGACACTATGTATGTCTGGTCAGAATGGATCACATGCATCAGCACAGACCACAGGTGCAGTGAGATGGCCTTCTCTGTCACCTTATAGTCCAGGCAGAGGAGGGACATAGGATGCCAAATTCCTTAGGTTGCAGGGATCCCACTTCTTCAGCAGGAGGGTCAGCACGGTCCTCCGGCATGACAGGGGGAGTTCCCCACTTCCCTTGGATTCAGCCCAGACTGTGCCAAGGTCCAAGCCAAGGATGTCCCAGAAAGCCTCATAGAACTCCATGGTCAGCCAATTGATGCCTGGTGCTTTGTTGTCAGCACCTGGTGGATGGTGGCCAAAAAATCAGTCACAGTGAGAGAAGCTTCCAGCCAGTCCGGTCACCCACACTGGGAGTCCCTCCCACAGGGTTTGACAGGCTTTGGGTTTGGTCAGATCCAGGAAGAAGTGCCCTTCACAGAAGGTCCACACATGCTAGCGTATCTTGCCTGGATCCATGAGGAGGCTACTGTCACCCACCAGAAGGCAGGTGATGTACTTCTTTGCCCCTCACCTCCTCTCCAGGGCATAGAAGAAGTGGGAGCCATGGTCCATCTCCTGAAGGAGCTGGCCCCACAGCAGACAAATGCACCACGGGCACAACGGTTGTCCAGAACACGCAGCTCTTCCCACCTCTCCCAACACTCTCTGCAAAGGAACAGGATGGTTGAGTCTGTGGCCAGGTGCCTTTCCAGCTCTAGCACTTCCTGCTTGAGCTGCTCCCAGATCACCTCCCTCTGCTGGGTATGCCCCAAGTGTAGCCACAGCAAAAAAACAGATGCACACCTTCCCTACATCCCACCATCTCCAAGCTGAGGGTAAAGATGCCCATTGTTCCCACCAGGCCATCCAGAACTCCCAGAAGGCCTCCCTGAAGCCCATATCCTCCATCAGCCTGGCATTGAAATGCCAGTAAATCAACCCTGGATGCCCAGGCCCCAGCATGGCCTGGGCCCAGACAAGATGGTGATCACTGTAAGGGGTCAGCCAGATGCCAGAGGAGTGGACCTGCAAAAACTGTGGCAAAGAGGTATAAATCCAGTCTAATTGGGAGTGGCATGCCTGCCCCTCTCCCACCCTCACAAAGGTGAAGGCAGCGGGGTTGGTAAGGTGACAGGCATGCCAGACATCAACCATGAAGTAGTCCATCAGGACCTCCACAAGGATTCCAACAGCAGCCTGGTTCTGCTCCTTTCCTGAGTGGTCACATGCATCTAGAATGACATTAAAGTCCTCACCCAGGCCCAGGCACTCTCAAGGGTTGGGAGTGCTGATGTATGTGGCCATTTGGCAAAAGAAATCTTCCAACTCTGGGTCCCTTGCAGGGGCACACATATTCAGAAGGTTCAGGACCAGTCCCATGCACCTGGACTCCTTAGGCTTCTTAGGTATCATCTGAACACCCCAGTCTGCTAAGACCCCAGACTCTGGTTGGGATTGGGAGAGCTTTGCAGCCCCCTGGGACAGGGGTGGGGGTAGAGGTGGGGATGGGGATCCTTGGCAAGATGGTAGGGTAGAGTTGGAGCCCAGGGGGGGTCTGTGCAGGGTCCCTGACAAGATCAGGCCATTGATTATGGGACCCCACCATGACCCCCTCTAGTGTGGGACTATGGACCAGGCTGGAGGTGAGGTTTTACTGGGAAGGGGAGGGAAAAGACCCACCAGACACAGGGCTGGCTTCGGCATCTGGCTTGGGGTCCTGAGAAAGGGGACCTCCTCCCTTAGGACTCACCAGGATTAGCCCCAGGGTGTCTGTATCCCCCGGATCAGAGGGAGGATTCTCTGCTGCTAGGGCTTCCTTTGGGTAGGCCTCAGCCTCAGTGCCCATGGTTTCATGGGGTAGGCTTTGGTCAGCAGAATGAAGGGCTTCCTCCATGGGCTCCCATTCAGGACTATCCATCAGCCCTGAAACCTCCTCCATGGTTTCACCCATTTGATCTTTCCCAGGGGTGGGGTGTCAGACACAGCTGGGGAGGACCCTGGAGGCTGGGCGCTCCTTCCCACTGTGTGGTGGTCTTGAGAGGGGGAGAGGAGTCCTTCACATCAGAGGGCTCCAGCTGTGCCCAGGCCTTCCTCTTGCCTTTACGCCCGGAGGGGACATGCACCCACTCAGCCGTGGGGTGGACCTCAGGTGGACAGACTCCAGCAAGAGAAGGTGAGGGCTGGGGAGGTTGGTCAGCCACAATGGGGGTATGACTAGGGGCAGAGGGGCCCTGTTCCCTCTCTCCCCCGGTTGCTGGTGCCCTCCCTGGGACTCTGCCAAACTTGGTTGTGGGGCAGGGTCCCTTGAGCTCACAGTGGGGCTTGTAGTTGTGGCTGGAGTGCCAGGGAGGCCTGAGGGGGTGGAACAATGGTGGGAGGGGCACCCCTCTTTCCAGTGGGATCCAAAGATGCCCTCCTCACTTGGCCCACAGAGCACTCATAATGTAAGTG
This sequence comes from Crocodylus porosus, assembly GCF_001723895.1. Taxonomy (NCBI): domain Eukaryota; kingdom Metazoa; phylum Chordata; order Crocodylia; family Crocodylidae; genus Crocodylus; species Crocodylus porosus. Next base: position 70,885,516 of record NW_017728949.1, read on the forward strand.
CTCCAGAGCATGGCATTGGAAGTACCGCAGGTCTCCCAGTGTATAGAAAATCCCCACCAGGGCCCCCTGTTAAGGGATTACCAGGCACCCCTCAGCCTCCAGCCATGCTCCCACTGCCAGCTGGATCACGACCTGGCAACAGAAAGAGCACATGTGGTGGAGGCCAGGGTCTTGGTACCCACCATCGAGATAACTCTCCCCAGGGTTTGGAGCTGGGGGAGCAGGGCCCAACTGAAGATATAGGGAGGGATGGAGCTAAGGACTACCCTGGTCCCCAGCTTTTCTAGAGGCTTGAAGGGGATGTACTCACCCTCCACCATGAGTCCCTCTCCAATGCCTTTCGTGCAGCTGCCTCCAAGAAAAGGAAAAAGACCCCCTTGCCATGAAAGCAGGAGGCTGCCATTATCTTGGAGACCCCCACTGCACACAGGTCTTAAAGTTCAGGTTCTCCCACTTAGGCAGTTAGCACTTCACCACATGCCCGTGGGTGAGTGGGGAAGGGGGCCCCACTGCCCACGCTGGAAGGGCCAGTGGTGGAGGGTCCAGGCCCACCCCCGGCTTTGGGTCTCCTCAGAGCTGCTTATGCATAGCTGTGGTTCCCCTCCTGGGGGGGCACATTGGCAAGGCTGGGGCTAGGGCCAGGGACAGGCTGCATGCGTGTGGTGGCTGGTGTAGTGCACCAGGTCCCCTCAGGCACTGGTGGTCTAGCCTTGGGGGCAGGGCCCTTGCCCTTCCCACCCCCACCTGTGGAGAAGGCTGAAGAGTAGCTCTTCCCACTGCCCTTGCCCTTGGTCCCCAGTGACAGGAAAGGGGGCTTGGGAACCCCTGGGAAGGGCCTGGCCAGGGGCAATCCCCAGAAGCTCGTGAGAGGAAATAACCCTGAACTGCTGTCTAGGGAGCCAGGACAGGGAGCTGGGTCCAAGATAGGGCAGCTTTTTATACTGCTGGGGCCAGCACAGGTGCCAGCCTGGCTGCAAATCTGGGAGGAGCCAGGCAGGGTTATTTTACTGCAAGTGGCACAATTTGCTCCACAACAAAGTGCATGTGCAAGCACGTGTGCTGAGGCAAAAACCCCTGGCTCAAATTTGCATCACTTCTATTTGACCTGCTGCAAGCACATGTGCTTGCATGTGTGGATGCACCCACAACCACTATCACAGTATGGTCTGGACTGGTTTGTGTTTTAGTATTAGAAATCATAAAAATATTTTACCATCTTAGGTTTGTTACCAAAAAGTGGAATAATGTTTCACTGTTTATGTGGTTATTTATCCATTGCTCCTTGTCATGAAACAAAGCAGGCTGATTTCCAATCAATCAATCAATCTCTCTTCCTCAAAGTTGTCTGCACTAGCTGAAATTTGGAGTATTTTGTATGCAAACACTACAGGGGAATGTTTAAATTTAAAACCAAGGTTATCTAAATGAAAACTACAAAAAAAGTGGAAATGTTCCTAATAAGATTAGGTTATGTAAAATTTATGCCCACCCTCCATTTATACTTTGTGATAAAATAAAGATCTGTCCTTCAACAAAATGATAAGAATATTGCATTTCTGCACATATTTGGGGGGTACTTTTTTCCTTTAACCATTAATTATTAATAATTGGAATTAGGTAAACTAGATCTATTTAGTTTGCTATCAGGAGATGAGCTTTTTATGCATTTCAACTCATAAAATGGAAGGTCAAGACAAATTACATTTTCTAGGCAGCCTTTTTCTCCTGGAGTATCCTTTGCATCAGCCTGTCCCTCAAGCTAAACTCATGCTTCACCAGGTTTTTAAAGCACAACAAGCAATCTAGAGGTTGGCATCTCATAGCTGAGTCAATCCAGCCCATAAAAGTGAATATCACATTATTCTTTCTACCCTGCACACATTAGTCCCTTGGAAAAAAAAATTGCTCACTCTTCAAGTTCTGCTGCTTTAAGGGATACTTTGACCTTTGGATCTAATGTCACTTACTTGCAATGCCTATTGGAACAGTGATGGATATTATAGAGTTCCTGTAAAATCCATTACAAATACTATAAAATTCTCTTGAGAGATACCCAAGCCAATGATAACAGAAAACAACCACCACAGATGGATGTTGAGAGAAACAAACATTGATGTGGACAAAGCCATTTCCCTTTATTCTCCTTTCACATGCCCAGACTGTACTCAGACTGAAGTGACCAGACACCTAGGTCAAGCCAGACACAACAGCTTTTCTTCCCTCTCTCTGATTCAGCAAAGGAAGCAATAAAGCTACAATCAAACATTAAACCTAATACTGGGTATTTCTTGATGCCTATTGGCTTCCTTCGGGACGTTGCTAACTTTTGTACCACAACTATCTGAACAGCAGGAATATTTCAGAGCAACACACATTTGCAGTGTTTCAGTTCTAAAAATGGCACTGGATTTTATCTGACAGAAAAAATAAATGATCAAGTTAAAAATTTATTACACTTTTTTAAGCACCAAATTTAGAATATTATAATTACTGCGAAGCTCTAATTAATTCATTAGTTCTTTTTATCATTAGCATTCCTTGGCAATATGGGAGCACTCAGAGGCCCATCATGTTTGCACTATGCTCACACAGAGGATATGGCAATGCTACTAAGAGTTTAGAATGTAATATAGACACATGAGTGAAAGAGGCAATAGGTGAGCGGACCGGGAAAGTAGTAGAAAGCTCAAGCAGTCATATAGGTTGCCAAGATTCACAGCTTGTTTTCTGAATCTATTTTAAAAGGCAAGATTCTTAACTGGTAGAAAGTGAAGGAAAGCCTTTCTAGCAGGTCCTCAGCCACTTTAAGATTTCCTTTTTGCACAGAAGGGATTGTCATATCTTTACACTTTAATGATTGATTTCTTAAGGAAGACTGAAAAAAGAGGAGGTGACATGTCTCATGTACAAGGAGTGGCACAAAGGAAGGGGATAGAGTCCCAGTTCTGATTTGGATGATTTTTATTTCTTCAGTATTACAGCCATTTCTATCCCCACTAACCACAGGTGATAGTCCCAGCTGCTCTCCAGAGATCTCTTACGTGTTATATAAGAATCCAGAGATCTCTCATATGTGGCTGAGAAGAGAGAGAGAGTAAAAGTGAGCTTTAAGCTACTTCTGCAGGCCTCTGATCTTCAGGTTTTGGTGGGGCCTTTGTTATCCCATAGCTCAACTTACTGGAACCTTATAGATGCTGTATATGAAACCATTAGGGATCATCAAAACCAAGAATCTTTTGGTTTTCCAGCATTTACAAATCTTTTATAAATGGCACATGCAGGGGTGATTTACAAGATTAAGATTAACAAGATTAACAAAATACTATCTCCAGGGGTGGCTGTGAAGGCCCTGGAGTCCCTTCAGCCCAGGTTCCCTCTGCTCACTTTGGGCAGCTACCCCTTCATTGTCTGCCATGCTTTGATACAATTATTTTTATGTAAAGGAGACTGCCCCAGGGCTTCCTAAACTGCTCTCACTCTCATGACTTCCAGGTACCCATAGTCACTGCCTTATGGGCTAATTGCATGGCTCCATTCTACCCCTACACCATGCCCCATGCTTCCCAGGTGTAACCACTCACTGATGTTATCTTGCACTTATCCCCTCCACTGGGCTCCTGGACTCTTCCTTGTCCCACAAAAACTCAGCCTTTTGCTAGGCTCTGGGACCCTCTCTGGTCCCACACTTTCAGCCCCTCAATAGGCTACAGACCCCTGCCCCTATCTCCAAGCCTATCACTTGCACAGCCTTGCCGTCTCCCCATGTCTGTCCATTCCAAAACCTAGCTCCAGACCCCTCCCTGGATCTCTAGGAACTCCTTCCTCTCCTTAGTTCCTCCCCAAACCTCCAGACTACTTCTTGCTGCACTCTTTGTGCTGGTATTCTGCATCTGCAGCCCTCCTGCTGGGCCATATTCCCTCACCAGTCTCCAGGTCTTACTGTTGGGTAATCTCAGCGTGTGGACTTATATCAGGGGCATTCAGAGTCTAGCCTGTGGGTCATATCGGGCCCACCATGAACTCAATTTCCCAGTATTCCTTCCCTGCATCACTCAGGCCAGTCTGATGGCCCCAGATAATGTGGGGCCATCAGAACTCCATGCTGTCATGGCCCTATGCTCTCTGGGTCTCCATAGAGACTGGCCTGAATGGTGCTGGCAAGGTACACGGCTGGGTGGGGACCTGCTCCAGGACCAGGGTTGGGGCCGGGATCTTGCAGTGGTAACAGCATGGGTGGCAGCCAGGACTGAGCCACAATCTTTTGCTCACATGCCCTGGGCAGAGGCCAGTGCCACTCAGAACACAGACAAATGGGGTGTGTTGCAAGGGTGAGTGAGGTCACCCAGAACATTGGGGAGAACATTGGGGATGGCTTCTCCTTAGTTGAGCATCCAGGGTTCAGGAGGCTCATGGCACCCCGGCCCCATCCTACCAAGTGCCTGCATGCACTACCTTTAGCAGAATGGTGGTGTCCTCCTTGTATGAGGCATGCAGAGAATACTTGAGGAAGAAGCTGTGCAAGGCAGGGCCACAGGTAGCCTTGCACTTCACCTCCAACATCTGGAGCAGCTCGGGTGGTGATCATACCTACCTCTCCCTCACAAGGCACTGGTATGATCAGTGAGACCATTGGTGAGCTCTCCTTCAAACAGAGGTGATGGATGAGCCCACACAGCAAGGGAGATCATGGTGGCCATGAACTGCATGGTGCAGGGGTGGCTCATTGGGCAGGGTGAGCTCACCCGCAGGTTCATGGTCATTGACAATGGGGCCAACATGGTCAAGGTGGTCCATGATACCAGTGTTGTTGTCATCCACTGTGTGGCACACAAGCTGCACCTCACGGTAAGGGACAGCTTGGAGGAAGAAAGGGCTGCTGGTGATGGCATCATCACTACTACCCAGCTGATTTCAAAATGCAGGAAGGTGGTGGGCTACTTCCACTGCAGTATCAAGGGGGGCAAGACACTATGGGAGAAACAGGCAAAGCTGAGCATCCCACAGCACAAAATCATGCAGGATGTGGAGACTCAGTAGAACTCTACATACCTGATGATGGACAGGCTGGTGGAGCAACACAAGGCCATCCATGAGATGGCCTTGCTCAGGGAGATTGGGATCAGTGGCCCCCGTAAAAAAGCATGGTGAGATACCATCTCCAGATCTTGGTGGTCCTGAAGTCATTCCTCAAGGCCACTGAGACCCTCAGCACTGATGATGCCCTCCTTAGCCAGGTGATCCCCATAGTGAAGGAGCTTGAGAATCAAATGGAGAAGTTCCAGGGGATCAATGTTCCTGGCTGGGGAAAGCACAGACCTGTAAGATCTTTGAGAGACCTGAGGACTGCTGGTTGCAGTGGAGTTGGGTGGCTGCAGGTGAGCTCAGCTTAGCTGTCTCAGATGCCATCTGTGAGGCACAGGCTTTTGCATTTAAAACCCTTTGTCAAGCTGAGAAAGCATATTCATTGATATGTGTATGCTCTTCCTGGATGGAAGGAATAGTAAGGAAGCCAGAGGCTAGCATGGAATACAGACAAGAAAGCAGTCAGTGAAAATGGAAATGGAGGCATCGGGGGTGAGAGAGACAGGCTGGAGTAGGGGGAAAGGGGATGTAGCAGGTAAAAGTGGAGAGGTACCAGGTGCTACCTGGGGAGTCAGATGTCAGGCAGGTTGTAGTGTATCATAAATCTAGTGTCTATATTGAGTCTGTGAGTTTCTGTATCTAGGAGGTTGATGAAGTGAAGTTCACAGGCCCATCTGTGAAAAGTGGTTTGTAAATTCAAACAAGCACCAAACCTCACTAACCTCAGCAGCAGAAACCAACTTCCTACAGCCCAAAACACACTTGATTTGATTTTTAGTGTATGATTTGTTTTTTTCTGATTCTAAGACGGCAACACCCCCTCCTTCTGGGGGCAAGGGGAGGAACTTCCAGTGGCAAAGTTCAGAGGTTAGGGGTGGGACTTGCAGTCTGAAAATGGTGACAAGGGGGTGGGGCAACTGTCAAGGGATGGGACTATCCATGTGGCCCTTGACAGCACACCAAAACTCATGAAGTGGCCCTCCACCCAAAATAATTGCCCGCCCCTGCATTGAGCCTTAACCAGTAACTGCCCTGAAACTGTTCTAGCTTTAAGATGTCCAAACATTCCACTATTTTAAAATGGTTTAAAAATAACCTGTAACAACATGATAAGGGTAGTCATAACTGAATTCAACTATGCAACTCATTGCTCCAGAAATCCATGGAAGACAAAAATGCAACGGGAGTCCAAATTGAAAAAAGTATGAGTATGTCTAGGAATATAAAGATTATTAAATCTTGTGCTTCAGGACTTAATCCAATATTAACCCAATTTTAGAGATTTAAATGAGATCTATTCAAAAGACAGATTACTGAACATATCCACTTAACCTAGTCTTAAACTTCCTTTCCTGGCCACTGTTAGAGACAGAATACTGGGCCAGATAGATCTAATTCAGAATCCATTCCCTATGTTACTCTGTTTATAAGGACATACATTATTAAAAGTCACCTTTATAGTCTCTGGATTAAGAAATACAGTCTCCCCAGCTATATTAAAATTTGCAACAAATTGAGTGGCATTTTTAGAAAACTTGTTTAATGTTTCTATGTGATTGTCAGGTGACTTATGAAATGTTTGCTGTTTCAGTGATGCTACAGTTAGCATATTAACAGTCATCTTGATGGGTTTTCTCTTTGGAAATTAAACCTGATCCATGATGTTGTTCAAGGATTTTACCATTGCTGCAGACCAGCAGGAATACAGAATTTCCCGAGGCCTTTTTTATAATTGAAGATTGGAATAAACAGGAGCCTCTGCTCAGAAGATATTTTATTGAATTCTTTCCAGCTTAATTTTTTTACAAAGTCTATCAGCTCATGTCCCCGCTCTCCCCCCACTGACTTCCAACAAATGAAATTATATTTTGGGTCTGTGCAAAGTAATTTCTGTACAAAGTTCTGCCACGTATGATATAGACCCTATAAGGGACAGGGAAGAAAGGGTAAACATAACAGAATTCTGGGTCATGTCATATGTGAAGTAGATCAGCCCTGATGTCATATATAATATTGCCAATTCAAAAATATCTTGTAGGGTAAAAACACAATATGAAAAAAGTTGCAAGCAGATGCCTTCCCAAGTTTGCTTGTAGGGTTAGTTTTTCCAAAGGATTAAAGCACAGCAAGTCCTACTAACACCTACTTAAGGCACTTATGTCCAAACTTGCAGTGTTCAAATCCCCTACTTAGCCGCTACCCAATGCCAGAGGCACACAAAATCTTTAAGTACCTTAGTTTTTACCAGTGAAGTTTTCTGGGCTCCTGCTATTCTGGTGATTTGAGAGCATAACATGAAAAGAGATGGGGCAGGAGGAGGAAGTAGTATATATCCACTCTCCCTTTTATCCAACAGTTTGCTGGTTAGTGTTATGTCATGCTTTGGTTGAGACCTCCTTCCTCTGCCTGAGGAGATCCAAATTCATATTTACCATCTCTGCAAAGAGTGTCCTAAACCCTGTAATCTAGGGTGTTCCAATGCAACAAAGCAGAACAGATTCAACAGTTTAGATTGGCAAGGCCTATCTTCCCCAGTATAGGTTGTTAGAGCACATTCCAGGGAGAGAGAAAATGTGGTTTGAAATCCCCTCACACAAAAAAAGAGAGTTTAATCCAAGTTCTTCTGAGTAGGTGCTCTGATCAATGATGTACTGGAAAAAAGGAGAGAGAGTCCTACCTGCTCCATGTTTTGAAAAAAAAGTCTGGCTCTTCCTTTCTTTGAAGAAAGGCTTAGTCACCTGCCTCCAGGAAACGCGTTAGGGGTGTGATTTCTGAGTGAAAGGCACTATCTCCATGTATGTCAAAATAAGGCAAGTACTCTTTTTAGTGTTGGGATTTAAGACACAGCCATTTCTATGTCATGTCCTATTGGCTATCTAAGGGCATTTCCACACGTGCTTTGGGAGGTGGTGTTTTAGGAGTTGGTGGGGGGAGGAGGGGGAGCCACTCTAATTAAAACACCCAGACCATCACGTGTATCAGTGTCCCTGTGCTGAAAAGTGGCGGCAGGGTCATTTTAACTAAAGTTTGTTGAGCGAGCTTTAGTTAAAATGCCCCTGCCATCATCTTTCAGTGTGGGGATGCTAATCGACGAGATGCTCAAATCTGCTGGAGTGCGGTAATTACCACACGCCAGCAGACTCGATTAAGTGGGTCTGCTACGATGTGCTGTAATTACAGTGTGTTGGAGTATCCTTGCTGTACCCTTAAAGGAGCCCTTAAATGGCTTCCACCTTCAGCATACTGGCTGCTGTAGATTCTATTCATGTTGTGGCAACTAATACCCCAAACCTGTATAAGGAGCCTAAGTGGCCAATACTGGCAAGATGCCACAGTGCTAAGTGTTCTAATGTCTAAGTCCTTTTAGGGGATTAGTTCCTAGATCCTTTTGCATCAGTGCAGGAGCTATGCATGATTTACAGAGAAAGCCTACCTATCTTTGTTATTATCAAAACTTAAATAATTTTGAAAAGAGCTTGATCCTGCTGTTCAGAACATAAGAAAGTAGAATGGACCTCAGTGAGAGTTTTCCTCAGTATGTTCTGCAGAATAGGCTCTACAGAGACGCATCAATTTGTCTTTATACTGTTGGCACTGGATTTACAACCCAGTCCTGATACCTTCTTCTGAGTGGACACAACCCTCAGACTAACCATGACATGTCCATTCAATAATAGGAAAATCTTACTGTTACACAGTGATGGCATGTAAGAGTA
>NW_017728949.1:70895173-70913343 GCF_001723895.1 Crocodylus porosus
TGGTTACTGCACATTTATTACTTGCTTAAACAAGTACTAAATAAATGTGCAGTAACCACTGTGCACTAGCATGTTGTGTAGGTACACCTAGTGTCTGCTGAAAGGCTGAGAACATGAAACTTTGCCACAACCAGTTTTAGAAACCAGTTAACACTTGCCATTCCCTACAAGCCAGTTCCTAGAACCAGATTTTTAAATATCACTTTCTAATCATCAATACAATGTTTTTTTCAAAATTCTTGCATGTAAATCTATGTATTACAGATGCAAACCCATACATATATATTCATTATACTAGTTACTAGTTGCTATTATAAAAAGTAGATAGGGCCTAATTATCTAGTGATTGGGACGGGCAGACAGCCACTTTTTTCAGGGATTTTGGTCCAATCACATCATCTTAGAATTTGGCCTACTGTTTCTAAACAGATAAAGTTTAGGGATTATAGAAGTGTATACTGTATGGACAAGGTCCATTAAGACTGTCTGTTTAACCCTCCCAAGCCTCCAGTATACCTTGTAAATCATGTGGTGACGTTTGTAAGTGGACACTGCAAAGCTTGCCTTTCTGACCCCCTCCAATCTGGTTTCATCTGGGTGCCTGTGCGGTGGTTACTGTAATTTGGAAGAATTCTGATGTGCCTCATCACCTCACTAATTTCACTGCCCTGACAACCACAAACCCTTATATTATATTATACAGGCAGATAATAGCAAGACTTAGAGCTGCCCCTGGTGAAGAAGAGGGCCACTGCACAGGAAACACAAGTATTGTGTTTTCCTCAGTCTAATGTGAAGTGTCTTGAGTGCTAGATTTTCTCTTAGGTGTTTGTAGATGAAACAGGGGGCCTAAATTGAAGTGGTGGGTTTTTAAAAACACTGCTTCAATTTAGGGCCCTTTAAACCTCTGTGTCATGCACACACCCGGCTTACCTGCCTCTCTCTAGGCTGAAGCAGTCCCTGGGCTGTGGAGGGGGCTGGTGCTTCCCTCTGTGGCAGTGGCAGCACCACCCCAGGTGGCATCTTACTTGGGTGGTCCCAGGGGGCACCGCAGCCATAGAGGAAAGCACTGGGCCCCCACACAGCTCAGGCAGGCTCCAGGGGGAAAAAAAAGATCAGGCTAACTGCTTTCCTTGGGCAGAGCCTGCCTTCCCTGGCTGCTGCCAGACTGCCTGCACAGGCTTTCTGCAGAGCCCCTGAGCTGCATGGAGCCTAGTGCTTCGCTCCACAGCAGTAGGGCAGAAAACTCAAAGTCCTCAGAGGTGTTTTAGTTTGCTGTGACCCAAGTCATTTAAGGTGCATTATGCTGCCAAGTTTGCTACAGCAGCTGGAATTACTTTACAATACACTGCCCTCACATGCAAACACCAACACCATTTAAGTGGTACAAAAGCATTTAATCTGCTTAAAGTGTTGTGCACACATGCCCCTCATTTCATCTACACGTGACCTTAGCTCCTAAGAGAGATTCTTCCTCACCTTAATGCATTTCACAGAAAACCATTTTCCTTAATAATCTGTTTCAATTTTTTCTTTTTTTTAATTTCATTGCTCTTATTTCTGGGGTTTTTTCTTTCTTTTATCATAAAGTAGGGCTGCATGGGACCTCAGGAGAAAATCTTGTCCATCTCTCTGCATGAGGGAGGATCAAGCATATATAGTAGATATTTGTCTAACTTATTCTTAAAAAAGCGCTGAGAAAGGAGCTTCCACAGCCCTCCTTGGTAGTTTGCTCTAGCACTCCACTGTTCTTCCTTCCATGCTACATAATCAAGCATCCTCTTTGATTTTTAGATATTTTAAGTATATGTGATTTACTAGTAGTTTGTGAATGGGCTGGGCACACGGATCATTTAATCTTTCCTCCCAGACTCCTCTTCCCAACCTTCTAACCATTACCTTTTCTCTAAACTCCTTCTAAATTAGTGAACATCTTCTGATAATGATGTGCCCAGAGTTAACCTAGAAGGTGAAATGGTATCCCTAAATGAGTTCTGTATATCCTGAGAGTGGCTTTAATGAAAAAGTTCAAGTAAAAAGTTCCCCTTACCTGGACTCACTGATGAGCAGCAGTCTCCTTAGATGCGGAGCCACTAGACAGAGGGATGAATAACTGTAATTTAAAGCAAAGATATTCTAATGTAAAGGTGTAAATGCAATTAATTGTAATGAAGAATATTTATATGGATTTAGGGCACTTTCAAAAGCATTTCAGCTTCATTTAAAAAAGATGTTGCAATCTTAAGATTGGTATAATTATATTCTTTTATATATATATATATATATATATTTCCCTTAAAGAATCTAGGCAGACATGGTTCTTTGGTAAATGTGATATCTTTTACTAGACCAACTAAATGGTTGGAAAAATTGTTTTTTGCAAGCTTTTGGGCACAAACACCCCATCTTGCCCGCATTTTCTCACAACAGGCTGAAATTGTCCAAGACAGGCACTATTCAGCCTGAATTTACTCAGATATATGTATATATGCATGTATGTGTGTGGACACAAACACACTTACTATATTCCTGGGAGGTGAAAATAACGCAGCTTCCTTTTAACTGTTTTTCAAAGCAAGAAAATGAACAATGTTTATCCAAAATGTAAATAGGAATGAAACATACTGTGTTAAATCATAGACTCGTAAAATAGTAGGGCTAGAAGACACCTCAAGGAGTCAACAAGTCCAACCCCATGCTCTAGGCAGGATTTTCCCTATTTAACCCATTCCATCAAGTGGTTGCCTAATCTGCTCTTAAAAACTTCTAAGGCAGAGATCCCAAAGCCTACATCTCTAGAGAACTAAACAGCTTGTTCCAATCCTCAATTATCCTTAGAGTAAGAAGGGGCTTCTAAATATCCAGTCTAAATTTCTCATATTGCAATTTCAAACCGTTTTTTTTGTATTGTCCCCTGAAGCCAAAGAGAATAATCTATCACCATCCACCTTTAAGCACTCTCTGGGTGTGTCTACACATTGTCATATGGCAACGTTGCTATGGCACAATGCTTTAGTACTTCCTTTCACAACACAAAAATTTCATTGCTATGGTGATATAAATGACTGCTATGTCTGCACATGATTGCTACATCACCATAGTGTGCCATACAGTGACACAGCACATCAATATGTCACCACAGGGCAACGTGTAGACAAACCCTTTGGGTATTTGAAGACTGTTATAAAATCAATAGTCTCTTCTCCATACTAAACAAACCCAGTTCTTCAAACTTTGCTCATATATCATGTTTCCTAAACCTCTAATAATATTTGTAACTTTTGGCTGGACACTTTCTAGCTTGTTCGCATCTTTCTTGAAATGAGAAGCCCAAAGGAGTGGACACAGTACTCCAAGTGAGGTCTCACCAGTGGCAAACAGAGTAGAAGGATCACTTCTCTTGGCTTGCTAATGATACTCTTGATCCTACATCCTATTATGTTCTTGGTCTTTTTTTTGCAGCAAAGGCATACTGTTGGATTATATTCAGTTTCTGGTCTGCTATAATGCCCAGGTTCTTTTCTGTAGTACTGCAGTCTAACCAGTCATTACCAAGTTTGTATTTATGTATGCAATTGTTCCATCCCAAATGCAGGACTTTGCACTTGTTCTCACTGAATTTAATTAGAGTAATTTTGAAACATTTTTCTAATTTTTCAAGGTGATTTTGAATCTTAATCTTACCTTCAAGAGTGTCTGAAAGTCAATCCAACTCACTGTCACCTGAAAATTTGCTAACTGTGCACTCCCCCAAATTATTAAGGAAGATAATAGACAGTACTAGAGATATCAGACCCAGGATGAACCGTTTGATACTTCTTTCTAATGATATATTGAGCTATTGATGACTACTACTTAACTACTGTGATACAACCAGTTATGGATGCACTTTACAATCCTTTCATCTAAACTCTGTTTCTTTAGCTTACACATGAGAAAGGCATGGGAGACAGGGTAAAAAATCTTGCTAAAATCAAGGTATATCACATCCACTGCTCTACCTGATTCAAAAAGTCTGTTACCTTATGTAAAAAGGAAAACAAGGTAGTCAAGCATGACTTCCTCTGGACAAATCCATGTTGACTGTTCCCTATTACCTTGGTAACATTATTACTTTGATAACCTTTAGGGGCTTAGAAATAGATTCCTTAATGACCTGCTCCACAGTCTTTCTAGTTATCAAGGTCAGGCAGACCAATTCATCATTCCCAGATTTTTCTTATTCCTGGTCTTAAAGAGAAACACTTTATTTGCCCTTTTTCTTTCTCTTTATCTATTGAATGCCACGAAGTTTGCTCAAATCAGAAGTGACCTGGCATCGTAGAGGTGACATATCACAGATGGCTACATACAGTTGATTGTGGCAGGGCACCAGTGGTACCTGCCACTTTAAGGGCTACATGAAGCAGCCAGCAGGTGTTTAATTATGGCAGCCATTTTAGAACTCTGGCTGCCTATATAAACAAGAGCAGTTTACTGTTGGGAGCAGGTAGGACACATTGCCTGGCTGAGATACTGCATGGGAACATCTTGCAGGTAGGAGTAGGAGGCTCTGGTCCTGGGCATAACCTAAAACTGCACCCTGCCAAGAGTGGGTGGTCTGGTGGGGCTCCCAGTGTCATAAAAACTCCAGGAAAATGCCAGGCCAGTTACCACCCTGGTAAAAGGTGGGTAAGGGCACCTTAACCCCAGCCCTCACCTTTGGGTGGGTTATATGATCCACCTAATCCAGGAAAGGCCAGGTAAGCTTCTTGAAGCACCTGAGCCTGCTGGGGTGAGTGACCCTGTGGTGCCAGGCACATGTTGTGAAGCACCTGAGCCAGGAATGGGGGACCCCAATCCCTGAGTACAGGCAGATGGCTGAAACCTAACCCAAGGAAGCCAACTGGTCAGTGCTGGAGCCAGGACCCAGACAGGGGTCAAAAGGGCTAGGGGCCCACCACAAGAGACCCATATAGAGCAGAGAAGCTCAGGGTCCTGACTGGCCTGAGACAGGGCCAGGGCTTAAATGGAAATTGAAGGTGCCAGGGAAGGGGCCACAGCTAATGGGACAGTTGAGTTGCCTGCCTGAGATGCCATCTGTGAGGCTTGGGCTGCAGTGCAGGGGTGGAATGGAGCTGCGGATAGCCCCCACAACATCTGGGTGTATAATAGGCAGCCTTGTGCCTAATTATCACATCAAAATTATTATAGCAAGGTGTGGCAGATGAGTGGGGTGGGTGGCTAACCTATAGATAGAGGGCAGGCCGGTGCTTGCACAGAGCATGAAATTCTGCCCCTGTCACATTTATTACCATACATCACTACAAAATCATCCATTTATTTACTACCAACTACAAGCTGTATTTGCTAGAATTCTACCAATAAATTGCCATGTGAACTTGAAAATGCATGTTCAAGAGCTATGTAAGAAAAGCAAACTTCAGTAACATACACCATATGCTATCATATGTACTAACTTATAAGCTAAGGAAGGTTTCTTCTCACCGCACTTAGAGAAGTTCTGTGTCAAAGTTGGTCTCACTGGGTCTCTGCAGTGAGAAGAGAAAAAATAGGATGCAATTTACTTTGTCTTGTGCTCAGCTGAGCCATCCACAAAACTCTCATTGCTTTCCAGCAGCAGAATGAGACCCAAGATATTTATGAAAATTTGTAACAAATTATAAACAAATAATGAAAGAGAAACCAGTCCTCATAAATTATTAATATGAACTGTAAAGACAATTACATTAATAAAATCTAATTATGCCATTAAATATTTAACATTGTTCTCCATACTAAGTTTTTACTTGAACATCGTTGTGATGGGAAGATCTGTAAAACCAGATGTTTATGTGCAAAACCATATAAACTATAATAAAATGAATTTTGACTTAATATATTTGTTGTATGGAGCAACATTCCACTGCTATTTATCCTTAAGAAGAAAAAAGAAAACCTTTCTGTACTTTATTATACTTTATTTTTTCCACAGATGGAGAGATAACATCATAAATACTTTGTGTAATATACTAATTACTAGAGAAAGTCTCATGCATTAAACATTTCATTTTATTAATACTGTCAAACATTTTATAATTAATGAAAAAAAATTGGCAGAAATACAAAGCTATCTATTAGTATCTACATTTGTTCAGCATTACATCAAAAATAACTATCCATATATTTACATCACCTATAATGTGACTAGATAATTAATATATATTTTGTTATAGATACTGTCAGTGTAATATCATTGCATAATTAACTCCCACAAAAGTTTTCTGCAGGCAACATACACCCTGAGTATCCTCACTTCTGTTCATTTAATATCTGTGAGGCTTGGGCCACAATGTAGGGGTAGAATGGAGCTGCGGGTAGCCCCCACAATATCTGGGTGTATAATGGGCAGCTTCCTGCCTAATTATCACATCAATATTATTACATCAAAGCATGGCAGATGAGTGGGGTGGGTGGGTGGATGACCTATACATAGAGGGCAGCACAAAACTTTGACATTGTTTTGACTTAGTATGTCACTATTCTCAAATTGCTAGACAAGCCATTACTTTATAAGCATAGTCATTTATTTATAGCCAACTTTATGACACTGTCCAGTGTAGTATCTCATTTCTAGATCCTCAAAGGACTGGCACCTAACTCCTAATTT
This sequence comes from Crocodylus porosus, assembly GCF_001723895.1. Lineage (NCBI taxonomy): Eukaryota > Metazoa > Chordata > Crocodylia > Crocodylidae > Crocodylus > Crocodylus porosus. The sequence continues at coordinate 70,901,823 of NW_017728949.1, forward strand.
AGTTGATTTTATTTAAACCAATGAGAGTTGTTAGATATCTAAACACCTTTGAGCATTACATGTTGTCTTGCTTGCTCTCCTTCTGGCCTCATGAATCGGGCTATCCCATGGCTACCCAATGGGATGTCTTGTTCAGGAGAGGAGGGAGTTATCTAGCTAGTCTAGACCACCAGCTGGTGGTTGGGGAACTCTTCTAGGGAAGGAGAGATGTTGAAACTCTTTTGAGTAAGAAGGATCTAGAATTCATGTCTCTGATTTCTTGGGGAAGGACTCTTACCTGGGGGGGCATGGGGAAAGGGATTTGATAGTGGGCATCTACTACAAACCACCTCACCAGGGGGACAAGCTGGACCTGGAATTCTCAGGTCAGCTCACGGAGGTTGTAAAGTCAAGGGATGTCATTGTCATGGGTGACCTAAACTACCCAGACATCTTCTGGGAGGAGTAGTCAGCCAGGTCTGACTGCTCACATAGATTCCTAGCCGGGATACAGGACCTCCACCTAACCCAGGAGTTACATAGTCCCACCAGGGGAAATGCCTTGCCGGACTTGGTCTTTGCCACAGGCGACAACCTGGTGATGAGTCTGTGGGTACTCAACCATGTGGATGACAGTGATCATCACCTGCTGGAATTTACTATCCAGTGCAGGGTGGTGAAAGCAAGCAGCAAGGCAGAGATCCTTGATCCTTGACTTCAGAAGGAAATGGGAGTCCAAGACAGGTGGCTGTTCCTCAAGGAGACAATACTCTGAGCTCAAAGGGAGTCAGTCCCAATGCACACCAAGGGGGGTGCAAAAAAGCCCCCATGGCTCAGCAAAGGCATCCAGGGAGGCCTGAGGGCAAAAAAGGAGGGTACAAACAGTGGAAGCAAGGGGCTATCACCAGGGAGGATTATACCTCCATTGCTCAGGACTGCAGGGAGGGTGTTAGGAAGAAGCCCAAGGCAGGGATGGACCTAGGGCTAGTGACCAGAACAAAGGATAATATAAAATCATTTTTCGAATACATAGGAAGTAAAAAGAAGGCACCAGGTAACATGGGGCCCCTATAGGATAGGCTTGGCAATCTGTTGATTGTGGCAAATGAAAAAGCTGACCTCTTTAACGAATCCTTTGCCTCCATATTCCTGAACAGGGACCAGGAAACCTTCCCCCCTAGAACTGCAGATGGATCCAGGGGAGGCACTGCCATGCTTGGGGTCAGGAATGACCTAGTTAGGGAACTTTTGGAGGGGCTGGACATGTTTAAATTAGTAGGTCCAGATGATCTTCACCGGAGGGTGCTAAGGGAACTGGCAGGGATCATAGTGGGACCCCTGGTATGGCTCTATGAGCACTTGTGAGGTACTGCCCAGGTACTAGAGGATTGGAAAAGGGCCAATGTGGTCCCCATTTACAAGAAGAGGGAGAAAGGAGGAGGAACTTGACAATTATAGGCCAGTCAGTCTTACTTGAGTCCTTGAGAAGACCTTTGAGAAAATGTATCAAGGAGCACATCCGCAAAGGCCCAGCAGGGAGGTAATGCTCAGGGACAACCAGCATTGGCAAGTCCTCCCTGACTTACCTGGATTTTTTCTATAATTGGGTCACAGAGTCCCTGGACGAGGGCATTGAGGTGGATGTCATCTTCCCGGAATTTAAGAAGGACTTTGACGCAGTTTCCTATGACATTCTCTTAAAAAAACTTAGTGACTGCTGGAGAGATACGTGCAGTGGAGTCCCCCAGGGCTCAGTCCTGGGGCCTGTACTGTTCAACATCTTTATCAGTGATCTGGATGTGGGTGTGGAATGCACACTGTCCAGATTTGCTGATGACACCAAGTTGTGGGGTGAGGTGGGCACACTGGAGGGGAGGGACAGAATCCAGCTAGATCTAGACAAATTACAGAGGTGGGGGGATAAGGATAGGATGGAAGTCAATGCAGACAAGTGCAAGGTGCTGCATCTAGGGGGAAGGAACCAGCAATGCACCTATAGGCTGGGGAACACCCTTCTTGTCAATGCAGTGGCAGAAAGGGGTCTTGGAGTCATTGTTGACTCCAGGATGAACATGAGATGCCAATGTGAGGAAACGGTCAGTAAGGCTAACTGCACCTAGTCATGCATCTACAGATGCATCACAAGCAGATCCAGGGAGGTGATCCTTCCCCTCTATGCGGCACTGGTCAGGCCACAGTTGGAGCACTGTGTCCAGTTCTAGGTGCCACACTTCAAGATGGATGTGGCTAGCATTGAGAGGGTCCAGGGGCAGCGGAGCAGGCCCTACACAGAGAGGCTAAGGGCCTGAATCTATTCAGCCTCCACAAGAGAAGGCTGAGAGGGGACCTGGTGGCAATTTACAAACTAACCAGGGGGGACCAGTGGGAATTGGGGAAGGCTCTGTTTCCCCAGACACCACCTGGGGTTACTAGGAATAATGGCCACAATTTGTTAGAGAGAAGGTTCAGGCTGGACATCGGGAGACATTACTTTACAGTTAGGGCTGCCAGGCTCTGGAATGGGCTCTCAAGTGAAATTGTGCTCTCTCCTACCATGGGGGCGGTCTTCAAGAGGAGGCTGGACAGATATTTGGCTGGGGTGATATGACCCTTGCACCCATTCCTTCTCGGGGCAGGGAGTCAGATCTGTTGATCTGTTTAGGTCTCTTCTGACCCTAAGCACTATGATACTACGGGACTATGCACCAAAGCAGCAGAGGTATTTGTGTTGTGCTTCACATGCACTTTCAACAGCAAACATTTGCTTTGTGTGGTGTTTCCCCCACTAAGGAATCAGGAATTTAGGCAACTCCCAAGACTGACTTGGGTTACAACAGAGCCAGGGATCACTTCTGAGCATGTACAGTACCCCAAACTGGATGCATTGGAATTTTTCTGAATAGGGTAAATTAGGACCCATATTTGTAATTTTGGTGCCTAAATTCCACCTTTTTAGGTACCTTTGAAGTTGATTAGAATCTGTCCCATTGTTTTAACTGTGGTGTCTAGTCTCACAAAATTCCGTGGGAGCCATTCTACAAACCAACCCAGGCTGAGTTAGCCCCATGCAATATTTATGATCAAAACAAAAGGGAGGTAGCTAGACACTCCAAATGAACCAGAAAATGTGCACTGTAGGTTAGTGCTTACAAATATGCTCTTCCCCAACCATGGTTTCCCTTAGAATTTATCATGTCCAGTTTTTCAGGAGTGACTGAAATTCTGGAGTACACCTTTTAAGGCCTTTCCAAGTAGATGGTTTCCTGGGTATAGGCCCTATGTTCATTCCCATCAGCCAGGTCATTCTCATTCCCAGCAGAAATTACCGGTATTTGTCTGTGTGAGTAAAGTGTCTGGACACAGGACTTAGAGAAGGCATCTGTGGGTGCATCTACACCTGTACACACTTATTGTGCCATAACAATTGCTACTCATGAGTAAATTTGCTCCTAGTCAGCCCTGCTACTAGGGGGCTAATCTCAGGCTAGCCACAGCATTGTACTGACCTGGAAGCCATAGGGCTTCCAGGTCCATGCCATCCAGGCCTGCAGGCTGCTGCAAGGCTCCCGCCAAGCCTGTCAGCACCTGGAACCCACCTGCAGGAAACTTCTGGCCACTGGGGGCAGCTCCAGCTGCATGCAGCCAACCCCTAGCAGCCTACCTGGAGTCTGCAGGTGCTTCTGGAGGATGACCACTGGGTACTGGACACCATTTTGGCCCTGCTGGTTACCTACATGCCACCCACTGCCCTTCCACAAACTGTAGCCCTGGCTGGCCCCTGGTAGTGACCTGCTACCCGGTAGCCACCTGCTGCCACACACCACTGCCAGGAACAGGGGCTGGAGCAGCCATGGCATGGGGAGACAGAGGCAGCAATGAGATAGGGGCATCACACAGCAGCTATGCCGTGCATGCTGCTCCTGGCCAGGGAGCAGAAGGTGAGGCTGGCTTGTCTTGATGGCTGCTGGGAGCCATGGTTGGAGCCTCACGGTCACCATGGTGGTGGCAAAGGCTCATTACAAGACCACAAAAAGTGGGCGCAGTTTGCTGTTAGGAGCATCTTCTCCCACATTGCTGCTTGTGTAGACACCTGCCTGGGAGTGTTTACTCATGAGTAATTTACTCACAAGTAAACTGATCCCAGATCAAATGCATGTGCAGACACATCCAGTTAATACTAAATTTACTGTGTGCATGTGGCCTTATCTGGCTACATTGAGGGTTATGATGTGATCTAGTTGAATCTGATTTCTAATTTGCAGTACCTGGAAGGCATTTACCATACTGTACCCTTTTTTTGTGCACTGAGTTATTAATGTACTATTTAATATGGTTTTCAATAGATGAGTAAATTATATTATTGTTTTAATATCTAAATCTGCATTGTATTTCATTATCATTGGTTTAAAAGGTCTCTTCTTAGCGTGAAAATACTGTTTTTTTTACCTATTATTACCAACCTGTTTGCCAACCTAGTCTAAAGAGGACTCAGTTTGAATTTGTCTTTCCTTCACATTTCAAGTCATTTCTTTCTCTTGCTACCCTTTCTTCCCCCCACTGATTTTCTTTTTCCCTGTCTTTTTCTTCCTCTTTTATTTTTGTTGCTGCTACAGCTGCTGTTTTCAATTCCACATCATTAGTTTGAACTCAGAGGGTTTTTTTCAGGGAAGTAAATGATTAAAGCACAGAGATGGAAGAAAGTGTCTTAGCCTTAGATTCTGCTCCTCACTTACTGTATGACTTTGGCCAACTTAATTAAACTTTCTTAGTGGACTTTTCAAATGCACACAAATGGCAAAGAAACATATGCCCCACTGACTGTCGCTAAAACCTTGAAAAATCTGGGCCCAAGGTACTTCAGAAAATCTTTCCCTTTATACTTCTGATTTCCATTCTGTAAATTGTGACTGTCAAGTTAGCAATACTTCTACTCCCTGGCAAATTATTTTGAAATTCTCCAACAAGGGGCTTTCTTTCCAAGGCTTACAGCCATGCCTGCCAAGCTGGAGGCCCTGGGTGTTAATTTTTTTTTTTTAAATAAAGAATGTTTTCTAAAAGGGCCTTTGCCTTTGGAATGTATTTTCCCTTTGAACATCAAATATCTCGAGTTAGCTCCTCTCAGGGGATGGGAAGATTAAAGGGCTGGGTACTGGGAGTGGGGAAGCAGAAACTGTTGGGTGGAAGAGGCTTTAGTTTATATTTAGATTTTGCACATCTAGAGGCCCAGTGAATTGTAAATAAATGTCAGGTTGTTTATTCTGTGAAACTGCATTTTTTAATCTAGCATCTCTTCTAGCAGAGTGCATTTAAAGTGAAAAAAAATTAAATCTGAGTCAAGCTATTGCTTCCTTCTGGATCTTTCACAGTAGTTATGATTTAACTGATACTTTTGAAAGATCTTAGTAGTATTCCTTTGACTGTCATACACAGTACTTTTGAATGCTAAATGGGGATACTGTCCCTGAAGACTAGGATGAGCATTTCAAACGTGGTGACAGATATCATCTTCCATTTCTAACATTCATGTCCTAATTCTGTAAGTTCAAATACTTTTAGTTAAGAATTGAACTTTCTTGATTCTTCCACTTTAAGAACACGTACTATGTCACCAAAGGGTCCCAAACTGATCTTTCATCTTAGTCAGCTTCACTCCATAACAGGTGAAGCACAGAACCTCAATGGCCAATATCTCTTGCCGCCAGATATACTACGTCTTTACTGAGCTTTCCTGTATAAATCTCAAACATAGCAAGTAGAAATAATAACTGCAATGCAAACACCCCAGAGAAATGCAAGGACACAAAAAGAACACAGTCTGTAGACAGTCTGCGGCATTTACTTCCTCACGAGGTTATGGAGTCATATGCTGTTGCTAGATATTAAAAGCAGGTTGATCATTTTATTATCAATAAAAGCATCTGTCACCATACTGCACAAGCCAAGATAACAAATGAAATTCAGTCTTATTCTCCAGAACATCAGCGGATTGCTGCAGGGGGAAGGCAAGGCTGCCTCTTTCACCTCTACCCAGTGGAGAGCACTGAACAAATGGCTTGGTGCCGCTGAACAGGGAAACTTTCTCTAACGTGTCTGAAAAGCACCTGTCATGTTGCAGTGAGCTAGCAGACCTGGTGGTTTAGTATTCTAATCCACTGGAGCAAATTCTATATTATAATATCAGAAAAGAAGATCTTCTGAAAGAGCACGCTAGATAAACTTGAAACAAGCAGAGGTGAAAGAAAAGCAGGATGTAGGGGAACGAGGGTAGGTTTAATTTAGTGGCATATTCAGTAGAAACCAGTGATAGTATTTAGCTATTCTCCTTACAATGACAGCGAAAAATATCAAATTATCTGATGCTTGTTGTACATGTAAAATGCATTGTTTGAGTTCTATAATCTATTAGTACATTCAGCCCTAGAGTGAAAAATGCATCTAGGATTATAGCAGAGCTGATGAAGTGATAGATGCCTTTGGGAATAAAGCAAGGAACAGTTTATCTTTTATCTTTGTCTTTATCCCAGCAAAACATTCACTTTTATTTTGATGATTCATATGGGCCCACTTTGAGTGACAGTATTAGTTGCATCTTAGAAACAAACCAGTGTTCACCCCCCCACTTTTCTATTTCTGCTTTCCTTCCACTTTTCTATTGCATACAAAATAATGACATTTTGACACACAAACACTCATTGTTCTTTAGAATAAGAGTTGCAGCAATCAAGCCACCCCCACAGAACAGGTTCTGCATCTCATGCAAAATGTTCTTGGCAGCAGATCTTCAGCTGATGTAAAGAAGCATAGTTCCACTGAAGCCAACTGAACTGCATCTGTTTATTCCAGCTGAAGATTTTCTCCATGATATCAGCCGACATGGACTGATTCTGCTTCCAATGAAGTCAACAGCAAAATTCTCATCGGTTTCAAAGACGACAGGATGGGACCCAAAGTATAAATATATTTAAAGCATTGAAAAAAAAGGGAGGGTAAAGTCATCAAAGAGTTAATAGCATGTTAAAACAGATGGGCGGAAGGAGGCCAATTCTAGTGTAAGGCATCATTTCACTAAAAGAAATGTTAGTGTTGGAAGAGCTATGAACAGCACAGTGTTTTGCTTTGCCATGTGTAGCCTCCAGAAAACAAAAGGAAGGGTGTGACTGAAATGAAGACCGGCAGAATGTAATTTTGTCCTTTGAGTGTAAACAGATTTAATGCAACAAAAATCAATGAGGAAACTCTCCAAAGGAGAGTATTTTAATGTGTTATCATATTTCACATAGATTTCATAAAAATTCAATTTCAATTATAGCATAGTTTACAAACAGCACTGTGCCTCCCTGGAAAACATATGGCCATCAAAACTTCAAACAAAATACTGCCAAAGTCTCTCATAAAAAATAAATAGCCATAAGCCAGTGTGTTATTGTCCTTTTAATGTTTGCTGAACGCCTATAATTCTCCTCATGTCTGCCTCTGCTGTCAGCTTTCTGACATTTCGGTCTCCTTCTCATATACCTCTCTTCTGAAGATGGCTCATAGAAGAAATGCTAGCATGAGCTACGCTGTGGGTATTACTTAATTATTTTGGATATTATCTTGTATTTCCAGCTGGGCTGCTGAACAAAACAGTTTACAATATAGATAGGACAAATCTGTACTCGCACAATAATTGCTGCAACAGGCCAGAACAGGAGAAACAAGGAGGGAGCTGTAGTACAGCTAAGAGAGCCCTAAGAGTGCTGGGTTTAATGTAGATCCTCCCTGTCTGGTGAATAATGATCTGCTTCATAATTTATGTGACCCCAATTCAATGAACTATGAAGTTCTCGCCAAACTTAGATTAGACACTGAGGGCCAGTAAAGCATAGGGGAGCAAGAACCCACTGTATAAACTATATGCAGTTGGGCAATTAGTAAAGTAGCTGGAAGGCATACCACCCTTGATGCTCTACCGTACATTAACCCGGGCATGTACAGAGGAGTGCAGACATGCAATTTGCAGCATTCCCTACCCCACCTGGGACAATTTGGCTCACACCAGAGTGCATGCGCAGGGGCATGGCCTAGGACCGAGGCACAAATATGTGCCGCTGCTTTCTGTGCCCCTGGAAATGCACACCTTTACACATGGGGACATGCCTTTTGGGCCCAAAGGACATAATATGAACCACAACCACTCTGAGATAGAGATAAACATGTCTATAATTGCACCTGTGCTGGGGCACCAGGTCTAAGGAAAACCAGTGAAAAAAGAAGTGGATTAATATACTTCCATAATTCTTGCACCTGATGTTCACCTGGTGTCATTTCTGAACTGCACTGCACTTTAAAAAGGCACATTTACATTTTACAAAGCAATTGGAAATGGTTCGATACATTCAATATTTTCTGCCCATTGGACCTTCCGAACCTTGCCAGGGGTTGAAGGAAAAGTGTCAAATAACAACTGTGGATTTGCAGGGAGACTCTTGTAAATCATAGATCCTCCTTTTCCCAGTTTAATATGAGCCTGGAGAGGAAAGCAAAGGTGCCTTTAAAGGGCCTAGATCTTGTGGCTGAACTGCACCCTTCAAATTATAACAGGCAGAGGGCTTCTTCTACTCCCTTTCTTTGCTCATAGCTACATCCAAGCATGTCATGAGGACTACTGAGACATAAATATGGCCAAGACACATTTCCCTTCTCCTAAATATAATACTGTGCTGTGGGATGGCCACAACTTTATGGTAGAGTAAAGGGGATGTCCTTCACCTTGTGGCTTTAAGAAACAATCCTATATTTCTTCCTCATTCTCACCCACAACTTTCAGTTTAGGGAGACAACAATGAGCTTTCCAAATTTCAGAACCCTCCTAAAAGGGAGAGCAGGAAGAAACTGAGGGAGAAGGCTGAGACTATGTAGTGCGTCAGCAGCTTGCCCCCTCTCCAGTCCCATTTGCTCATATCCCTCGGTAAAGATGTTCACAATTGCCTGAAGGTCTGCTACCAAGTCAGTGAACACTACAGCATCATCAGCATAATGGAGCTCAATAACTGAGCTCAGGGTCATATTGGTTTTGGCTTGGAGTTGGCTGAGATTAAACATCTTACTATCCATTCAGTAGTTTAGCTCCACTCCGGCTGGAAGGCTGTTGGTGGTAAATTGTAACGTCATGGCAAGGAATATCAAGAGTGTTGGAGTGATGATGCAACCTTGCTTAACTCCCATTTTAACCTCAAAGGGATCTGCAATAGATCTAATACTGAGAACCACTGCTCACATACCATCATGGAGCAGGCAGAGAATGGTGACAAATCTCAGAGGGCATCCATACTTTACTAGGAACCCTCATAACATGTCTTAGCTGAAAGCTTTCATGTTATGAGGTCAGAGGAGGCCATATAGAGAGACTTATGTTGCTCCTGGCATTTCTCCTGCAGCTGTCAAGCTGTGAACATCATAACAGTTGTGTTTCTTGATGCTCTAAACCCACAATGAAATTCTGAGTGGAGCTCTTCAGCAAGTGGAAGGAGCTGGTTCAGGAGATGCATACAGCAATTAGAGAGTGACAGAGGATTGAGGGAAGTTTGTTGGCGGAAGGACAAACTTCAAATGTGGAGGGAGGAGTGATGAAAAGGCTGCCTATAAAGAGGTGTTCAGAGCATTATTGATGTTAGAACTATAGGAGAGAGAAAGGATTTATGTCGGAGGGAAGACTTATAATACCTAGGAGATAGGTGATCTTTGGCTGACTCCCACTTTGCTGGCAAAATTACTCCGCTGGCTGGGGACCAGGAGTCACACAGGGCACAGCTACCCATCACACTATGTCACCATAGTGACGTGCTACCGTGACATAGTGATCACATGGATCTACATGTGACTGGCAGCTACTTCACTGTAGCAGTGTGCTCCCCCATTATAGCGTGCCACTACAGTGAAGTAGCAGCTAAAAATAACCACGTGCCTTGCATATGGCACAGTATGGGCAATTACTGTGCCATGCTTTAATACTTCCAAAATGAGGGAGTACAGCACACAAGAGTAACAATGTCACCATAGGGCAATGTGTAGACATGCCTGTGTTCTTCTATATAAAGGGGAACTAGGGGGAAATATAAGGGACCAATTAAAGTAGCTTTAGTGCTCCACTGCTGCAGCAGCCGGCACACCTAGAACTAAAGACTTGACTCCCAAGTATTCAAAGGGTGGGGATTAATGGAGGGGGCAAACTAGGAAAGGAAGATGGGATGGGACTGATATACTGCGGTAGTGGGGGGGTCTGGCTGAGGACCACCATCAACCATGCATGTGGGGCTGTGGGGATACAGGAGTTGAATAGGACAAAGAGTGGGCTAGACCACTGGGGAGAAAGAAATAGGGAGAAAATGTTGAGGACTGGCGACAGTAGGGAGGTAGAACTGATAAGAAGGTAGGGGCGAGTAGCAGAGCAGAGAGACTAAGGCAAGTAGCCTGGGAGGCCTCAGTCTGGACGAAGTGTCCAGAGGATTCTGTAGTCAAAATAGTACATCATCCTGCACTTAAAGATTGTATCATCATGAACACACAAGCAGGTTACATGTAACCTTAATTCTGGTATTTCCCAACTCTTGAGTGCTTGATCTTGACACTTTAACCTTTTTTAATGTAGCTGTTTGTGTGCAGTATTTATATTTGTGAGGAAAACCATTTATTCTGTACAGTATTGTTCTGCCCTTTTGTCTTTCAGCATGACAAAATGTTGCAGTTTACTTTTTTGTTCAGAAAATGGACATGTGCTGAAGTAATTCCGAAAATTACTAATAATAGTAAGTAGTGCTCTATACTAATATATGCACATATTTTGAAATGCAGTCTTGTGGAAGTTATTTTGGTAGGTGTCAGTGTAATTAGTACCTGTGGGACTAAGCTGCCTAGACTCCAGCGTCACAAAAAGATGTTGGGTGGTCTGTTTTGAGAACAACAGAAAGAATCAAGAACTAAACGCTGATACTGACTTTATATCGCATACTATAATCTAGCTCATTCCTCAAATTATTCCTACACATAAGGCGGTGCGTAAATGGGCACATTTACACATCGACCTATGGTGATGTAGCGACGTGGTACATTCGCATACAGTGCACTGTGGTGACATAGCAATCGTGCAGGTCTAAATGTGATCACTAGCTAAGTCACTGTAGCAGTGTGCTTTGGAGATGTAGGGGGGAAATATAAGCGGGCAGTTACTGCACCACATTTTAGTACTATGAACAGGAAGTACTAAAGCATGGCGCAATAACAATGTCGAAAACCTGATGGTGTTTAACACCGAAAAAATGCAAGGTTCTCCACCTTGGGAAGAAAAACCTGCAGCACCCTTATAGGCTCGGCAGTGCTATGCTGCCTAGCACCATGGAAGAAAGAGACTTGGGGGTCATCATTGACCACAAGATGAACATGAGCCTTCAATGCGATGCTGCGGCTAGTAAAGTGACCAAAACGCTGGCTTGCATCCATAGATGCTTCTCAAGCAAATCCCGGGACGTCATTCTCCCCTTGTACTCGGCCTTGGTGAGGCCGC
>NW_017728949.1:70913443-70970992 GCF_001723895.1 Crocodylus porosus
CAGGCTGAGAGCCATGGGACTCTTTAGCCTGGAAAAGCGCAGGCTCAGGGGTGATGTGATGGCCACCTATATGTTTATCAGGGGTGACCACCAGGATCTGGGGGAATGTTTGTTCACCAGAGCGCCCCAAGGGATGACGAGGTTGAACGGTCATAAACTACTACAAGATCATTTCAGGCTGGACATAAGGAAGAATTTCTTTCCTGTCCAAGCCCCCAAGGTCTGGAATAGTCTGCCATCAGCGGTGGTTCAAGCACCTACATTGAGCACCTTCACAAGCAAATTGGATGCTTATCTTGCTGGGATCCTATGATCCCAGCTGATTTCCTGCCCTTCGGGCGGGGGGCTGGACTCGATGATCTTCCGAGGTCCCTTCCAGCCCTAATGTCTATGAAACCTATGAATGCATTGCATTTGAAGGCTTGTCTCACTTTATTTCAACCATGCAGCTGCTCCAATAAAAAATATCATCTACAAAAATCTGTGCCTTTTTAACACTACACCTCAGAGCCTCAGGGTTTTCTTATTCATCTGGTAATATGACTGAAGGTTGGTAGTAACTTGATGTAACTGAAGACATATAGTTAACTGAAGAATAAAGTGGTTTATAATGACACCTCCATTGGTATACTACATCAGTAGAAATACAAGTTAAAAACAAAACAAAACATCCTGGCACTGATTTGAGCAGAACAGGATCCTCCTGAACTTTGCATGTCAGAAAGAAATATGTCTCATGTTCTGGAACAAGCCCATGAGTTGGGTGTATTTAATAAACTGCAGAGATCTCAAAGGGAAAAAAAAAAACCTGTATCAAGTGGCACCTTCTGTAGGGACTGTGTATGTAAGCACCTGTGGATAGAGTATATATAAGGCACATTTCCATCTGCCACAGCAGTGATATGCCACCTGTTATCCTTGAGGGCAACTCTGCTAAGGAAAATTGTAGATGGTTATGAGGTGAAAATGTGTTAGTTAAACTGTGCCCTGCAATTTTTAAATAGAAGTGTTTCTATTACCTCCATTGTTATCCCCCCAACACCCTCCCCTCCGCTGCGTTCCACCTGCAGCTATTGAAGGCGCTCAAAAGTAAGCCAGCAACACTGTGAACAGCTGCTGACACTTTCCTGTTCCAGCTGCCTAACAATTTATCAGATCTTCTGGTGGGCATCTGCTGTGTTGCATGAATAGACATAGAACAACTCTGGCTGCTCCATCGCTTTGACTGCAGAAGCCTCCAGGACAGGAGCCTGACTGAATCTGAGGCTAGAAAAGTGACCAAAGAATGATCCAAGGCATCTTGGAAAAGAAGTAAAAAATAAATAAAAGCAGCAGCTAAAAGTCAAGAACCATTTATGGCCCTGGCCTTGTTGCAAAGTATAGCAACCACAGATCCTGATCGAATCTGTAATACTTCAGAGATCTACTAGGAACCATATGCTAACAAGGGAGAGGCTAATTCCAGCCTCTGCACCTTTCCATTACAAAAAGTCCTCTTTGTGTTAGGGGGCCATAGGGTGAGGAAGGTAAAACAGGCACCTATGCACTGTTACACTGGAGAAATTCCCAGCAAAGACTATTTTTGCTCTTTTGTTGGTGGCACAAAAGAAGGGAATAGGGCAGGAGTATGCGCCAAAGGGCAGATTTCACCCCTTCTAAAATAATGCATTTGCCCCTCAAACTGAAAGGATTGGTTACTGCTGAGAAAGTGATTGTCTGAATAGAGCTGGACTGTCTTGGGAAAGATCACAAACTATTGTCTAAAATGCTTGGGTAAAGTCAAGAGTACTTATCTAAGCTGTAGCGGAGAGAGAAAACTAAATTAACATTTTATCCAGGAAACATACATGATGTTTTCCCTGTTAGTTTGTCTTCTGGAGCACTTAAATTATCATAGATATTGGTCTTAGCCTGACACTGGGATTTGTGGTGACATGAATCACTGAGGATAAGGACCAATATACACACCTTTGTTGTTATAATAAATGACTTAGCTGAACCTGTTTCATGTAAGTAATTATTTTTCGGACTAAACGAAGGAACTTGTTAGGTTCTCCACCATTCTTTCCAAGCTTCTTAGGGGAAGTCCTGGTATAATGGCTTTTGGCAATGGCAGCTGCCAAGCTGTGTGACTTGTGAGGTTTGTCTGTTTTTGCGTAAAGTCTGGAATTATGAAGAGGGAAGAGAAAAGATCATTTCATTTTTCCTGGTATTTTTATTCTATTAGTATAAGAATACTAGCAATAATATCTGAGATAACATTGTAGTTTGTTGTTGCACAGCACAGGAATATTAAAACAGATAATTCCCAACATGGAACAATGTCTCAAATTGTAGCAATAATTAAACATTAACATAAATATATAACACTTTCAAGTTAGTCCATTCTGTCGGCATCAATAAACATTCTTGTACAGTGAGAGGATGAATTTCATAGTTTCACCCAAAGGGACTTATATGTGGTGGGAAAACTTCATCTACAATTAGAATAGCGATGATATTGCAAAGCAGTAAAAAAAAAGTTATGCACATTATATATTCTCTTTGCAACCCGTCCTCTGGGTCTCTCCTGAGAGAGTGACTAGATTCTCATAATTGCCAGTCCCCTCCATGCAGATGAGTAATCGTTACAATGTGTAACAATATGTAAAAATAGTTAAAATATGTAACCATTTGAAAAACTATTTGAGAAATGCTTTTCCCAAAAAAACAGGACCTACTAAGACTCCTCCCATACTTATAATCAATAGGTGATATCGTCATTAAAACAAGGATTCTGAACGACCAGCGAAATCACATATTAACACCCCCTCAAGAACACCCCTCTTCCCACAGAGAGGCTGAAGCTTTAAAATACACCTCCAGATTAGGATGCAGGTTTTTAAAGTCAAAAGTCCATGGCTGTTGTGATGTGATTCAGTCCCATCATTACAAGAGAAGACAAGAGCTGGTGTTCTCTTGACTGGAGTTGGTGTTTCCAATCTCTTGGTGTACGTTCTTTAGCTATCCTCTTAACTTGCCAACTTAACCCTTTGTCTTTTGACAGCAATCTGGAAACCAGAACAAGCCTTTGTTTTTTAAGTATTTTTCATGAAACGATAGGAATACAGAACATTGCAGATCTTGTTGCTTGCATTGTATCTGAGCATACTGTACATGGTAAAACATGAGAGGAGCTGGGGCTTCTAATATAAAATAAAATGTCTAAGACACTAAAGCAATTATCCTCAACCTCTGGCTCATGGGCTAGAATAGATCCAGCCCATAAGGCCCTGTCATTTGGTTTTCCCACAGAAACTTGGCAGCAGAGAAGCAATGGCAGCGTTAACTGTTAAATTTTCAGAGCTGTGGGGAGCTCCATGGGCTGACAACATGGGCCTGCAAGCTAGATTGCAGTGGTGCATGGTGGGGCTGGTGTGCAGGGTTGCTTTGCATCAAGAACCAGAGCATGGGGTCAGGCCAGGATGCATAACCAGATTGCAAATGTGAACTGCCCTTTGTGCTTCCCATGAACTAGGTCAGGCCCACAGATGAGCCCCATGTAGAGAATCTGCCCTGCAAACCAGTCAGATGCCATACATTTGGTCTGTGGGACTGGAAGGTTGAGCACTACTGCACTAAATCAGTCTCTTTTTGTGGCATGTATTTGGGCTGCATCTTTAGAAGGATATATTCTTGAGCAGTGTGGGCAAAATATGGCCTGTGGGCTGGATGCAGCCTGCCAGGCAATTTCATTTGGCTGGTAGGGACCCATCAATAAATTATACCCAACCCAGCCCATGTGCTTAGCTCCCGTTCTCATGTGCCGGAGGGCTGTGGCCCAGCCAGCACACAGCTTTCAGGCGGAGCTGCTGCTGCAGCCACTTGGGGACGTCCTCGACTTCTCACCTCCCTGCTGCACTGCTCACTCTAAGAAGCTGGTAGCGAAGTGGCAGGGGTGGGGGTGAGGGAGCTGCAGTGGAGGTGTGGGGAAGCTGCAACTGGGTGGGGGCAGGAAGCATGGGGCTGGTGAGATAGTGGAGCCAATGCCCCAGAGGGTAGCAAGAGCATGGAGCTCATGTTGGCAGGGTGTGAGGGGATGTGGGGACCCCCCTACAAACACGTCCCCATGGCACATGGCGGCAGCAGCAGCAGCAGCAGGTGGCAGGCCCTTGGGGTGCTCACGGCCCATGCAGGTGCTGCTGCCCAGTAGTGCACAGCTCTGGCACGAGCTGTACATAGTGTTAAGGAGTACAGCCAGGCTGGCCCGCCATTATTTTGCAGGGTTCCCCACAGTGCATGTAAAGCTCCTGGCACTCACGTACCACTGGGTGAAAGCCCTGCATGCTGGAGCTGGTTGTCTTTCTGGCCCCATCACCACATGCAGCTGCACTATATATAGTACACCCCTGCTTTTGTGGAGGCAGGGAGCGGGGAAGGCAGCTGGCTCCATCATGCAGGGCTTCCCCCTGAGAATGCTAGGAGCTGCACGTGCACCACAGGGAGGCCTGCATGATTGAAGCAGGCTGGTCTGGCTGCACTCCTTGCCACCATGTGCTGTTCTGGCTCGAGCCACATGCCACCAGGCAGCAGTGCCTGTCTGGGCCACAAGTGCCCCAAGGGCTCGCCGCCTCCTGCTGCTGCTGCTGGCAATGGGGGCTGTGCAGAATGGGGGGAGTGCATGGGGGAGTCCTCACACCCCTCCACCCTCCCTCACACTCCATAAACCCCACATCCCCATACTGTGACTCCAAACCCTCCCACATATACACAGCCTGGAACATACCCTACACTCCCCCGACACATAGCACACCCTCTCACAAGCCCCACACATACACACGCCAACATACACCCCCCCCAACCACACCCCACACACTCGGGCACACGCAATACATAAGAGTAAGGCTTTATTTTTGAGCTATTATGCAATTGCCTCTACATACAGTATTCAAACGCAAATCATGTCAAAAATATATTTTGTAATAAACTATGGTATAGTAGGTGCTTGACGTTCAGTATATCACTTGTTTTTTTCTGGTTCCAAGATGGCAACCCCCCTCTCCCAAAATGAGTACTTATGGGGGTCAAGGGAAGGGGGACTTCCACTGTCAAAGGTCAGGAGTTAGTGGCAGGACTTCCAGTCTGAAGATGGTGACATGGGGCTGGGGCACCTGGCGAAGCGAAGGGCACCCCTTGACAGCTCACCAACACTCATTAAGCAGCCCTCCAGATGATATAATTGCCCACCCCTGTTCTTGAGTCATATGCTCACTTGAGGTAAATCAGTTCAACTCCATTGCCTTCATTAAGGAATAACATTTAACGTCAGGTAAGGACATAATATCCTTGATGTAGTTTGAGTTCACAAATTACAAAGAGAGCATGTATTGCAGTGCATATGTGTGTACAGTCATGCGGGACTTGTTTTTAAGTCAATATGAGAATTTCAGGAGAACCAAGGGAATGTAGTTACCTGGCCTTTGTTTCAATATGCTAACTGGTAAAAATTGTATGTGAAATGGTGACTAAGAAAATGTAATCACTTGTGATTATTTTCAAACTCAAGTGATTTTCTTCTACATGAAGTGCATGTTGTTCGTGGATAAAAGAAAAAAGGTTAGGATTTTCAGAAGTGATTCTTGGCTTTGGTACTTTGACTTTTGATGTGTACAATGTGAAACAATCAAAGAACACTGATTTTGACTAAGTATTAAGTATCCAACCCTGAACTTCAGTTTGGATTAAGGCAAATACAAATATGGCAAATAAAATCTCTGGTCACTTTGGGAAATATTGGCTGAAGCAGTGGAAAGCATTTCAGCAGTAACTTTTTGAAGATCAAAGAAAGAAATATTTCCAAACTCTAAGCAATATATTTAAGGGCAGATAAAAAAGGCTGTGATAGCCAATTGTTTAAGTCCAGCTAAAAGGTAGAAATCTAACATTTAGTGCACCTGGAAGGATAAAATCAATAAGAGGGAAGAGCATAAGGCTTTACATACAAAAAAGAAATATGTGGAAAGCAGAGAGCAGGGAGGTTTAGGCGGGTTTCCACAGCACTTACTCTAATGTGAAGACTGAGGTTAAAAGAATATATATATGCTAAGGGCCGTGGGGAGGAAGATCAGAGTTATAAGCCCTCAAGCACAGAACTCAGAACGCTTGACAAAAGAAAAAAAACCAAACAGATGAGCATAAATCTTGGATGTAGATTGTGCGGGTGGTAAATGCTAATAGCAGCAACATTGTGGCCCCTGGATCACTAAATGAAAATCTGCCCCCCCATGGGCACATCCAGATGAGTGTGCACATGCAGTCTGTGGTGCCTCAAAACAGTTTGAGGCACTGCATACTGCACGTGGCTCATGTGCACCCATTCACTGTGCCGCTAATTTGTAGCACAATGGGTTTTTTTTACTCCGGGATCTCCTGGGTTCAAAAAAAAAAAAAATAGACACTGAAAAAGATGGTATGGTGCATGGAGCAGCAGCATGTGCCACCACAAAGAGAGCCTGGCCAGCCAGAGCTGTGCTTTGGGAGCTGGCCAGGCTCTGAGCAGGTGGCTCAGCACAGCTGCTGTCCCCAGAAGCCCACAGGACCCCAGGTAAGGCTGCTGGGGCCAGCACAGGTGCTGGCCCAGGAAAGGGCAGTTATTTTGGGTGGAGGGCCACTTACTCAGTTTTGGCAAGCTATTGAAGACTGCATAACAGGCAGCCAGGGCCAGATGAATATAAATTTTTTAAATTTTTCAGGGGCTCTGCAGACTGGATAGAGTGACCTGGTGGGCGACATCTGGCCCATGGGCTGCATTTTGCTCATCCCCGTGCTAGCCCCAGCCTCCCCTACCCCTCCTGGGTCACTTTGCCATGTGCTGGAACACGCATGCAGGTGCATGTACCACTGCTGTTTGTCCCAAGGGAAACTTGTGCCCCTGCATGTGCACTCTTATCCGTGCATGTGCACCCCATAAGTCAAGACAGATTTCACAGAGATTCTGGAGCATCTACAAAATCAGACTCTCTCTCTCTCTCTCTATTTTTTGTTGTGTTTTTTTTGGTTGGTTGATTTTTAGGATTAGCATTAGTAATTTAACTGCCTTCTAAGTATGATAATTGACACAGGAGTTAACACTTTAGGGCCAGTGATTGCCAGCTGGGAAAATATGAAGAAAAAGTAATTGTGTGAGCAAACACAATCAGACCTTAGCAAAACTACTGGAGAACAAACGCGAGAAAGAATTAAAGACAGTTAATTGAAACTGATTATTGTAAAAAGGATCTAGTATACAAAACTGACATGTGCTTAAAGAACTATCAGAAAAGACAGAACTTAACATTCATTCCAATAAAAGCCAAGTGTCAAAATGACAGCCACGGCTGATGCAGTTAATTAAGGCATAGTGCTCATGACGCTTGTGTATACGATGCAATAAATAACTTTTGCAGTTGATTAAGCACAGAAAACTAGGGCTTTTAAATCAGCTCAGAAGATAATTATTGTAAGTGTGCTCCAGTGCCATAGGTATTATTGCTTCTGACCACAAAGGAAAAAAAATCCTTCAGCCCATTTCACTTAAAAGAGAAACGCAGAATGGGTGGGATATTTATACATGATCATGTCCATCTTAGTGGGACTGGAGCACTGTTGCTGGAGGCTCAGCTCAGGTAAAGTAACAAAGAAAGGTGTCCAGAACCAGAAATGTCTGACAACACACTGTTTCGTAAAGTCAATGACCAGAGGAGCAGAGCCTTACAAGGAGGCTAAAGGATTTTTTGAGGGTAAATTGGTGAAGCTGGCTGAGACGGTTCGTGTGTTGTGCTATTGAGATAAAGGAGGCACAGGGAGAATAAACATCATGAAATAAAAGAGGGGTTGTCATGGCAGCAGTGTTTTAGATGTTACCTGAAGATACTTGATCTCAGGACAAGTACTGAAAGATTTAATTGACAGGAAGAAAGCGATGCCTGGCTCTTTCTCTGACTGAAGCATTTTAAAGTTTTTCTTTCCTGGGTAGTGGAACAGTTTCCATAGGAAACTGACACCAGGGTCTATTGGTCAGGGTGTACTTATGGGAAATGTAGCTTTCAGTCTCCTAAAGGAAAAGAGGAAATTGAACCTGTCTCTCTCCTATTCTCTGGTCTTATTTTAAGAAGAAAGAATGATCCCCTGCTTCTTTGTTGAAAGAAAGGGCTAAAGTACCTACTTTTGAGGTTCCAAAGTCAGGGCTGTGAATTCAGAGTGAAGGGAGGCATCTGTCAGTACAACTAAAAAAGGCTCCTAAGTCTGAAAAGAGGTGGGAGATGAGTCATAGATATTCTGGCTTTACGCAATTCCCTACTGAGGGTTTTTTTTGTTTGGTTGGGTTTTTTTGGTGGGGGGGGAGTGAGGTTTGGTATCGTATTCTTAGATCTCTCACTCTACACATTATCTAGAGAACTTAACTTAAGCCTTTGCATTTGATTAGAGAGGCCAGGTGCCTAAAAGCTGGCTGCCACAACACCTACTACTTAATAGGGCTGTGCAAAATTTCAACAAGTGTTTTGTTATGACTCGTTTTGAGCTTGAAACAGTGAAATCAAAATTAAATGAAAGGCTTTGAAACAGTTTAAAAATGAAATGATGGCACTTTAAATGGTTTGGAAGTTTCAAACCATTTCAAGTTTCGAAGCTGGGCTTGCTTGCAGCTAAAGAGAAACTAAGGCATGGGGGGGAAGAGGGAGGAAGGACTCCTCTCATATTGACCATGTAGCTGCCCAATAACTGTGGTCCTTCCCCGAGGTCCCATCCAATCCCAGTGCTCTGGGGAAGTGATGGAGAAACAGCATAAAAAGCATTGTTTGAACTGAGCTTTCTCTGTGCCTTGGGGTCAACTTACTGAGCTGTGTCTTGCAGCAGCTCAGCAGCATCAGAGAAAGGCTATCACTTCCTATTTGCTAGCCTGTTACTAGCAAGTGGGATCCTCCAGTACCTTTTCCTTTCCGAATACCCTTAAATAAACTTAAAAAGTCATTCCTT
Organism: Crocodylus porosus; assembly: GCF_001723895.1. Lineage (NCBI taxonomy): Eukaryota > Metazoa > Chordata > Crocodylia > Crocodylidae > Crocodylus > Crocodylus porosus. The sequence goes on from NW_017728949.1 coordinate 70,922,438, forward strand.
TCAATTTATTCCTCCTGCAAAATCCTCTTTTTGGTTTTGTTAGCCTATTTTGATTCCTTTCCCCCGGAAAAGAAATTGTGCTTTCTCTCACAGTGTGCATTCCATTCACTGTGCAGGGAGGCATGGCATATATTGCATATAATAATGTACAATTTACACAGGAACACATACATACTTTTATATATTTTATTTATTACATAAATACCTACATACAATTATATGCATATGCTACATAAATACGTATTACATTACAGAAGAACACACAGATTTTCCAGCACACCAAACACACTATGAAGTATGCTGGAAAGGTAGCTGGCAAGCCTTCAGAAAGAGGTGGAAGAGGGGGTAGAGGGAGAGCTGTAAGTCCCTCCTTCCCCCCGCCCAAGTGAGACACAGCTTCTTTCCTACAACCAGCAGACATGAGGCTTCTGGTTTTACCGGCAGCAAGGAGAAGGGAGCAGCGCCACTGCCTGAGTCTGCATCCCCTCCAAGAGCATCAGCCATAATACCCCGACCACCACCATGACAATAAGCAGCACCAGCATGACAGTCTCCTCCACTCCCATTTCACTTCCCATGCTGAGCCTTCCAGTGCCAGAGAAAGAGCTGGAGCTGGAGCTGAGTGCCATAGCAAGAGAAATTCTGGGGAAGGAGGGGGAATCATCTGAGTTTATGCTACATACCCTTCAGGTTTCCCCTAGAGCCAGGTTTCCTTCACCAGAAGGCACTTCGAAGGAGGTTGAGGGAGAGGTTGCTATCATTCAAATCAGGAAAGAAATAAAAAAGTTATAGGCATTTTCATGATTCCCCGTTATAGCCTATGGGCAAAACGTGTCAAAATAGTTAAAGAGTTTCAACAAAATGAAATGGAACAATGCCTCAAAACACTGTCCCTTCAAAGCAGTGAAATAGAAGTCAAAATGGAGCGGTAGGGTTTCACACAGCCCTACTACTTAAGTTCTTTTTTAGGCATAGTCCTGACTAGCTCAGCGATTGGCTGTGGGGGGGCCCCAGATGCTTCCCCCAGACCCAGTAGGCACCAGTTGCCAAGCCAGGGGCTGGGAAGGGGATCCCCCGTGTGCTCTGCGGTGGACCCAGATGTGGACCAGACTTGCTTCTGGTCCCCTTCTGGGTCCTGCACACATTAATCCAGAAAGTCTGTGGCTGAGTTGGAAGCTGAACCAAAAGTCCTAAGATGGTGCCACTAGTCACTGAAAAAAAAGAGTGATTGGTAGAAATAGTAAAAAAAAAGTTGCATCCTTACAATATCTCTGTATGTCTAACAAAGAGCTAAGTTCACTAAAATCTCCATTTGATTCTACACATAGAAAGTTCATGCAGAAGCTGAAAAAATTCAGTTGTGGGCCAGAGCTTTCATACAAAAACTGAAATCCCTAAAGTATCAGGTTTCTGGGCATGCAGACTGAAGATTCAAAATATATATGCATATACTGATGTTCCTTATCATTGTGTTCTTTTTCAGAGCCAAGGAAAGAACAACATAGTATCAAAAGAAATATTATATGCAAAGCCCATTTCACAGCCTGTCATTAACCAAACCCCCCTGCTGTCTATATGCTTCAGTAAAAGGTTTTACTATACATTTTAAAAGGGCAATAAAGAACAATAGATGGTCATGAGTGAATTCTATCTTTTCTCTTTGGTGGGTTCATTAAGCATGAATGACCCTCTAACTTACAGTGGCATGAACTGTGCCTTTAAGATGCTCTACCTTATTCCTGTCCATATCCAGGTATTTACATCACAGAAAACAAGAGACTTAAAGATATAGTTCACGCTGTTTAACAAGGCTGTAAGTTGTAGAAGATTTTTGAGTAGAAAGAGTGCTTATAGTTTAGACAAAGAACAAGAAAGGGAGAAGGAAAAGAGTAGGAACAAATCATAGCTTAAATATAAAAGTAAATTTTCATCTTTGATTATGCGTTTCTCTCTGTCTGAGGCAGCTCTGAACTTGCCAGGTTTACTGCTAAATAATATGTGAAATTAAAAGAAAACTCACAAAGAAAGCATTGAGAAATAGGGTACAAGTATAAACAAATGTCAGAGGTCTGCTGAAAATTAGGAGGTCAGGAAGGGCATGTTAAAAAGGGATAAAGGAAGCTGCTAAATACAGACCACAGGTAATTGCCTACAGGTCTAATTATTCTTAGCAAATGAGCAGAAGCCAAGCATACGATGAGGGCAGGTATGTTGGGAATGGATTCCTGGTTTAATTCCCTCCTGAGCCTGCACCCTTTGGCGAGAGGTGTGAGGGTCCCGCAGCATCTGAACTTTCCACCCCAATAATGTCACTGACCTACTTTTGCCTATGGGACATGTGCAGTGCCTATGATTTTTGGTGGGAAAACTGCCCGAGGGAAAATGCTAACTGCTAGATTAAGTGTGCAGAGCTGGAGTGATGAGTGCAGAGGTGGATGGGATGGGTGCACAACATTGTGATCGGGCTATCTTTTGAGTGACAGTGATCAACAGGGGCATGGTGTAAAAGGGACAGGTACAGAGAGTCTTCATGAGATGATTTCATTGTGACTTCAAGAGCGAGGAGATTTTGAGTATAATTGGAAGTCGGAGTGAGAGAGCGTCATTCGTATGCCATTGCCTGTCCTATATTGACTGGAGTATGTCATGGGTCTGTGGGAGTGCTGGGTTATCTTTACTGTGGAGTGACTGGTGTGTCGATTCAGCTATTGAGGAGACTTATCTTAGGAAGAGGTGATCCTGAGTGACCATCCACCCATCCTACTATTGAGGATTTGATAACATATCACCTTACCCTGAATAAGTAAGGTGCCAATTACCTAAGACAAGGGGCAGAGGCTTAGAAATCCTCACCAGCTTTGTATCACCACTGAGGGGAAGAGAGTAGAGGTATGCTCCCACCCGAAGGCAGTGTTCAATTCAGATTCAGATTCAGATTCAACCTACTTTGGTGGACAGTGATTCGATTCACTGATTCGGATCACTGTCCTGATTTAATCTGGCTGAGTCCGAATCTGAAGATTCGATGCTGATTCAGAGAATCAACAATTCAGGCATAGATACAGCTTTAAATGTTTTGTCTACAGACCTCAAGGTAGCTCGTGAATGCTGAGATGTCGGGGTGGATGGAGCACCCGACAGGAACATAGGGGGGGTCCCCTCCATGTTTGGCAGCAGACCTAAAAGTGGACCAGAAGCACTTCTGGTGCACTTCTGAGTCTGCTGTGGAGTGTGCAACCCTGTCCCCCCCCCCCCCTCAGCTCAGCAATTGGCTGTGGGGGGACCCCAGATGCTTTCCCCAGACTCTGGAGGTACCAGTTGCCCAGCCAGAGGGTGGGGAGGGGATCCCCCATGTGCTCTGCGGTGGACCTGGAAGTGGACCAAAATTGCTTCTGGTCCACTTCTGGGTCCACTGCTGAGCACACTGGGGACCCCCCCATGCTCCCAAGGGATGCTCCATCCACCCCACCGTCTCAGCATTCACAAGCCACCTGCTACCTTTAGGTATGTAGGAAAAAACATTTAGGGCTGTGTCTATGTCCAAATCTTCTGAATTGATTCAGAGGGTTCCAATTTGATTCAGCGAGATTAAAGGGAATCAGGCCGAATCTCCACTGAATTGATCCGCGACCAAAGCTTTGCACAGCCCTAGAAGAGAGCTGTGACAGGACAAGTCACAAACTTAGATTGAGCTGAGGTTGTTGGGGTTTTGTACATGTATATTCTTACTGGTTTCTCTTTGTTTGACACTGTTCTTAATCTTACTGTGTTACAAGCTGTTCTTTAGTTTTTTGTTTAATACAAGTTGTCTAGCCTAATTGGTGACCAAGTTAATCTCAGTTTATTGTGCCTTTGGGTGGGAGCAGGCTGTAGATCAATGCCCACAGGAAATTAATTGTTAGGGGCCAAGACTCTTCAGGAGAGGAGCACTTGAATTTTCATATCATGGCTCTCTCTCCCTACAGGTGAGGGGAAAGAGGAGTAGTAGATTGACATGTCAAAATGCTGAGGGGTAAGAGCTCTTTTGAGAATTACATGTTCATTTTACCTCAAACGTCTAAATTCAAGGAAAACTGTCCTAAATTCTGGAGCCATGTGGAGTCTCTCCATCCTTCATTTTTATATTTGTGCTAAATTTGGCAGCAGGACAGAGAAAAGCAGGAAATCTGAATGAGTTCATAATGAGACTGAGAGAAGCTTTAGGCATATGAATCCTTTTGAATACAATTCATAGGAAGCTTTAGTGTATGGTAGTCCCTGAAACACGGTGGCAAGCTAAGTATGTAATGCTACCCATTTTTAATTTGGTTTCTAGAAACCATTTCCCCCCTCCTTCGACTAGCGATGTGCTAGGTGGTCTAAATACATTCAAAATATCTATCGTAATCAATGAGAAACACCTAGGTAAGGTGTTCAAGATTGGGTTTAGAAAATACCTGATCAGCACAAACTCTTAATAATCTGGAATCGTTGCAATTACAATCCTTCAATTGCTTTCCCTGCAGACAGAAAACTGGGAATAGTCAAGGTATTTCAATCTATTGCTGAAATACTGCTGATAAACTATAGACTTTTCTTTAGAGACCATTCGTGCTACTTCCTTTCATAAAAGACTAATGAAGGGACAGACTGCCACAAAGCTAATTCAGAGCACAAGGGATCCTATGGGACTGAAGAAAAGCTGACCAGCCACAGTACTGTTATTTGCAGTGGTATCCACAAGAATTCCTGTCACAGCTGCTTTGAAATATTTTGAAAGACAAATCCCAACATGAAAAAATATCATTTTCTGTGTCATCTTCTTTAGAAAAGATGGTGCCAGGCTGATAAGAACATGAGAACACAAGGGTATAAGAACGCTGTAGTGAGGTAAATAAAACAAATATAAATAAACATTGTATCTACATAGGTTTTAGCCCATGGGTATCTCTACACACCCAAATATTCGTATCCAATATCTGAATTTTCATAGGATTAGTAATACCATTTAGGAGCTTTCTAGGTATAGAATCAAATGGAATTTTTACTGTATTTGGGTCTTTCCTAGACAAAGTACAGGAGAGGTGCATACATATGAGCACAACATAGGCAGTGAGATCCTACCATTATTCTGAGAGGCCCTTTTTTTTTCATTTTTTCACTGAACACTCTCAGTAACAATACACAATGTGCTTACAAGAGCTTCAGCTTGCAGATTTATGCTGTAGTGGAAACTACATTAATATTTTCAGCAGTAAACTTCCCTCAGAAAAAAAAAAAATCTCATGTGCCCTGTCTGCACAGTTAACCTAAAAAATGTAGCATTAGTAAGTTGACTTGCTACACAGAATATTGAGTAGTTTCTAATTTCCGCTATACATTGTCACTCTGAATGTTGACCTCCCCAAGCTCTCATAAGAAACGCTGAGAGAGAAAAGACAGGTTTTTGAGTTTAAGTCCTAGTACATAAAAATGGATCTAATCAGCCTAAAACATGTTGATAAAATAGTTAAATAGATTAAAGTAAAATTACATACTTGTAGGGTTTTTATAAGCAAAAATGTTTGGTCTCTTGAGTAATATTTGTCCTTGCCACATCCGAAAAATATGCACCACAAATACCAACAGTATATATAGAAACTACATGCTACTTATATGACACTTATTATTCAGTTTCCCAGAAACCTTAAAAAATGTATACAAGCTTGGAAAGCTTCCAAAGTACTTCCAAGAGTGAAATTGCATGTTAAACTTGGACCACACTAAGCTCACTTAAAGCATAACCAGCTGCAAGTTAAAACTTATTGCCCTCTAAATGCCCTCTGAGCATCTTAAAGTTATGCCACTGCAGGAGAGGGTGAAGTCTGAGCTCTGCTACAGGGTAACTTTGGTGTGCACCACAAAGATAAAACGAGCAATTTGCAGTCTTCTAGCATCATAGAACGCATCATTCCCAGTCTGGTCCTGCCCCCACCCCCATGTCTTCCCCCCCAGCAGGGGTACGGCCCAGGTGTCTTGGTTCTAGTCCATGTCCCTGCCTGGCAGCTGTGGCAGTGAGACATGAGCTGCCATGAGCACTGGCAACCCACAGGTGTTGAGAGAGCCTCAACCCTGAAACTCACTGGTATGTCCAATGTCCAGACAGCTGGGAAAAGCCCCAGCTCCACTCCCAGCATGCTTTACTAGCATGTGCCAGCTCTGCCTGGTTGGGCAGGGGGCAGATGATGTCATAAAGAAGTGCTTTGGTTGCTTATAACACCTTTAACTTCAAAGAAGGCTAAAATATGGAGTTAAGTGTCATACTGTGCAAACTTGAGGGCTACTGCGTGCCAAGCAATGAGACCCTTGAATGACACCTGGTTTTAACATGCAAAAAACCCAGCAGAACAAAGTATAGATCAGTATGTTTCTGATCTAAAGAGTACTAAAGAGACTGAGTAAGAACTATGCTTTGGGGAATTTGATAGACTCTCTGACTAGAGATAGGATTATTTTTTTCATCACAGACCCAGCTGTGCAAGAAAGGCTATTGTGCGAGGGATACTTGTTGCTAAAAAAGACTATCCAAGGGTGCAAGGCAGCAGAAACTGTGAAGCCTCCGGATGCAGAGCTAAATGCACCAAAGGTATGAAAAAGTAGCTAGAAGAAGCCGTCTCGCAGGGTGGAATGTTTTGCTGGCAAGAAGCCTCCTTTCAGCATAGAATTGTCCATTGGGCATGAGCCTCCTAGGAGCGGGAGCTCACAGGCAGATGTATATCATGTGCAGAAAGCAACATGGCTCCACATGTTGGGCTGCATTTGGAAAACTCTGTTTTAACTGTTACAAGAATCATTTTGTCAGGTGTTGCAGATCCACAGACAAAAATCTCATGTGAATACAGTTGAGCACAGACCAGAACAATTGTATATAACTGTTGGTAATTCTAGCAAAAAACAATGAGAGGGACTGGATTTTGCCAGTGGAAGTACAAGAAACAATGCTTTCATTTAAATTGGACCCTGGAGAGTTCAGATTCATAGTTTACCAGATCAATTTATAGAATTTAGACAACTTAATATTAATTAATATAGACAATTAAAATTGAAACCAAAAGTGAGTCCAGCAAACAATAAAATAACTGGATATTCAGGAGCAAATATACCAGTGAAGGACGAATTGCTAATATCCAATGTAAAAAATAGTTTTTACAAACTACTATACTTGTGGTACCTGAGGAATTGACACCCATTTGGGGTCTGGCAACTAGTGAGAAATTGAATCTAGTTTACGTGTGTGCCTATAGTACAAGAAGATACAACATTCATGGCTTCTAATAATCCTCTTGGCTATTATGGCCCAAATCTTGACAGTCTTCTTAGGAAGAAACCAATTGTTCCAAAACACAAAATCCAACCACATCTTTATGGGAAGACTTATACTGTGGACACAAATGCAAATACTATCATGCAGAAAGAGGAAATCGGTCTCAGTGGTCTGTAGGTAAAGAAATTTGCAACATGCACAGAAGCACAGGTGCAAAAAGTGCAAGTGGATTGGAGTCCAGTATAAGGACTCAAGCTTAGCACAACTTGGAGGAAAAGCTTCTGACCAAAAATAATTCAGAAACTTGATCTGATGCTTTGTCAGTTTGAGAAGAAAGCAAAACCTCCTGAAAGATTTACAGAGCCTTTCTAAAGAAGTTGCAAAAAATTGGAAATTGGAAAATGAGTGGTAAATACTCACTTCAGAGAGATGTGCCAATAACCTCTTCTCTGCAGATGAGTGTTAATTGCAATTTTTTGTATTAACTGATTTTTGTTATTAATGTTAAAAGTGAAGATATAGTGATGGAAGTTATAATTAGTGATGCTCCTTAACAGAAGCCTACTTTAGATGGGAATTGGGAGGGAGCTAGTTAGTCAGACAGGGAACGGGTCTGCAGAAGTTGCTTATTCTTCCATGTGTGCCAGCGCTGCAGCCCCAGAAACTGTCCCAAGAAGCAAGGGTGGGGTTCCTACTTTTATATAGAAAATCCCAGGGGTTAGGTAGGGTCACAAGCCAATGGGCTAAAGGGAAGGAACAGGTAAAAGGTAAGGAAACATGGACATTGTGGTAACATACATTCAGCACCTGTGTGTGTGTGTGTGTGTGTGTGTGTGTGTGTGTGTGTGTAACTGTTTTCTTTCATATAACATGGTTGCAAAAGAGAGTGGTAGTAGCAGCTTTTGCTCCACAGCCAGTATATAGTGGCCTCTCATACTTGTGGTTACAGCACTCAGACATAATAGGGGAGACCGGTTTAATTTTCTCCTTTGCTAAAGCAGATTCAAGCATGAATGTCTTAACCAGAAAGCTAGGGGTTCTTATGCGTATAGAAATACTACTCTAACTGACATATGTTGAAGTTGGTCCATTTTGCATGGACTATTTAAGTATTTATTGCATTTAAAGAGTAAGTCAGCGTGATTCTCTGTCCCTGTGGTTAGGGTCCGTGGAAGGCCTCTCTTGAGATTGCCTGCTCGAGTGTCTACTTATACATTCTTGGATGAGCTTCTTAACCAGTGGTTAGAGAAACATGCTCACATACACTTGCTCCCAACGCAGCTTAATATAAACTATATCAGTGGGGACCAACCTTTTTGGCAGATATACCAAAAATTACCTGCACTTCCTCCCTGAGTGCCACCTTGATCCCCTTCCTCAGCCTGATTGGCTGCTCTGTTTTCTGGTCCCTGCCCTGTCCTCCCTGTCTGATCTGCTTCTTGGCCTTCTGCTTTCTGCCCTATCTGCTACTGTGCTGCCTGTTACCTCCCAAGTCTGCTACATGGCATGCACGCAGTCTGCCTATGCCACTTGTGGCACATGTGCCACAGATTGGCCTTCCTTGAACTAGACAAATAGTCACCACCAACTTCTACTCCTCTGGGTATGTTTTGGGGACTGGTATTTCCTGTTCTAAGTATAGTACAAAGGTAATCTTGGTATCTAACACAATGTTTGCAAGGTCAAACAACCCAATAAAGATGTGTTCAATGTCATAATGACAATTGAAAGTATGGTTGGCAATTCTCTTAAGGCAAATGATCTCAACATTTCTTTATGAATATTTTTCTTACATACCAATTGAAACTTAAATATGAATATAAAACTGAAATATCAATATGGAATTAATAAAAAGTGCTATAACATACACTGTGATATTAAGCAAATTAATGTGACTATTGATACTGCCAGGTTAAAGGCAGAAAGAAATTTTTATTTTGGGAATCTTGACAGGCTTAGGTAGAAGGTAGGTACCTTGCTGCTCAGTGATCTGACACATAATACATGCCCAGAGGTGGAACTTTGGATACTTGGAAAGATTTAGTGTAGAAAAACAGAAACATTTAGAGAGTGATGGCACCCCTCAGAGTTAGGTGACAGCTGAGTTGGAGTTTTGAGGACAGCAATTTGGAATGTATGTACTTAAATTACCATTATCTGGGATGTTGGACTTAAGTCCCTTTGTATGCCTAGCCCTCAGTTGAGAACCTGAATCTTATTAAGGCCAATTTTGTTTGAGTTTAATTTATTATACTTCGTAATGAATACTCCGTTTCTGATAAACTTATTAATCTTAGTACAGTAAAAGCTGCACTATCCAGCATGCTCTAATAACTGATGTGCCGGCTTGTGAGATAAAAGTGAAACTGGAAGTGCCCACTGTGGCACTTCTGGTTTCTCCACGCCCCCATGGCTGGGGGCAAGGCAGCCTGTGCTGCCGAGCCTCCATGGCCTGGGGCATAACAGGCTGTACTAGGTCCACAGGATGGACAACGATGCAGCAGGAGGGACAGTGATGCTGTGGGAGGGGCAGAGAGACACCCCAGATGCAGCAGGAAAAGCAGCGGCTGGGGCCACTCAATTAACCAGCATATTTTGTTATCCGGCATCCCCTATTCCCCAGGGATGCTGGATAACAGAGCTTTTACTGTCTATTCAAATGTGGCCCATACCCTTTTTACCTGATCCCATGATTATCCTACAGTAGCTTAATAATATATAGATTTCAGGATCAGCATTTCTAACACCACTGAGTCAAGTTGTCCATTACGTTTACATTTATAAAAGACTGCTACGTATATACATGTTTTTAACTTAACGTAATTATTTTGCTAGAGCTTGAAATGTCACATTGTTTCAAAATAAATAATTGGAAATTAATGCTACTGGATATTAATTCTTTGATTACATAGTGAACATCGCATTGGTTAAGGAGGCATCAGTCAATTACAGATAATTTCAAATACTTCAGAAAAAAAATAATTCATGATGTATAAGGCCCTATCATCATTGTGATAATCTAGTCTAACCACCTGCACCAAGTTTATTCCTGTTTGAAATAGATCATATATATCCTGACACCAATATTCTTGATTTAATGATCTCCAATGATGGAGACTTCATTACAACTTTTGGTACTTTGTTCCAACTTTCAATTGCGATAATTAAAAAAATCCCATCAAAAAATAACCCCCCCTTACATTTCTGGTCTAATGCTAATCTATCTTTACCCTCTAAACATTGGAGCTTGCTATCTACTAACTCAAAAAGTCCTCTACTATCAATTTTCTTTTTTCCAGATAGGCACTTATGGACTTTGATTAAAACAGCCTTCAGCTTTCTTTTTGTTAAGTTAAATAGATTGGTATACTTCTGTTTTCAATGACAAGTTAGTCCACAGCTAGGTAGGTTAGTAGCTTCCAGAAATACTACACAACATAGGGCTATATTTCCTAAAGTAAATCTTCTAATTTACTGCTTCTAGAAATGGCAGGGCAGTGCTGGAAGAATGGATTCATTCACTACGTTTATCACCTGATGCTGTAGTACAATTAATCAGCCATAGTGACATTTTCCATTGTGAAGGACAGCACATCACCTACTATGTTGCTCCCTCTTGAGCCTAAGATTTTCCCTTATAGGATTTTTCTTAGTACAGTTCTGTCTAGTAAAAGTAGTTTGGGAAGGGAGGTGGGGTGGGGGCTCTGGATTTTGCATTCCTTAACCCATTCACACCTAAAGGACTTTGGAAATCTTAAGTGAACACAAAAATTCATCAGTGCAGGAACCCCAGCACATGGTGACATCTCCTGGTAAAGATACATGACCATTGGCAAGATTCCCAGTTTTGTGTATCAGGATGAAGGAGCATGGAAACTTTGGAACTATAGCTGATAGCTGAGGTTTACAGTTTCTCAGTTTCCTTCTGGTACTTGGAGTTAAATAATTCCCTTCTTCTATGTTGTTTATGAGCTCTGCCTGGAAGTGGGGTGGGCTTGATCTATTTTATGAAGATAAAATTTAAACCTTGCTGAGACATCACAATAGCTTGGTTTAGAATTTAAACTTTTAAGTATTATAAAAATAAATTGGAGTATAAAACTGAGGTTTCAATCATTGTAATTTACTATATCCATAGAAATTAAATATATCTTGAGCTATTTTTTTTCTTTAAAGATACCCAAGAACTATTTTGTAGAGAGCTAGAATTGATAAATCTAGTGGAAAATTGGAAACACCAATGCAGGTGAGGACCTTGGAATATAGATGAGGGAGTGCTCAACAGAATTTAGACTAAAGGCAATGGCAATTTTTGCTTCAGTGTTGAAAATTGAGTAGGTCTTTGAATGAATTAGTGTTGCCAAACATGGTATAATCCCATTGAATAAGGACAAAAATAAAAAGACTGTAGTCTAACTCTTTATATTTAGGGCACACTATACAATTTCATTGACTGGACTTTTTTTTCTTTTACAGTCCAGGGGAAGAAATGGAATGTAAAGTCATCAAAATAGACAGGGAAAAGTCAATATAATACAGCATACTATTGTCATTATTCCCTCTAGCAGATGATATTTATCATTTGTATTACTGAAGCATCTAGGATGCCTAGCGAGTGATGAGGACCCCACTGTGTTAGGTGCTGGTCCTAATCAAAGAAATCATAAGTGGTAAGGAAAATGACACATCATGAATATATTCTAATGAAGAAACTTCAACTAAAATGAAAAATTATATTTATGGTACGACTGAAATGGGGTTAAAATGGCCACAGTGTATAAGACATCTATTTAGAAAAAATAGTATATTTCTTACTTTCTTTAATTAAAAGCATCACTACATATGATACTTTGCTATTTTAGGAAGCATTCACGCCGTTGTGTGTTCTTTTCTTGCTTCCTGAAAATATTCAGCTTTCAAGAAGTTAAAAAAAATAATTACATAAATTCATTTGAAGTGCTTAAAACATCTTTTTTTTAAAGTAGCAATTATGTAAACTATAAGGTGGCACATTTTCCAACTTGTTTTGTTCATCTGTTTAATTATTATTTTGGAAATAGACACTTCTGAAAGGTCAAATTTTTAAAAATTCAGTAAATGGCTGACTGCCTGCTCCTCACTCTCACCCCCCAAACAATTGCCTAATGTCACTAGTTCTTCTTCACTAGAAGCATTTCTAAATGGTCAGGTTTAATTAAGCAAATTAAAACTTCAGAAATATGTTAAATTAAGCCTTTAATGATCATTAGCATTATAGCAATATTCAACCATACATGATCAGAGCAGTTACATACTATGACATTTTCTCTCATATAACGAACACCTTTTGCCCCCCCAAAATGGCTGGGAATTGGCATGTGTATTATATATGAGAAATATAGTAAGAGCTTGCCAGGTGAACCCAACAATTAAATCTGCATTGATCCACAGGGGGTGCATCTACTAGGAGTGTGTGAAATTGGCTGTATTCAATTCAGATTCGGATGCAGCCTGAATTGGGGGGGGGGGCAGTGATTCAGTTAATTGATTTGGATCACTATCCCTGATTTGATTCAGCCAAATCTGAATCTGAATATTTGATGCTGATTCAGAGAATCAGTGATTTGGCTATAGACAGTTGTAAATGTTTTTTCTACATACCACGAGGTAATTGGCACAGCTTGTGAATGCTGTGAAGGTGGGGTGGATGGAGCATCCCACAGGAGTGCAGAGGGGCCCCCTCACCTGCTTGGCAGTGAACCCAGAAATGGACCAGAAGTACTTCCAGTACACCTCCGGGTCCACCGCCAAGCACACGGGGGGGGGGCATGTCCCCCTAGCTCGGCGATCAGCCATGGGGGGACCCCAGGTGCCTCCCCAGACCCAGAAGGCACCAGTCATGAAGTTGGGAGGGGGTAGGTGGCCCCCAGCATGCTCTTCGGCAGAACCGGAAGTGGACCAGAAGTGCTTCTGCTCCACTTCCAGGTCTGCTGCCAGGCATGTAGGTACCCCCTCCCATGCTCCTGGGAATTGCCATGTGTATTATATATGAGAAAAATATGCTCCTGATGTACTCCTGATGTGCCACAGCATTCATGAGCCACCTGGTACCTCAAGGTATATAGAAAAAACATTTAAAGCTGGGCCTATGTCTGAATCATCAAATCTCTCCAAATCTGTTCAGAGGGTTCCTATTCAATTTGGAGAAATTAAAGGGTCTCCTGATTCAATTCAGATTTGGAGATTCGGCCACCACATTGGGCCAAATCTTTGCCAAATTAAATTAGCAGAGACGAGGCAGACAGACAGGGGTCTGAGCAGGGGGATTGTGCCATGACCCGGCAGCCAACTCTTCGTGGCCCAGTGGTTGGGAACCTCTGCTTTAATATGATGTAGTACATAAAGGCACATTGGCCTATTCTAATGTGGAGTAGCAAAGGTGAACTTTTTTTATGTGATGTTTAATGTGCAGTAGACCAGTTCTACTGATTAGCATGGTTTTTGCTGTGATGCGTGAATGTGTAGTACAATAGGTTACTACTGTGCATTACAATGGCTCGTGTAAACATGCCTGGGAGAAGAATAATAAGCAGGCTCATTTCCCTAGCGGCTGCTATGCAGTTACTTAATACAAGCAAAAAGCTTTTATTCTTTCATTCTGCCATTCAAAATCAACGTGTGTATTATATTTATTTCAGGGCATGTTGTATACAAAGAAATATGGTATTCTTGTAGCAAAACCCCCAGTTGTTCTTTTTTTAAATTTAAAAATACACACCCTCCCCTTCCCCTAACCATTTTTGTTTTTCTCTCTGCCCTCTCGATCTCTTATAAGTGATTACAAGTAATATTAGCCCCCTTTTTTATATTGTAAATAGTGTTCTGTTATGTTTGTATTGATTGTTACTGTTTTATATTGTATTATATTGTATCCCTATCATTTGTGCATTGATTTTTATTGTTTCATATTAACATTGTATGATTTAGGTCTGCAATGTGAGTTAGCATGAGTGATGTCAAGTATCCATTTTGTGTATCAGGTTCCCATCTTGTTCTTATATTGTCCCCGTGCTCTGTTGTGTAAGTATTTTGTAACCTATGACTTATACCTACCCCTCCTATGTAATATGGTTCCTGAATGAATGGGGGTGAATGAGGGTGCTTGAGAGACAATGGCAGTAGGTCTAAAAATAGCTCCCTCTGAATGACCGAACCATCAACTCAATGACCTAACCATTACCCTGCATTGACCCTCTGTGGCTCAAGATTTGGAAGACAAAGACTGCTGCAGAAATCAGTCAACACATCATCACAGACAACTGAAACCTCATGCCCTTATCTAGGAGTGCACATGCTCAGTACACCAGGGGCTGACTCTTGCCTGGTCATGCCCCTGCCACTAGGGTCATAGGTAGTCTGCCCCACAAAAAGGGGTAATGAAGACAGACGCAGTGGGACACCCTTTCCATCTGGACCAGCACCATGCTACACCACCAATCCACCCAGAGGCCCTTTCGGTGGCCAACCCTGTGGACAACACCTTGCTGAAGAAGACCCTGACTGGCCATTGAGGATCAACTCACAGCCCATGCAAAAGACTTGGACTCTGTTTCTCTTCCCTACCTGGACTCCAACCATTCCACTGAGTCTTTTTCTCCTGCTACCATTGTGAGTGTGTTTGTGTAGGAACCAATAAATTCATGGGGCTGTGGGGTATGTTGTCTGTTTAATAAACCTGTTATTTTGAAACCCTGAGCTTGGTTTTTGTCTGTTTTCTGACTGTTTCCTCCTTGCCACCACTTATCTGCCCCCCGATCCCCTAGTTTTCAGACTCAGTTTCCAGCCCCAATCTCCCAGCCTTCTGCCTCTCTCTTTTCTGGCTGTCTCCTCCTTGCCACTGGGCTTTTCCTCTTGCTTCCACCCCAGCACCAGTGACCTTAAGTACCCCTGGGGCCACTTGACCTTAAGTAACCCCAAGCCTCAGGTCCTCAGCCCAGCTTCTCTCTAGTCTACCAGTTCTAATCCTGGACCTGGCAAATTTCACTCTCTCACCTTAACCTTCCTCCCAGGTACCCCAAGCACACACACCATACCATCCAAGTTAAGAACTCACCAGTGAGTGTGTAGGTGGGTGGTATGTGTGTGAACTGCTGAATATATATATGTCACCATGTGTGTGATATATATATTAGTGATCCGTGTATGTGTACTAAGTGTGTGGGTATTGACAACTGATTGTTGTCTAATTTTTGCTGTGCGTATGTGCTTGAATTGGTGACAGGTATGCATGTGCCTAGGTTGGTTTGGATGTCTATGTGCCTGAGCTGGTAGTGTGTGTGTATATGCACCTAATTGATTTGTGTGTTTGTATATGTGCAATTGTGTCACAGCCTCCCATCTAACAGCACAATATTGAGATCCTGAGAGTTGGCCTGACCCCACAGGACAACATTCTTAAACTTGTGTTTTGATAATACCTGTAAGCAACTTTAACAGTACAGTGAATTTCAACTTTGGAAACAAGGTGTCAAATGTTTAACTAATTTGCAGAAGTGAGGCCTGAAAATTGTGGTTGGTGTCCTGTCAGTCCTTCACACTTCACAGTGGGAAATGATGAACAGTGATCTGTATTTCCTGAACAGTCCTTCAGTGCACAACAACACTTTTTAACTGTCATTTCAGTGTGAGGGGATTGTTTTCAGCTCTGTCACTTGCTACATTCTAATGACCTTGCATATTTAATCATAATTGGGAGTCAAGTTACTTTTACGGGACATGAATTTTAATTAGCCTTCAAATTAATAGTGAGGGAACTTTGTCTAGAGTTCCTCTGATTGCGATAATTAATTGGCTGTCAGAGGTCAGCCTCCTGTCTTGCAGAGTCTGTTGAACAACTTCTTTTAAAATATTTATAAAGATGTTTTAGTACATATCTCATAAAGATCCTGTCATATTTTCATTTTAAGTGGAAATAAGACAGCATTAGATAAAATTTTGGGGATACATTGACAGCAAGTTTAAATCAAGCATCTTATGAAATGAGGGGGGTTTTGTGACCATTAAAGTGAGGGGAGAAAAAAAAATTAGCTATTCAAAAATCTAACTTAAAGCTGATGGCTACAAAGGTATTTATATTAAAATCTAAAATGCAATGAAAGGTACAAATTCTTTGGAATGCTAGGCCTTTTGAGAAAATGAAAATAGCTAGATATATCCAGAAAACAATGATTGCTTATCTTTAATAAAGGACCTGTTTTCATTTACAGTTAAAAGAATCAGATTATACAGAACAAATTAGCAGAAAATTAAAGTAAAATTGGGCTGCCTTAGTGTGGTAGTAGCTACATAGTACCTAGGGGAAAAAAGAAATCAGGAAATGCTATTTTGAAAGCAATTAGTGACAACACTTTTTCCTAAGCTGCCAGCCATACTTGTGGCAGTAGAAAGCTGGTTACATTTTCAAAATAAATTGTTAAATCCATAGACTAAATATCTGAGCAGACATTTTTCAGGTTACCATCCCAGATCACTAGTTGATTAAATAATTTATTAGAAAATATATTAGGAAATGTTGCAAGCTTAATCAGTGAAGTTATTGCATTTATCTCAGGTGCTGCATAAAAACAGTGATAACAGTTCCTAGGAAGGAAAACCTTATACAATAGTATAGCTCAGAACCTATTAGATACCACACAGCTGCCCATTATTCACTTGGGCTAAGTACAGATGTTCAACAAGCCTCTGGTGGAAAGCAGTGTATTGTACCTTACTTAGTGCTATAAATTAGAGCATGTTTCAACCACACATATGTGCACGTGCTTGGTGGTGGGGGAGGGGATTGGTGCCTGCCTGCACTGACCAAAGGGAGTCCTCTCACCACATGGACCTGGTATGCTCCCCCGATAACCCAGCTAGCAAGCTGGGAGGGGTGGGGGTGTTGTGGTGAGAGGAGTTCCTTCACTCAGCTCCTGCCAGCAGTGGCATTGCGAGTTCCCTGTGCCACTTTTTGCTATATTGGGAACTCTGATGGGAGTTGGAAAAGGATACTTTTCCTGCTAGGCAGCCCCCGCTCCCCAAATTCCCTTGGGTCTTGGGCTTGGGTCTTGGAACTTGGTGGGGGCAGGGCTGGGCCCTCCCAACAGAAGAGCTCCTTTTACAGCCCCTCTGCCAGAAGTGCTGGCACAGTGAAAAGTGGTGCAAAGAACTTGTACTGTTGCTGCTGGCTGCAGCTGAGGGAAAGAAGCCCCCCCCCCGCCATGGGATGGCCTAGCTTGGTCCAGCCCCCAGCAAGACCTGAGCTGGGAATCTGGTGGAGGAGGGAGACCCACCCAGGAAATGGACTCCTTTCCCCCAGCTGTAGCCAGCAGTGGCAGTGCAAGTTCCCTGTGTTGCTTTTCACTGCTCTGGGATCTCTGGCATAGGAAGTGGACAAGGATCCCCCCCCACTAGCTGAGTGCCTCCCGCCCCTACCCCCCCATTTCTGGATAGGGGTTCAGGGGTCTAGAACCAGCTCCCCTGCAGTAGGGGGGCTCCTTTTCCTTCTCTCCCTTGCCAAAGTTTCTCTTATGGCCAAAAGCGACACAAGGAACTTACACTGCCACTGCTGGCTACAGCTGGAGTAAAGGATCCCTCCTCTGGCTGTGCTGCAGCATGCTGCAGGGTCATGGTAGCTGTGGGAATGGAAAGTCGCCTTCCCACCCCATTCCTTAACCCAGCTATGACTCACAGCAGGCCAGGATCAGAGGCTGTCACTAACAGCCAAGGCAAGCCCCTGGAAGGGGCCCCTGGAATTCCAGGAAATACTACCTAGCTTAATGCATGATGGATGTGGCTCAGAGTTCAAAAAAGGCTCTAACTTAAGGTATTGTGGTCTGATAGCACATCCATTGAGAGTTAACTTAGAGCACAATCCACCCTTTTAAAAACACTAAGTGCTGTGAACATCTGTTTCAGTTACAGCTTAAAAGTGCTTTCTGTGTGCTTAATGCAAAGTAAGTATCATGCCTGTACCTAGTTATGGATAAGATTAAAACTTGACCTATGGATTTTTCATGTCAGTATCATCATGATAATTACCTTTACAAAGAGAATGAAAACCTTAAATTGAAATATAGCTGTAGGCAACTGTAATGGGTGAAATCCTTGCTATTTTGTTGGCAATGGGAATTTCCTACTGACTTCAGTAGTGTTATAATTGTTTCATTCTCTCTCCAAAGTTGTTTAGTGGTTTGAGGAGGCTATTGTCTCTTTCACGGCAGCTTATGAAGAGCTGGAAAAAATAGCTGAATATTAAAAATAAAATGTTAATAGAAAGTGGTGTAACAGGGAAGCCTGGCCTGGCTACTCAGCATGGGAGAAAGAGAGATGGAGGGACAGAGACCATAGCAGTTAAAAAGAAGGGAAGAACAGAAGAGAACCACAGGCAGGAATATAGAGGGCTGGTATTCTCAAAGCGGATATCATAATTGGATAGTCACCAATTAAGTGATTAGCATCTCCTTCACAGGACCAGGAAGTGGGCTGGGTAGAGTTACTTGGCTACTTACACCCCTGCCGGAGGATCTGAGGGGAAGGGGGTAGAGTTGGAGACCAATCCAATGGTTTGTGGTAAGACTGTGAGGGGAGGAAGGAGGTTCCAGAAGAACCGTAACAAGGCAGAGATATGGGCAATGAACCTGACTGACTCACAAGGGGTGGTAAAGGGGTGGAGGCTCCAGGGGTGGAGGCTGCAGATTATGGATAGGAGCTGATGAAATGTAAAGTCACAGCTCCATCCTGAAAATAAAGAGCCATACATGTTGAGAAGAATCCATGATTAGGTTCTGTTCCTGGGGAAAAGGGTAGGTGCTGAGGGGAGAAGAGGAAAAGTAAAAGAGCAGGATGCCCATTCCAAGACTGAAGAGGAGGAGGCTGAGAAACAAAACCTGGCGTGAGTGACTGGTGCCACCTCAGTAAGCGGGGGGACACGTGCCCTCCCAACAACCAGTCAACAACCGGGGGGGTCCCCCCACAGCCAATCTCGCCGACTGGGGGGAAATTTATTGACAGGGAAGCAGCCATGGTGTTCCCACTCCCTGGCCAGCGCTCCCGGTGCTCCCACCTGCCCCTCCACCCACCACCTAACTGGGGACTGCTGGCTGTCAGAGAGTGCACCAGCACTCTCAGGGGTGCATGTACACCCCTGTGCACCCCATACATGTCGCCACTGAACCTGGCAAACACCACACCAAGGAAGAGCAACCCCTGACCCTGCTACCTACCTCCTGAAACTAAAAAAGGACCAAGTGTGGCAGGTAAGAAAGGAGGCAAAGCCAAGGAAAGGGGGGGAGTGACACCAGGCTACATTTCCCAGGTAACTGGGGGAAAACACTTAGTAATTGCCTTAGATTATCAATGAATCTGTCACAAGTGGACTCACTAAAAGTGGGTTAAAATTTTCTGAGCCAAATAATATAGTGTATCATTAACAGTGGTTGGTTTTAGATAACATGAAGAGCAAGCTTTATTTTGTTTCAACTACAACAAGCTTTTTGACTGTGTATTACCAGCTGTGACATATCAACAAGGCAGAAATATAGAAACTCAGCAAAAAGAGCTCTGCAGTACTAATTCAGGGTGAAATTCACACTTAGAACACATTTAAGTGCATACAACTTCTGCCGGTCCCCTTCAAAAGAGTGAATTTCCACCCTATCAGTTTCTGACAACTCCTTATTGATGATCCATTGAAGACATTGAATTGTATTGGAAAAAATACATTTCTTTTCAAAAAATTAAAATTGGAGAGTGGTGCATTCAAACAAAAAGCAATGGAATTACCACACATTAATGAACCAGCAGAGCTGAAGCCTAAATGATTAATATTAGATGAGGACACTGAGAGGTCTAAATCTGCAATATATGCTTAGGAAATACATGCTTACTTTTAACTTTGTAATAATAGAAACATAGCAACTATTTGCCCAGACTAGAAGGTTAGAAGTGATGGGTAAAGGAATGGAAATAAAGCATTTCACAAGTTGTGATGGAGCTGTTAATGGACATTTAATCAGAACTATAAAGATTTTTTGTGGGACTAGTTAATGATTTTAAGTGTATTAGAATTCAAAGCTCAGAATAGACCCACTAAAAGTCCAAATAAATAATTTTACTTTAACTGACATTTACTATTTCTTAGATTATATTACATACAGCTCAGTAGCTCCTTTTTATTTTTTGTCAATCGGTAAGTACAGCTAGAAAGATTGCTAGATAAAGCAGATCAGCTATGCTGGAATGCATCCAGCACAGCTAATCTGCCTCACTGGACAAAACTGAAGTCACATATTGTCCTAGAGGGTTGGATCCCTGCTGCTCCCTGGAAACCTTGCTGCAGGATTCCCAGAGCCTGCATCTGCAAGCAGGGAACCCAGGGTGCCCCTGTTTGCAGAGGTACACAGTGCAATATGCACATCTAGGGAATACTTTATCTGGGGATTCTTGGGGCAAGCCCCTGCAAATGGGAGGACCTTGGTAGGTACTTTCAGGCTACAGGTGCCCAATCCTGCCTACCATGGGAATGAAAATTTTCAGGGTGAGCAGCTTTGGGTCCCTGAAGCCCTAGGAGTATCTGCCTGGCTGGAGAACATCGGCAATTCCAGGCTGCCTGCACTCTCTAGCCACAAATCAAACAAATACCCACCACAAAAAGTAGCACAAAAATAAGGCTTTTGTTGTGGCCACAATTTTGGGCATTTGTGGACTGACAAGAATGGGATAGCTGAAGTTCCCTTTCAGAAATGGGCTGCATGTGATTGCAAAATGGAATCCCTCCAGTTAGATTTTACTTAGTGTTCTAGTAAGAACTGTACTTTTAATCAATAGTGTAGTAAGATTTATTAAATATAAGCCCATTGACATCTGCTCATTCCCAAGAAACATCTACTCACAGACAGAAGTGGAAAAAGGAAGAAAAGAAAGAACTCTTAAAGTCTAGGAGAGCACTGGAGACAGTGGAGTCAAAAACTCTCCAGAATTCAAATTCTGGCCCTTGTGCAAGGCACCTCTACCAAATAATATTGGACATTCTTAGTGTATATGTATCTTGATGAAACTCATGTGCTGCACAAGACCTCTATATGTCACTCCTTTATGAAAATAACTCCAAAAAATTGATTCTACCTGAAGCTTTTCTTAGCAGAGGGGTCCATGAAAGTATCTGTTTCTGAAGGAGGAGATACAGACACTGAGTCAGGTTTGTTAAGTCTTCCAGTAATTTTAGTCCACTGTGGAGTCAAAATGAGTTTCTATGTTCTCCTTAACCACAATGTTTTAGAAGAGGAGAAGAAAACAGTGATGAAATGAAAACAAGAATTGAACTAGGGTTCTAGGTTGTAGCCGTGTTGGTCTAAGGACATAGGCAGACAAGATTCTTTGAGTAAATCTGATATATTTTATTAAACCAACTTAAATAGTTGGAAAAAATCTTAGGACAATCACATGCAGAATTCCATAAGGACAAAGTGATACTAAAGACTAACTCAAAGTTCTTGCTTAAAATGTTGTCAATATTCCAACAGTCAAGTAATCAAACTGCCGTTTTTCTTTTCCAAGTTTCATGCCGATTGAAGGGAGGCTAAAATTTGCATTATGGATGTTAACTGAACTGTTTACTACTATTTGTACAGAATAAGATCATTCAGAAGTTCTCCTATATTGCGTCTGGCCTTTGTAGACATGAAAGCTCAATCTGGTCTCCCTGCATCCACAGACACCAGTGGGTGTGATGTACCTTGATTTCACCAAGGCTTTTGATACAGTCTCCCACAACATTCTCACAGGGAAGTTAAAGAAGTACAGGCTGGATGAATGCACTGTAAGGTGGATAGAAAATGGGCTGGAGCATCGGGCTCAGAGAGTAATAATCAATAGCTCGATGTCTAGTTAGCAGTCGGTATCAAATGGAGTGTCCCGGGGTTGGTCCTGGGGCTGGTTTTGTTCAATGTTTACATCAGCAACCTGGAAGACAGCATAGAGTGCGCCCACACCAAGTTTTCAGATGACACCAAGCCGGGGGAAGTAGTCGATACGCTGGATGGTAGGGCTAGGATTCAGAGAGACCTAGACAAACTGGACGATTGGGGCAAAAGAAATTTCATGATGTTCAACAAGGTAAAGTGCAAAGTCCCGCACTTAGGATGGAACAATCCCATGCATCAATATAGGCTGGGGGATCTGCAGAAAAGGACCTGGGGGTTACAGTGGACAAGCTAAATATGAGCCAAGAGTGTGCCCTTGTTGCAAAGAAGGCTAATGGCATACTCATCTACATCGGTAGGAGCCTTGCCAGCAGATCAAGGGAAGTGATTATTTCCCTCTGTTCAGCACTGGTGAGGCCACATCGGGAGTACTGTGTTCAGTTTTGGGTCCCCCACTACAGAAAGGATGTGGACAAATTGGAGAGAGTCCAGTGGAGGGCAACAAATGGGGATGGGGATGGGGTACATGACTTATGATGAAAGGCTGAGGGAACTGAACTTATTTAGTCTAGAGAAGAGGAGACTGAAAGGTGATTTAATAGGAGCCTTCAACTACCTGAACGGGGGTTCAAAAGAGGATGAAGCTAAACTGTACTCATTGATGGCAGATGACAGAACAAGGAGCCTCAAGTTGCAGCAAGGGAAGTTTAGGTTAGATATCAGGAATAATTTTCTCACTAGGAGGGCAGTAAAACACTGGAACAGGTTACCCAGAGAGGTGGTGGAAACACCATCTTTGGAGGTTTTCAAAACTTGGCTAGACAAAGCTTTGCCTGGGATGATATAGTTGGGGGTGGTCCTGCTTTGAGAAGGGGCTTGGACTAGATGACCTTCTGAGGTCCCTTCCAACCCTAATTTTTCTGAGTCTATGTTTTTATGATTCTGCAGCTCCAATAAGAGGTGTTCTAGTATATAGGCAGATTGCACTTTCACTCACCACTCATCACCAAGTACTTCTCTTTAGGATATGTCTCAAGAAATTGAGTGCATTTGGAAAATTATTTAATCATAGAAAGGTAGGGCTGGAGAGGACCTGAGGGATCCTGATAAGATCATCCCTGACTAAATCATCATAGGCAAGCATTTATCAAGGTCATTCTGAATCTTAATCCCGAATTTTAAAGTGTTTGTCACTCCACTCATCTTGGTATTATCTGCACAGTTGCTATATGTATACTCAACCCAATCCTCCAAAGCATTAATGAAGCTACTACACAGTACTAGATCCAGGACAGATTGCTCTTTCAACAGGATGATACAACCAGTTACACAATCATCTACAGTATATGCAACTAGACTGACTTAGCTTAATACTAATGACAATGTCATGGAGACAGTGTTGACAGCCTCGCAACCCTTCAACGTTTCCTTCCCCTCCACCCACCTGTCTCACACCTGTTGTCTCCCATTCCCTCAATCCTCACTGCTACACATTGACATTTTCACAGACCTGAATTTTCGATATTGGCTTCTTTTCCATCCAGGAGACCACAAAATAACAGCAGACTCTCCCTATGCCAGAAGAAGAGTGTTTGTGCCTGAAAGCTTGCAAAGAATATTTTTTTCCAACTATTTCTTTGGTTTAATAAAAGATATCACATGTACCCAAAGAAACTTGTCTTGCTAAAGTTGAGGCATATCACATCCACTGCTCATCCCACATCCACAGAGCCTGTCACTTGAAAAAGAAAGAACTACAGAGTGGTTCTTTGAGATGTTTTCTACATTCATTCTGAAACTGCACTCCTCCCCTTTACTACAGGATTAGTCAATGTATGGGACATGGAAGGAAATTCATTATTCTTTCACAATCTTTTGTATCATTTATCTTATCATTCAGAGATGTAACTAGGGTACTTCATGCCTTTCTGCATGAAGGGGAAAAATCAGCTATTTACATCAGATCTTCTCTTTCTGCTTGGGCTATAGAAATATCCAAGAGACTATTTTATTTTCTTATTTACCACATAGTAAATCAGAGCTGCCCAAATTCCGAGTGGTTCAGCATTTCAGACCCCTCCCCCCCAGCTGCATGCTCTTTAGGTCCAAGCTGTGCCAATATCCCTGTGCTATGCTGTATGGCAGGCACACCCTGGTGCATCATGCCAGCACTCCCAAACCAAGGAGGATCCTCCCATGCACCCCAAATGCAGACTGTCTCCCAGGGCTGGGGGCAGTAAGCAGAAGCTGAAGGAGGAAGGGGGAGCTTGGTGACATCTGTGGCATTATAAGAGAGTGATGAAGGAAGCAGTTCCCTTGACCAAGAGCCTGGAGGCTTCAGGTTTACACTTTAGGGGTCCACATGTGGCCCCTGGGCTGCCATCTAGACAGGTCTGGTCTGGATAGCATTGGTTATGTCAGTCAAAACGTACCATTTTAAAAAGCATAAAACAGTCTAGTATTCATTCTGGCATCTCTCCATCACTGTTTGTCCCGGGGATAATGTAAAATTTAAATTTTCATTCTATGCCTTGGTATAAAAGATACTTTTCTGGTGCTGTGCTTGTGAATCAGTGTGCAGTGCACATATGTAATTCAGCAATGTTACAGGAAAAAGATGGGGGAAGGAATTTAATAATCTTCCACAAGGCATTTATCTCATTACTCACACTAACTCATTTAGTTATGAGAAAAACAAACAATAATCACCACATGCACATGGAGGCTAGACAGTAAAGGCCAGATACTCTTCCATATATTAGGCATATAAGTGGACTCAGTGCTGGTGAAATAGAATCACACTTAGGTGCCTGCATTGCTGAAAAACTGTTAATATAAAAGATAAGTGCCACTTTCTTGCTGCTTTTTTGTGACTCACTTTTAGGGATCAAAATTAGATGCTTTAATGAATTTCCTTGCATTTAAACAGGGTGGAATAGAATTGGTTAAATGCCCACCAGGTAGAATAACATCTAGTCCTTCAGTAACTCCAAGAAAATAGGTTAAAAAGGATTCTTAGACTTTTGAGACCTTTTCTTCTTTTGCTTTTCCTCTGACAGCTCCACGTAGATTCCTCTCTATTTATCTGTGTACTGAGCTTTCAATCAAAGATATCAGGTATGTATTTGATTTGATTTTACATATTTACAGACATAGATACACCTCAAATATATATTTTTGTATGAAAAACAAGGAAAATTGAGTTTTCTCTTAATAATCAACCATGCCTGATTTTTTATTTTCCATGAGTTGTATCATTTATCCATTTTACCATATTCTGTTTGATTACTGATTATGCAGAGTCATAGAATCATAGACTAATAGAAATTAAGGGCTGTAAAGGATCTTGAAAGATCATTAAGTCCACCCCCTCTGCTCTGGGCAGGAATACTGCAGAGACCAAATGATCGCAGCAAGGTGTCTCTTCAGTCTCCTCTTGAAGACTTCCAAGGTTGGGGACCGCCCCACCTCCTTGGGAAGTGTATTCCAGATTCTGGTCACCCTTACTATAAAGTAGTTCCTACATCCAACCTGAAACCATCCTATAACAGTTTATGGCCACTTCTCCTTGTCCTTCCCTGAGGCACCCTAGTGAACAGTTTTTCTCCCATCTCCTGATATTCACCCTTTATGTACTTATAGATGACCACCAAGTCCCCCCTCATTCTTCTCTTCCCCAGGCTGAACCTTCCTACAACCCTTAGTCTTTCCTCATAAGGTTTGTCCTCTCTTAATCATACTGGTGGCATTTCTCTGGATCCTTTAAAGATTATCCACGTCTTTTTTGAAGTGTGGCACCCAGAACTGGACACAATACTCCAGCTGGGGGTCTCACCAGCACTGAATAGAGAAGAATGATCACTTCCTTATCCCTGCTTATAACACATCAGTTAATGCATCCCAATATGCTATTAGCTCTGTTAACTACAGCATCATGCTGGTGGCTTATGTTTATCTTGTGATCAACCATAACCCTGAGGGTCCCTTTCAGCCATTGTGCTGGGCTGGACATCTCCTCCTAATTATATTCATGTCACAGGTTACTTTTCCCCAGATGAAGCACTCTGCATTTATCCTTATTGGACTGCACCCGGTTCCACTCTGCTCCCCTTTCCAGCTTGGCTAGGTCTATTTGGATCCACATCCTATCCCCTAGCCTGACTGCTCTTCTACATAACTTAGTATCATCCACAAATTTGGTCAGTCTGCTTTCCACATCCTCATCTAAATCATTGATAAAGATGCTGAACAGCATGGGATCAAGAACCAAACCCTGTGAGACACAACTGTCCAAGATGAAACAGACCCATCCATTAACACTGTCTGGGTTTAAGCCTTTAGCCAGTTCACAACCAACCTGACCATGGACTCTGCCAGTCCACAATCCTTTATTCAGATCCATTACCTGATCATAGAAGAAGATGAGGTTGGTCAGACTAGACCTGTCCACAACAAAACCATGTTGGCTATCCTTCAGCATCATTCTTTCTGCCAGTCTCTCAGAAATGAACTTCTTAATATTTTTTTCCAAAATTTTACCCAGTATTGTGGTCAAACTGACCAGCCTATAGTTTCCCAGATCCTCCTTCCTCTTCTTCTTAAAGATTGGCACAACATTGGCCCCTTTCCAGTCTTCTGGGATGTCTCCCAAGCACCACAAGTCTTCAAATACCTTTTCCAATGGTCCAGCAATGACTCCAGCCAATTCCTCCAGCACTCTTGGGTGTAGTCCATCCAGTCCTGCCGACTTAAAGACATTCAGCCATGCTAAGTGCTCCCACACCAGTTCAACACTGACCATTGGTTGACAATCTTCCCCCTCCCCCCGATACACCCATCCAGTATCCAACTAGATGGGTGACCACCACTTGTATGCAGGAACACTGACATAAAGTATTCATTAAAGAGTTCAGATTTCTCCTGATTTATCAGCTGTCCCATCACATTCTGCAGAGGCCCCACATTTCCCTTGATCTTCTTCGTGCTCCCTATATACCTAAAGAAGGACTTCTTGTTGTCCTTGATTTCAGTCGCCAATATGATCTGAGTCACCACCCTTGCCTTCCTTATCTTCTTCCTACAAATATGAGCTATAGCTATAAATGAGCCATTTTCTTACATTAGGATTAGGACAACAAGTAGAAGGCATCTGAATCACAACTTGCATATACTGTACTGATACGGCTGGCTAGCACAAGAATAGAAAGGAATGCTTTATATCTCTTACCCTCCTGAGTCACCTCACAATGTGAGCACTAAATTAGAAATCCTTATTTTCTTTGTGCATGTTTTACACATGTGGAGGTGATAACTGCATGCTAAATTTTCAACCCTCTTTGTCAGACATACTTCTGGCCTCTCTAGTTTCAAAATTCCAAATGCCAGAAATATTTCTGATGCCCGGAATAGAGAGGCAAGATTCAACCTTGGACTCCTTTCTTATGCATATAAATGTCTTGATTTTTTAGAGTTGGTTACCCTTGAAAGTTCTTTTTATTTTGACTGGAAATAGACCCTTGCCTGTTTTCCTAGAGCAGGGGAAGGGTATCCCAGCAGTTAGTTGTTAGCCCCTGAGAGAGCAGGGAGCCAGAGAAGACCATGAAAAAGGGGACATGTAGGAACATGCAGGAAGATGGTTACTTTTTCTGCAACAGATCCTGTACCACTACATATAACACAACTGTAGCTTGCATTTATATATTGCACTTGTTCTAGGTTACAAAATAATAATTTACTGCTCATATTTTTTGATTTTCCTCCTAGTCACTGCCACTTCAATAAAAAAGTTGTGATTTATTAAATGGATTTTAAGGAAATGGGACTGCAAATCATTATCCATCTTCATTATGCTCTCAAAAAAAATTAAAATAATTACTGCGTCCTATTTCAGTAAAAAAGTAATAATTTTATTTCTGTGATTATTCAATTTGTATTAAAGCTTGATGGAATCTTTTAGGGTAACCTTACACTGTTTGTCCTATGTCAAGATAGGTGCTGCAAACATTATGACTATCAAGATAGCTACCATGAGCTCAGAAATCAGAAAGAAAATGTTTATTCCAAAATATTTTCACATTTTTCTAGTGTCTACATATAATGCAATTTGATTCAATCTCCCATTGTGTTCATATATTATACAGTTCCTTAAATTTAATTGGCAATGGATGACAAATATTTATCTTATCTTGCTGTTGCTGGTTCTGTACAAGGACAATGCCTTATTCTGTTATGAATCACTCATAATAAAAATTCCGTAAGTCACGAAGGTGACCCATAGGATGAGAGTTTATATCTACTCTAAACAGTTGAGAGATTTAGAAACATGAATATTAGGGGTGTGCAAAACAGGCCATATTCGATTGACATTTGGATTTGGCCAGAATTGGGGACAGTGATTCAATTAGTTTATTCAGATTACTGTCCCAATTTGATTTGGCTGAATCCAAATCTGAGGATTCGATACTGATTCAGAGAAGCAGTGAGTCAGCCATAGACACAGCTTTAAATGTTTTTTCTACATACCTCGAGGTATCAGGTGTGGCTCATGAACGCTACGATGGTGGGGCGGATGGAGCGTCCCACAGGAGCATGCTCCCCCCTCCCCCCCATGTGCTTGGCAGCAAACCCAGAAATGGACTGGAAGTACTTCCAGTCCACTTCTGGGTCCACCACCGAACATGCCACCCCCCCGTGTCTCCCCAGTTCAGCAATCAGCCACGGGAAGACCCTGGGTGCTCCCCTAGAACTAGGAGGCACCAGTAGCTGAGCTGGAGAAGCATGGGAGGGCCCCCTGCATGCTCCCCGGTGGCCCCAGAAGTGCTTCTGGTCCACTTCTAGGTTTGCTGCTGAGCACACTAGGGACCCTTCCTTTCTCCCCACCCCACACTCCTGTAGGATGCTCCATCCCAGCATTCACAAGCCACCTGGTACCTTGAGGTATGTAGAAAAAACATTTAAAGCTGTGTCTATATCTGAATCATCAAATCTTTCTGAATCTCTCTGAATTGATTCAGAAGGTTCTGCTTCGATTCAGAGGGATTAAAGGGTCTCCTGATTAAATTCAGATTCGGAGACTTGGCCACTAAATTGGGCCAAATCTCTGCTGAATTGAGTCAGTGACTGAAGCTTTGTACAGCCCTAATGAATATGGGGATCCTTTTAATGCATGTGTTTTTGTTTTGTTTTGCTTTTAATTTTTGGCAATAGCCAACATTAAATATATTTGCTATCCCAATAGAATAGATTTTTTTCCCCCTGGGAATGGATGGATTCATGCATAGATTATGAGCAGGACACTCATTCTATCTTCTGTGATAGTCACATCTCTGAGTCACTGTGTGCTGGTGCAAAGCCTGAGATTTCTGTTTCTGTGAAGAGAAACCCTAGGTGAGGTTCATGGTGTACATGTATGAACTGGAATAGGTGAAGGCAGGGGCCATGATTGGCATGCTACTGCACACTATTTATTTCTGGTATGTGCAAAGTCCAGTGGCAGTTTGGTGCAGCCAAGTGCAAATTAAAGCATTACTGAAGTACTTAAGTTACATTAGGAGTTGAAGTGGCCTCCAGTTAACCCACAGCTTAAGAAGGTATAAGACATCTGTCATCTTTTGCTCTTCTGCCTTTAGTTATGCTGTGTGCAGCACTAGGAGAGGTAAGGCTGTGGCTTAATTTTCCCCCCACTAGGTGTATGGTTAGATTTGTATCTGATATGCACCACTGTTAACCTGGAATAATTCTAGGGAAATTAAATGAATGGCCAGTCACTTAATAAAATGAATAACTTACTCTGGACTTATATTGGTGTCAGTACAATCAGAATGTCTCACTGAGTTCCAAAACAGTGGGTCCTACATCAACCAAGCTAGCATAGTATGAGGAAGAAAGTTAAAATGTCAAACTTCTGTTGCACATCTTAAAGAAATTAAAATGTGTTAGTTTATACCATACCCAGGACTTAGCCTTCATTACAGTTAGTAATCATGGGTAATGACAGATTGGGAGGGGAGAGGGCTCTACTGGAAGCAGCAGTGTGTTACTTTGACTTGGCTCCATAGTGACTGTATAGATCAGGTGCTTCACTGGGGCTGTGTTGGTGCATTTATCTGATAGCTGTCAATCAGGTTTAGCTAACTGAATAGCTAGATTGAATGAGCCATTTCCCCCCCACATCTGCAAGCAGCATACTAAGAAGCAGAGCAGATAATTTTTCCTGCTCTGCAGTAAAGGCATAAATGCAAAATCTCAGACAGGGCCTGTCTCCAAATGTTTCAACAGAAACAGGATGGAACCCTTAGATGATATTTATTAGAAATTATTTTTTACAATTTAATATGAACATATTACCTGACCACACTCATTTATCCAATATTATTGTAAAACAAAAACTAAGGTTTAATGTTTAGTATAACAACTTCAGAGTTATCCAAATTTGTGAGCTATTGCAAACATGGAAAACAGAATTTTTTCAAGGAACAGAAACTTTTTGGTTTAATGGAATTTAGCGATTGTTACTTCTGGTACAATGTATTTTCATACTTTCCTTTAATTTCATTTTCTTTTTGGTTTTTATATTGCCTACAAAATTGTGTGCCCTGAATTTAAAAATTAGCCAACACAATGAATTAAGTATGTAGATTTTCATTTAAATAAGTCAGTCAACATTTTTTATAAAGTATTTAACACTTCATTGTAGAAACATAGGTAAAATGACTATTATAACCAAATGAAAAATACCGTTCAATTTAAAAAAATGTACTTAAACAAGAACCTGAAAAAGTCTGTGATATGCATAACATTGTCCAAGCAAAATTGCACTAGTATTACATAAATCAAGAGTTTATAAAGGCCTCAGTATGGCAAAGTTTAGAAATAGGTAGTCTGCATGCACATAGTACAACAAAAAATCATTATAAAACAGCAGTAATTTTTGTAATGTTTGTACAAAGGGAATAAAGAGTAACCACAAACATATTTAATCAGTTAGGTTAATATATTATGACAGCTAAAAGTCAGTCATATCTAGCAGAGGAACAAAGAGTCCTCCGCAGTATGTGTGTGAATAAGCAATTTGTGCCTTCAAAGTTATGTATAAAATATTTCTTTTTCTTTTTTACAACTGAAAGACATTGTACTCCTTATTTCCATCAAAATTAAAAAGGCAAGTTGAATTTGCTTTTCTTTCTTTTTTTATTAATCTTAACAACAACATAAAATAAGCTGGTACCAGAGAAAGTACTGGAAACTGATATTGACACTCTCCACTTCTGATAATGGGATTTTGACGTTTAACCCAAAATATCAAAATTAAACAACAACTGTTCTGAAATAGGGTTTCAGTAATATATAATATTGACCATATTTTACTTCAGTGGCATCACAGGCTATCATTATTAAACAAAACTGATGCATTTTGGATTCTTTAATACCTCTAAGCAAGGAATATTTTGTTTTCGTTATTGTTGGCTAAAGCTGAATTTTGTGTGTGTGTGTGTCTGTGTGTGCTTATGTTTTATTTTTGTTCTACTGCTTGGTGTGTGATAGGGGATTAATCTTCCACAAATAATACATGTGTAGGCAATGCCCTCTTGTGCTCTAGGCGGGTGGCTACTGTACTACAGGACTGCTGGAGTTCAAAGGCCTTGTCCCACAGCAAGTAATGTCTCAACTCTCAAGGTATATTGTTACTATGTCTTATAAGGTTTTACTAAATACAAAGGTTGTTTACATGGTATATATGTTTAGTATATCATGTACAGTCACTGAATTTCTGAAACATAATCACTTGTGTTCATGCAAATCATTAGATGTTTTGAGTCTATAAGTCTTGTTTACTTCTTGGCAACCTAAAAGCTAATTTTAAAAGCAAGTTATGTTTTGATTTGTGATGAAAAAAATATCTACTTTTATCAGGATCTGAAATGAAATTCTACTGGGCACAAAGAAGAGAGTAGACCATTCAATCATTCTTTCACCATTTGAAACAAACAAAATTACACATTGTACTACAGCTTTCGGACTATATAATGAAAAAGTGCAGATATCTTCATTGATTAAGTAGAACCAAAAAAGTTCATAGAAAATAGATTGTTCATATTCACACTACAAACGAATATGTTGGTTTTTTAATTTTAACAAATTCAAAGGTGTGTTATATCAGCAGCATTGTTGTAAATTGTACTGTAGTGCAGTTTCTTTTTCATAAAAATACCTTACAAATGGTCAGTCAAAAGTCATCAGCAAAAGAAAAATCCAGAAAACAATCAACCAAACAAAAAACCAGAGGTAATGCTGATGCCAAAACAATTATAATACTGTTGGTACATAGAAAAGTAATCCTTATATTTTATACATTTATACAGAGTAGAGTATAAAAGGTAACAGCAGATTATGCCACAGTCTCCCTTATCCCAATATCTATTTTCTTTGGAAGGAGTTCTTTTCTTTCATCAACACTTGCTAAGGAGTTTCGACAATGTTGTCCATCCATGTATAGCTTTGCATACACTGGATTAGAGTAATTTGTTGGCTGCAGAAAATATAAATATATAGGATGTTATTTGGATTTATCTTCATAAACATTTTTAAAGAAAAATTCTTAAAGTAAAAACAGGAAAAAAAGCAAAATTGGACATGTTTAATGTTTACCTGAACTTCTATAAGCCTTATCAAGGAGCTAATTATTCAGATAGTATTCACATTAAATGAAATGTGCTATTAAGGTAATTAATGACATGAGTAATATGAGTTGAAAGTTACAAACAACATGAGGACAATTACTAAAAATACGAGAAAAGGCTCTTAAATTTTGTTGCCCATCCTATTATTCGGAAGATTTCACAATAAATTTGAATAATATAAAGAATGTGAAACTCTGTGTATTAGGTTTAATAGTAGAAATCTGTTATCAATGGGTTCTCCATACAGCCTATTCTGAGACCTCAGTAACCCATCGACAACCGATCATGTTTTGGAATAGTATATGTTTTAATCCACAGCCTATTGTAGTCAATTAGATTTAAGCATCTTCAGTAATTTACAAAGCACTTATGTACAGCTCTAAACTACATGCTTTCTTCCTATGAAAGCATGTAGGATGTGGAATTTACTGTTTGTTGACTCATGGAGCGCTGACAGATATGAAAATGAACCCCCCCTCCCCAACCCTCCCCAGCATTTTATCGAATAGAAATTTGACCCAGCTCATCAGTTGATTGAGTCAGCTATTAGATAAAATCACCAAAAAGTTCCACTGAAGTGCCCGATCTATACAGATGTTGGGTGAATCGGGTCAAACTAATGTGGTGCCTCTTCTGGGCGTGCACTGGACTTGGTGTGGGAGCACACTGAGCCGAAAGTAAAGTACTTGGGGGTGAGGCGTTCATGCCTGTAAGCAGCCATGATGACTTAAGGAATGCTTTCTTCCCATGTTATAACAACAGATCTTCTTCACTTGTTCTTTTACTCTTTATGTTTGGACTAAAAAGAGACATCTGCTATTAAAACTGATTTTTCAACTTTATATATCAATTTATATGCCACGGCTGGAAAGGGTACTGAATTCTTTACAGGTCACAGGGGTATAGGTTGTACTTGTGTTGGTCCAAGGCAGACCAGTTTCTTTGGGTAAATCTGATATCTTTGTATTAGACCAACTCAAATAGTTGGAAAACTACGTCTCTGCAAGCTTTCAGGTACAAATACCCTTTATCAGGCAGAGGAAGTGACCTGACGAAGGGTATTTGTACCCAAAAGCTTGCAAAGAAGTAGTTTTCCAACTATTTGAGTTGGACTAATAAAAGTTATTGGATTTACCCAAAGAACCTTGTTTTACAGGTATCACAGTTTTTTATTCTCCGTAGCTCATAGACTTGAATCTCCTAGCTTGCTTGGCTGTTGTCTTTACTTAAGCAGAAGAACGGTTTAGAATCTCAATCTCCTGCATCCCCAGCTGTATAAGAAACTGAGACCTGAAGCATTACCATGTCTTGGCCAGTTGCATCACTCATAATAATCTAGTCAGAAGCTGTATATTCTGCTAGTACGGATGGCAGGACTGCTCAGCTTCTAAGTGGTGGGGCTGCACGCTGTGTGGGCTGCACCAGTCAGAGGCACTTGCCCCAGATACCGCTCTGTGCAAGTCACAGGCTACCAGGTTGCACTTTCCAGCACTACACCATGCATGCCAGCAGTCCTTCCTCTCTCCCCACAACCCTGTGCGCCATATGCATGGGTGCTTCGCATCTCAGCTCTCTCATTGCAGCCTCCCATGGGATGTACTGCCCCACCCACTATGTGAGCACAATGGCCTAAAGATCCATACTTCCCTGTAAGGTAATGATTATAGAAATTTAGAGTGACAAAGAAATGTAGGCTTATTTAAACTGACAAGATTCACTTTTAATTAAATTTACAGCACCACAATTAAGGATGAAGATCATAATAGTTGAAGATTATGTAGTTGTCTTCGGGAGATATCAAAATACATTATAAATAATAATAAGAGATTATCTCTCATAATATCTGCATTAGGTGAATATTAAAATGCAAATAGGTAAAGAAGGGTAGAGAATGTTAAGTAATTTGAGTCACTTTCAAATGGGAATTTGAATCAGTGACAAAGTAGAGAATATACCGTACTTCTTCTAATGCTCATTGCTCTATTCTTAATAACTAGAAAATGTTGCCTCCCATGGAACCTATTATATTTTAATTACATTAAAGACACATCACAATCATGCAGTAATACAAATGATATAAAGATTAATATATACATTGATGTATATGAAGATGAATAAATTATATCAATGTCCTTTTCTTTCAACTGTTTAAACTTTCAAACATTGTTTACAAACATCTTTCTATATTAAAGTCTGGCTTATTGAGACTGAACTGAATATTTTGAGAAGACATTTGCCATTTGCAATAAAAAAAAAAAATTGGAGCCTGAAAGATCTACCAATAAACTGTAAAGTTAAAACAAAATCTAGCTGAATACATATGAAAGTTCTCTCAAAATATTAGGTGACACAATTGAATTTACTTAAAAAACTTTTCTTACTGTGATAAATTACACTAAATGCCCATAAATGCTTGGGATATTTATTTGGTTGGCATAATTTTACCATAACATTATGAAAGGCATGACATTGTTTACTGTTGTACTCTTTGTAAACATACATTTTTAAATTTGCTGTTTTAGATCTTACTACAAGGGCAAGTAAAAATGAAATATGCTAGATGGAAAGGCCTCTGTTATAGCAAAGAGAAATCTTAGTATTTGTAATATATTTCTTGACAATTATAAATTAAACAAAAATGCTGCTATTCTTATATAACATACATTTTATTTAGAAAAGGGGCTGTGATGGAATGAGCATGAAAAATGAATCATCATTTCTCACCCCTGCAGTTAGTGGTCCTTTCAAATCAGAGTTTAGGTAGATTGATGGTGCTGTGTGGGGAAGCTTGAATGCAGTAGGCCCTCCCCCTATATACCTGGCCTGTGTATAAACAGAAAATTTCAGTTTCTGTGATGTGAACAGCTTATTTTCAATTGTACTTTGAAGAATTGCTTAATAAGGTATGCACCAACCCAAACAGTATTTTTGAGTGATCTACAATTAAAACAGCCTTTAGAAATTTAATTACAAGTGTTCAATAGTTTGGATGATTCTTATATATAGAATGAGATTACCACTGTACACTTACTATTAAGTATTACAGTCAGGTATAACAATCACTCATGATTCAGTTATTCAACTTGTCTAGAAGCAGGTGAGCTTACTTCATATTAGTCTTACCTGTATTATGATACACATTGACTAGGTGATATGATGATATCATTCCTAGAGCTAACAGTAATCCAATGATTACTTTGGCAAAAATGCCATGAAAAGATGGCTGCCCTTTGGTATACTTCTGATTGCTGATAGTTCTAGGAGAAACGTTTCAGCATTAAGCCATTCATCCAGTGCTTATCGTTCAGGAAGTTCTAGCTTTAAAGAGCAGTACTTCTAGAAATGACAACATAATTTATAGTAATATGAAAATGTGCATTGGTTTTTGCATGACTGTAGGAAATCTATCCAATCAGGCCTCTAAATGTCTGCCGTTTTGAAAATAATTTACGCTCATTTATGTATGTAAGATTTCCTCACACTTGCACTATACAAGAGGGACAGTGAATGCATAGCATATTTTTCTATTCAATATGTCTACAAGAAATTAGAAATATAACTTATAAGAATTTTGATTATCTCCTTGAGCTTTATCTTAGTAAACATGAAGCAAGGATACTCAGTTGAGCTTTATTTTAGCATCTAGAAAAAACACAAATATGAAACACATCAACAAATGTTAAGCTGCAAAAAAAAGATTAGCAGTATCTGCGATGTTTTCACTAAACTAACCTTGCTTGCCTTTATATGCATCTCATATATGGAACAGCTAAACCCAAACATATTTCATTATTTCTGTGTCAGATTTCATTTGAGAGAAAATCAAACTCGTTATGTTTAAAAGCATTTGATTATAATACAGAAAACAAGCACGCTTTTGCCATTTCAAAATCCATATTACCTTTTCTGGATTTACTGTAAAATCTGAATCTAAAAGACCCCCTTCATTGTGATCATGGCCCACCTCATACATGTTGTATGATGGATTACCAATTTCTACGTTGATTCCTCCATTTATCATTGGTTGTCTTCGGATAGTTTTTGTCCTAAAATATATAAACAAGTAAAAGGAAAACTATTTTTAAGTGTATCCATAGGTGATTTACATGAAGATATTACTTAGCAGCTTTAGCACCCAACCCCATGCCACTGAAAACATCCAAACTAAAGAGACTGGGACTATGAGAAAATGAAGACATGATGAAATTATCTGTTTGAAAATCTGGCTGCATCCTGAAAGTAGCCTTTTACATCCCTCTTAATTGGGTTTATAGTAGTATGAATTCCTATAACGCACACCACATTACTACATTGGATTCCTATTCCTACAGTGCAGTAGGTTCACTGGTTATGACAGGTTCTCTGCCCAATATTTCCAAATTCCCTTCTGCTCTCCATACTTCATAAAGTCACAGCAAAATATTTTTGTAATTAGCACAGTCATTAGCATAGAGAAGGGTGACCAAAGTCATTTGGGGATATGGAGTAGCTGCCGTAGGAGGAGAGACTACAAAGATTAGGATTCTTCAGTTTGGAAAGAAGGATGAGGGGTGATATTATAGAGGTGTATAAAAACTCATGATGAGGGTGGACTAAGTGAACAGGGAACTGCTGCTCATCAAGTCCCAGAATGCTAGAACTAGGGACAACCACTGAAATTAGTAAGAGGTTTAAAACCAACAAGAGATAATACTTTTTAAAGCAAAGTATAGTTAAGTTGTGGAATCTATTGCCACAGGAGGTGGTAGGGGAAGATGGCATAGCTGGATTCAGAAAAGGACCAAGACAAATTTATGGATGATAGATCTATTAATAGCCATTGAACGGAATACTTGGGGATGTTTCTTCTGGTATCTCTAAATCAATAATGGTGGATGCCAGGGAGACCACTATAGATTTGTCTCCTGCACTGCTCTTCCTCTAGCATCCATTTCTGCGACTTTCAGACACAGGCCTATTTGTTTCATAGTTTCATAGTTAGTAGGGTCAGAAGGGACCTAAGCAGATCATCAAGTCTGACCCCCTGCCATGGCAGGAAAGAGTACTGGGGTCAAACAACCCCAGCAAGGTGTACATCTAGCCTCCTCTTGAAGACCCCCAGGGTAGGAGCCAGCACCACTATTGGAAGTTGGTTCCAGATCCTAGCCGCCCTGACCTAGCGCCTCCGGATGTCTAATCTGAATTTACCCTCTGCCAGCTTGTGACCATTATTTCTAGTCACTTCTGGTAGCACTCGGGGGAACAGGGACTTCTCCGGTGCCTGCTGGTCCCCCTCTGACTAGTTTGTAACAGGCCACTAGATCCCCTCCTCAGCCTTCTCTTGTGGAGGCTGAATAGGTTCAGGTCCCATAGCCTCTCCTTGTAGGGCTTGCCCTGCTGCCCCCTGACCATGCGAGTAAAGGGCAGTGGTTGTGTGTGAAGGGTAGTGGTCCTAAAAAAACAGATAATAAAACCAAAAAATTATAACCTTCTCTCAATCAGGGAGGCCATTGGAAGCACAAAAATGATTCTAGGGGACAACAAGAGAAAAAAGGGTCATGAGTGTGGGTCAGATGTTAATGATGTGTATTCCAAGAGGGAAGACTGAGCAGAACACACAGGCCAGTGCCCACCACTTATCAGACAAGTCCAAGGAGCCAGTGGTTGCTGACCAGTGAACCTGCCTGGAGACGTGAGTGGAGGAGTAATAGAAAAACAGCCCCACATCTGGATGCTACTGGCTCCTTGGAACCCAGTCAGTCTGGCTTTTGTCTTGAATATAGTACAGGGGCTGTGCTTTTTGCCTTGGAAGGCGATCTTTGCCTGGAGATTGACAAGAGAAATTGTGCCCTGCTGGTATTACTAGTTCTGCAGCCCTTGATATGTTTGATCATGAGATACTGATAAAGCATTTATCTGACCTGTGGGTATTCACAGAACAGCTTACAGTGGCAAGCAGCTTTCCAGCATGATCCTGCTGTGCTGGGTCGTACATGCCGGGCTGTGGAGGCCCCAGGGGAGGATAGCAGGGTGGGAGCCTGAGCCTGCGGTGGGTAGCCTATGCCGCATGCAAAGATCTGGAGGCATGGGTCCCCCCTACCCCCCGGGAACTCAGCCAGCCTGCAGAGAGCTCTTTGCAAAACAGCATAATTCATGGGTTTCTCCAGTAAAATGAGAAATCTGTGTTTGCCTGTGGTAAAATGCACAGTTTTCTCCATTTTTCGATGGGAAATGGAAAACCCGGATCCCGCTTATGACACTGGCCCCTGCAGTCTCAGTCCTTTCTTAGTGCCGTGTTGAATTTGGAGACTGAACATAAGAAGTGCCATTCTGAGTCAGACCAGTGGTCTATTTAACACTATTTCCTGTCTCCAACAGTGGCAGACTTGGATGCTATAAAGGGAGAGAACAGAACTAGATATCTCTTGAGTGGTCTATCCCCTATTCAATACTCTCCCTGACATCCACCATTTATTGGATTTGAGATGCCAAAAGAAATATCTCCAACCATTCTATTAAAACTGTATTCGGGACAATCTATTGAAACTGAATCTAGACCAGACAGAGATGATAGTAGTATATGACTACTTGATTTGGTGGGGAAAGGGGAGGGAACAGGGTACTGGGACACTTACTGATGGTGCTGTCATTTTTGCAATCTCGGTGAAATGAAGGGTACTCTTTCTGTGAGTAAAGTTATTCTTATGCAGAATTGGACAACTTTTGGATCATGAAATGTGTATGCAGGTATGTGTTACAGCATCTACTTGATTTTAATTTCTACCATCATATAAGAATTGTCATAAAAAAATGTTTCAACAAGATCCATAAATTGTATATTAGAGGTTAGGAACAGGCATTAATTTCTCAGAAATTTCTCAAGAATTTCTACTGTTATAAATGTCTCTGGGAGATGAAGCAGTATAGGTGTTCAACCTACAACTTCCCCATCTTCCCCGATCCCCTGGTGATGCAGGTCGGGGGAATATGTGGGGAGCAGTGGCAGACAGCAGAGCAGCAGGGAGAAAATGGAGAAAGCAGAGGGAAAGGCTCCGTGTCTTTTCCTAGGCCAGGGGCATCTAGGTCTGGAGAAGGGGTGAGGAATCTTTCACCACTGCTCCGCTTCCTCCCATAAGCCAGGTAGGGAGGAGAATGGCGTAGCGGAGAAAAGTCCATTCCTTGCACCAAGAAGTTCCTGGTCTGGGGAAGCTTAGGAAGCATTGCCCTGCTGGCCCAGGAGAGCTTTTCTGGCTCTACAGGGTTTTAAACTTCCACGTGCTACCCATTTGGGCTACCACACACATGTCATTTAAAACCCACAGGACAGGGAATCAGGGTGGGAAAAGCTTCCCCAAGTCTGTTTTCTATCTTCACTCTCCAGCTGGGTGGAAGGGGCAGCAAGTGGATGCCAGCAGGGTTGGAAACTGGGCTGGGAGGTTGCTGGCCTGCCAGCTTTGAAATTGTCTCCAGCCCATTCCCCAAAATAAGCAGTCCCTGTTTTGGGAAAGGGGAAGGACACAGCAGGGGCTGCTCCCCTCCCAGACCAGACCAGAAGAGGAGCGTACATGTATTTATTCTTGCAAGAGGGCATATTTCCTACAGGACAAATTGAATGACTTTTTGCATGTCTGTAGCTTCTTCAAGGAGAGTGGCAATTCTCCTGAAAAATGTTAATGCCTATACATGGCTTTAGGAAACACACCCCACATTGAGACAAGGGAAGCTTTTCATGTGATAAGTGACTGATGCTTGTGAAATGGCTTCTTTACACAAAAATTTGTAAGCATTTCTATTCATCTCTGATTTCTTAGCTCGCACGTAACTTGAAAAAAATTATATTGAATACCTACCTTCGTTTTCTCTTGCAAAGTAGTAGACCAATGACCAAAGTAGTGATTAAAGTCACCAAGAGAACAAGAGGAACGATGATTGCAATACTTCCTGTTACAAATCAAGGAAACAGCATTGAGTCCTATGTAATTTTCAAGTTAAGTGAAGTCACCACACAGCTAAGAGGAATAACATAATTTAATTTAGCTATAAAATGATACGAAGACTATGATTTCTGTTCAGTTGACCAATGATATTTAATGAATAGAAGTTTAATACTGAGAATGAAAAGGTCACTATTTTTACATAAATCTGAATGTCCTCAAGAGCAATACTTGAGGCGATAATGTTTCTTGATTTCACATATGATTTTTCAAGGTTTAATTCATCCAGTCCACATTCTGAACTGTGCTCTCATTTATAGCTACTACATTTATAGATTGTCAAGCCAATTTTGGGCTAGTTTTGTATGGTCATTTATAAAGGTATTTTATCACTTCTCTCATTTTACTTAAAGTATTGGCCAGTTTAAAGAAGGTATGACTAAGCCCAAAGAATTTCAATTTTAGTATTTATCCATCTTAGCCACCCTTATTTTTTTTAAAATTGAATAGGTGTAAATAAATTGTGCTAGCATGTGGACAGTATGTGTGTTCCTGCACTTTACAACTCTATATTTGGGGGCTAGGAATTTCACTATGTTGTTATAGGCAACTAAGATAAATGCAATAGAGTCTAATGTAGTAGAAAAACAATGTACAGAAGTCTTATATCAAACACTATTGTTAAAAGAAGGGGGAAGGTTACTGGCAGTCAAATCTTATTGGACTTACTGAAGCAAACAGCCCCACTGAAGTGAATTAAATAATTAGGGGCCCCTCTAGATGTTCAGGTAAAGGTATGATAGAATCTGATGTGTGATCCACAGTCATGCCTCCTGCCATCCCACATGTGCATGGGACGAGGTGTGATTGTGGGATCCAGCATCAGATCCAATCCTGCTTTATTGCTAGTTCAGGGGGAGCCAAAGATCACCATCCCAGGCTCCCTCTTCACTGGTAAGTAGCAAGCTTCTGCAGTAACAGGACTTTCAGTCATGGCAGTGGTGCATGGCCCAGCATGATGATGCACCCTTGCATCTGGGAGCCCGGCAGCTGACAGGGCTCTCAGCCATGGGGGCATAATTACCTTACCACATGTGCAAATTAAATCTGGATGGAAACCAGCTATAAGGTTATTCTACATTTTCCAGGTCTCAGCATTCTGCACTAGGTTTAACTTTTGATGGTTCACATTTAAAGGGAACATAATGATATTGAGATGAAAAAGACATGAATGAGTGTGGTAAGAAGGTTGCACATGTCTTAACCATGGCAATCAAAAGCAACTCCCCCCCCCCACCTTAAATATAGTCACCGCCCACCTTAAATATATGTGGAATAGCTTAGGATCCAATACCTGAGCACCTGACTAACAAAGTGTGGTTGCTGTCTTTCAACAAAAGGACTGATATAAGTTCTGCAAACTCTTTGAGTTGCTTTTAGCTTATCAGCATTATCTCTGTGCTGTCTAGTTTTTACTGCAGCAAGATAGTCAATCTCCAAATCCCAAGCTTATCTAAACAGTAGGGTAATTCATTACACTTTTTCAGCTGGCTCAGATATAAGTGAGTTGTACAGCAGGGTATCATTAACATACAGGATACACAACAGTTCATCTCCAGTTTAAGATGCCAATAATGTACTAATAGCAGGTTTCTGTACATACAATGCATGCATTTGTTTTTCTCTTGATACACCTTTAATATTTGAAGGAATAGTTCTGATTTTGGAGATAATGTTATTAGTGGATAAATTTACTCCTCCAGAAAAAGCTTGTGTAAACCTGACGAATCACTTAAAACCCTAGTTTGACATTTCAGATGGGACTTAACTGATGATAAATCTCACTTGGTTGGTTGGTTAGTTTTTAAATTTAGATCTTGTCCTATCCAAATGGCTTAGAAGAGCTTACAATAACCAACCCACAGGCATGATTCCCCAAAGCAAAACCTCCAAACATGAGAACTCCAAATGACTACAACCATTGCCTTCCTTCTCAAGCCCCATATACCAGCAAACACCCCCACCAATTCCAATCACTCCTCACATTAATTACAAAAACCCTTTTCCCACCTGCCCATTTTCTGCTCACCTATCCCTATTGCCTCACTTCCCAGGATGATCCCCCTCCAACCTTTGCCCTCTTTGCCTCCTAGAAAATACAACAAACTCTTCTTCTTCCTCCCAACAGACATAACACATATTCCAAAAACCCTACCAAAAAATAAAAGAAATAGAAAAACCCTTCTTTCCAAGTCCTTCTCCTGCCATATGCTAGCTCTGTACAAAGGGGTGAATTTGAGCAGAATGTGTATCATCTCATATGCTTTTACTAATAAAAGCTCATGCTAGGCTTGAAGAAGTAAGTATGTTAAACATGCTATGGTTTCCTATTAATCCAAACTGTTTTAGTGGAGTTGCATGTCAATCAAAATAAGAAGAATTAGCAGCTGCTATTTAAAAATGTGTAACCTGCAAATATCACTTAGAAAGATCTCATACTAAAATAGCACCAGCTAATATTTTTTTTTAAAATTGAACCATATTTTACAAGCCATAGTAGGTGTTAATCTGAATAACTTACTTGTACTGATATTGTCAGACTTGCTGCTCTTGGGAGCTGGCCTCTCGCACTGCGTACCTGACCAGTTGGCTGAACATCTAAAAGGATCCAATTAAGATGGTAAAATTAATGGATGCCAGCTGTTAACATACTAACCTATTAAAGAGACCACCGACATCTTAAAAGCTAAATGAATCATAAAACAACCATTTTACAAAATTACAATAAGCTTTATTCATAAAGGGCTGTTGTATTTTCATGACATTGAACACTATGTAGTGTTTTCTTTAATCTTTTACAAACCATAGCTTAGACCTCAAGTTCTTTCTCATTATTACATTTTTAAAAACCTGAAGCCATATAATTTATATAAATATAACAAAAGCCAAACAAAATTGTTTATAAATGTCTGCTATACCTTCTATGTACACTACATAAGTTATCATTCATAAAGTAGATGATATACTACTCCCATTTAAAAAAAATATTAAGTTTTAATAATATATTTTGTAGTTTGAGCAGGGCTGACTTAATTTCATTTTGTTCACTGTATTATTATGTTACCAAATGGTGGAACTCTTGAAATAAAGGCTATTGATATTAATTCTTGATTTAAAAAAAACAAACTTTGTTGTATATGCAGCCAATGAAAGTTGTAGAATAAAGCCTTTTGTTTAATTCATGTAATGCTAATAATAGTTCTACTT
Organism: Crocodylus porosus; assembly: GCF_001723895.1. Lineage (NCBI taxonomy): Eukaryota > Metazoa > Chordata > Crocodylia > Crocodylidae > Crocodylus > Crocodylus porosus. The sequence goes on from NW_017728949.1 coordinate 70,966,515, forward strand.
CAATTCCTGATAATTTATTATTGGCACATTAGGCAACGTAATAAAATAAATTAAGCACATGCACAGTAAAAAAACAAACAGACCCTGAACTTGCTTAAAACATACTTATGAATAAATGAACTTGATATTTTTTGATGATACTGTCAGATTTTTCATGTTCCACAGATCATGTTATAGCAATTAGTTATAGGTACAGTCTTAAAAATTGACTAAAACAACAAGTCTAAATTCAAATTTTAAATACAAGTTTAATACATAACAGTAATGAAGAGCACAGCATGTCCTTTATTTTATTTGTTCTTCAGAAGGATTTATCTGGCAGATATAAATGTATCTTTTAATTGTCCATTTCCAAGAATATGCAACATTTACTATTCAAGTTGAATTTGATGGCTGGGCTTAATGACTCATCTTGTATTATTGCTGTTACCTGACCAGGACCTGTGAAAGCACTTATATATACGCTTAACTTCAAACACATGACAAGTTCCACTCCTTTTAATGGGACCATTGATGTGTCTGACATTAAACGTGTGCTTAAATACTTTGACTGGCCAGAGGCATGGCTGAATATCCTCTTCTATGGCTATGCAACATGTTTACTGAAAATCTTCATGTGGTTCTGAAATTCTCTTTCCATTTACCATCCCAAAACGTGAAGACAAGAAGGTCAGAAACATTGCCTTGGTATGCCTATTAGAAATGGAAACCCATTCATGAAATCTGTTTGCCTTATTCACCCAATTCTAAATATAATGAAATTCACCTTGAATCTGCCATGCAAGATGCTGCAAGAAAAGAATGTTTATCTTTCCAATACATACTGTATAATGAATCCTATATTATTCTCTTTTAAATGTTTTATACATCTTTTCATACATATAAGCATGACCAACATGGCTACCAAGTACACCCCTGAAACATGGAAGACATCAAACGCTAGCCGATTTTGGATTTTAAACTTCACTGCAGAATGACAAGAACATTTTTTTACCTCCCTGCCTGCCATCTGACACCTCCAGAGAGGAAATTCTACCTGATCTACACATCAAAGAGCTACTCAGCACAGCTCACAAAGACACTCTCATGGACCCAGAGGGACAGCCTTCCATCTTCAGCTCCCTCTGTGCAAAAATGAAGTTTATTTCCTACCTGTGGGGACTTTTCACCATCTTGTATCATTTACACTTTTCCCAGAGCCTGGTGAAGGCACTTTGATCCCGAAAGCTTGCAGAAAATGACAATCTTCTTGCAATTTCCCAGTTGGTTTAATAAAGCTATCTTTTTGGAACCAAGAGTTGTTTGGGTTTTTTTTTTTTTGTATATAAGCATAAATTAAATGCATTCAAATGTAATAAAGAATGTTATTCCTAACCATTGAGTACAACTTACCAGCCATTGTTGTAAATCACCTGCCTATGGGTTAAATACAAAAATATGATGCTCAGTTACCAGACTGGAGATGTCAAACTTATCCTATGACATTGTTCCATGAAACACAATGTTTGGAAAGTCTCAAACTGTGTAGAGGCCAGAAACAGGTGCATCTTATTTAGACTATTTCAGCACTGAGGAAAATGACATCATTGTGGCTTTGTGCGTTCAATGGGGAGAACAGTAGTAAATTAAGCCTTTTCCCTACTTCAACACATGCATATAATCAAACTTTAGCCAAATGTCTTTTCAGTGCTCCACCTTACATTCAAATGTTAGGTCAGGCATTTTTACTTCAGTAGACTATTCCATGCAGGGCTATTCTTACCACAGCATCTAAACTGGTATGTATTAACATATTAATTCATTTTTAATTAACACTTAGTTCAGGACTTTATGTACAATAAAGTGTAACAGTATTATAATTATTATTTGGTCTGACATCATAGTTGTCACTATAGATATATTTCCTCTCTTCAGGTAAAGATGTTGTTATTAATTAACAATAGAAGACAGGGTGTACTGTTATACGTGTAATTACCTTTAAAACTCAAACTGAAATGGCATTTTACCCATTGTTTACCATCATCTTAGCATATACTAAATCATATGATACCATTTATGATTCTTATAAAAAAGAAGACATGCTATTCTTCAATGGTTTCATTTTTTCTCTGAATCACCTTTGAGTTATAATCAAACAGAAATTATTACTCTTATAGCCTACCTTGCATCCCTGCTATTTAAAGAATTTGCTGCTCCACAAGATCACAACACGATTACAACATATGATTGAAAATTAAGTATCTTTATCTCTTTAGGGAAACACAATCAATCTTTTGAGTCTTTTTACATTATCAGGGTCAGAGCTGCTCTCATTGGACAATTACAGAATGAAAATCCTTAGTCCTTTTTTCAAAAGTAGTAGTTTAAATTTGCCAAATGCCTTAAAAGACATAGTTGAACAAGACTGTGGAAGAAATAAGATAATCAATGCTGGAAATGAGGCTCACTTAAGAAATATGATTAAGCAGGAAAATCCAGCAGAACTGATGAAGATTTATAGTCAAGATCTGAGAAGGTATTCTTTTAAGAATATGTTGTGTCAATATCTCCAAACAGACACTATACTGTCATCACTGGCAATCCCTCAGTTTGAGGATGATCTTCACCATGGCTCATTGCTGGGTCTTGAGATTACTTAAGAGTTCAAACCTTGAGCCACAGATCTATTTCCAGACACCTACATAATGATGGTAGGTTACCCATGTTTCACTTCCAAAGAGGAACGTGGGGACAATAACTGCATTGTTTACCCGGATCTTGGCATCTTTCTGGAGATCACAATAAGTAAAAACACACCAAAGTAATTTTGGAAAGGAGGCACTTGCACACCAGATTCAGTACATAATCTCTTCATCAATGTTCACCCCCTGCAAGAGGTAGCTACTGAAATATGGGGTAGTGCTCAATGGTAATTTGAGGAAACAGGTTACATTCATGGCCTGGGTCAGGCTGATAGACCACTTTAGTCATCTCAATCTTGATAGAGAGGCTCAAAGTTTGGTAGACTTCTGAAAAAATCCAGCATGGTCTGAAGGTTTTCCTCAGTGTATGTGGGGATGGTGCACTCATCGGTGTACTGAAGATCAAAGATGGTTATTTTGAGTGTTTTGGTCTTCAAGCTTGATTCCAGTTTAGATGACAAGTGGATCTCTCTCTGATTCACTACATAGAACAGTCATGGTCATCTGGTCATGGAGGAGCCTTAGGACATTGATATACTTTCAGTACATCCAAATCTGGCAAGTACTTTCCACAAGACTTCACGACTGTTGAAATGAAAAGCCTTAGTAAGGACAATGAAAGCCATCTCTCTGATGTCATTCCCGACACTTTTCTTGGACCTGATGGGCAACAAAGATCATGTCAGTTGTGCCATGGGATGGTCTACAACCACACTGAGATTCTAACAGGACTTTCTCAGCAAGTGGTAGAAGGTGGTTCTGGAGAATAAGGGCAAGGTTTTTCCCTGCTGTGGGAAGGAGGACAATACCTCAATAGTTCCCACACACTAACTTATCTCCTTTCTTGCAGATACTCATGACATTGGCACTCATTAGGTCACCAGAAACCTCCCCATTGTTCCAAATTCAAAGCATAAATCTGTGGAGTTTCAGTACCAGTTCCTTGCTGCCAGCATTGTAAATTTCAGGGTGTTGACAAGACTATGGTCCATGCATTTTCTCAGGAGGATGCCGCTGGGTGGCTTTTCCTACTCCTTCCTTCCCAATGGTGCCACTCTGGAGTTCCAGGTCACATTCAACTCTGTTGTTGAAGTCACTGAGGAGGCTGATCTTGTCCTCCTTGCCAGTATTAGTAAGTAGTCAAGAGCAGCACTGTTCTTTGACATGAGTGTCAGCATCACATGTTGGGGCATACACACTGCTGATAGTGGTGTACAGGCTGTTACTAAGCTTAAGAGATAGGGTCACAAGACATTTGTTAATGGTCACAGAAAGCACCATAAGTTGACTGATTAGATGACTCTTGATGGATAAGCTGATCCCATGAATAAATTTGTAGCTGGAGACTGCTAGATTCACTAGTTCTGTTGCCATCATCCCCAGTACATCACTGCCGAGATTTTGGAGGTTGGTACAGGAGAGCATGTTGTTTCCTGTGGTAGAAGCTGGTTCATGATTTTAACATGGGGAAGCTGGTGCACAGAAACAGCAACCACACAATGTTGACAAGGTGGACATCTGGGCTCATTGGCAAGGGAGAGCCCTAAATGACAGGAAAATTCATCTTGCTGCAGCATTTTTTCACTTTTACAGATACTGTTATACTGACATCTTCTTCCAGCTTATCTGCTGCCAAGGACTTGGGGTTGGACTGTGGTTTATCTGGAACCTACCCTCAGACCTATTTGCCATGGGTAAGCCTGCTAGGAGCGTGAGACTCCAGTAGGACTGCGTGAAGCTTTGGACCCTGATTCAATTCGGCAGAGATTCAACCCAATTCAGTGGCTGAATCTCCAA